>NC_048283.1:11630124-11994389 GCF_009762535.1 Notolabrus celidotus | reverse complement strand
ATATGGTGGGGTAGAGCTTGGTCCCGAATCTGTGGGACTTCCGGTTCCGGAGATACGGGTTAGGGGGTTAGGGTTAGGGTTAGGGTTAGGGTTTAGGGTAAGGGGGGGGGTTAGGGTTAGGGTTTAGGGTTAGGGGGGGTTAGGGTTAGGGTTAGGGTTAGGGTTACGGTTAGGCATAGGGTTA
Organism: Notolabrus celidotus; assembly: GCF_009762535.1. Classification (NCBI taxonomy): domain Eukaryota; kingdom Metazoa; phylum Chordata; class Actinopteri; order Labriformes; family Labridae; genus Notolabrus; species Notolabrus celidotus. The sequence goes on along the minus strand of NC_048283.1, from coordinate 11,994,205 downwards.
GGGTTAAGGGTTAGGAATAGTGTTAGGGTTAGGGTAAAGGTTAGGGTTAGGGTTAGGTCTAGGGTTAGGGTTTAGGTTTGGGGTTTGGGGTTAGGTTCAGGGTTAGGGTTATGGGTCAGGATTAGGGTTATGACTAGGTTAAGGTTTGAGTTAGGACTAGGGTTAGGGTTGGGGTTTTAGGATTAGGGTTAGGGTTGGGACTAGGGTTAGGGTTTAGGGTTTAGGGTTAGGGTTAGGGGTTAGGGTTTGGGTTAGTGTTCGGACTTGGGTTAGTGTTAGGGTTAGGTCTAGGGTAAGGGTTTAGGGTTGGGGTTTAAGGTTAGGCTTAGGACTAGGGTTAGGGTTTAGGGCTAGGGTTGGGACCAGGGTTAAGGTTTAGGGTTAGGGTTTTAACTAGGGTTAGGGTTAGCACTAGGGTTAGGACTAGGGTTAGGGTTTAGGGATAGGGTTAGAACTAGGGTTAGGGTCTGGACTAGGGTTAGGGTTTACGTTTCAGGTTTTGGGTTAGGACTAGGGTTAGGGTCAGGGCTTACGGTTAGAGTTTGGACTAGGGTTAGGGTTAGTAGTAGGGTTAGGGTAAGGGTTAGGAATATGGTTAGGTTTGGGTTAGGACTAGGGTTAAGGTTAGGGTTTTAGGGCAAGGGTTAGGTTTGGGACTAGGGTTAGGGTTTAAGGTTAGGGTTTTAACTAGGGTTAGGGTTAGTGCTAGGGTTTTGGTTAGGGTTAGGACCAGGGTTAGGGTTAGGACTAGGGTTAGGGTTTAGGGTTAGGGTTAGGTTTGGGACTAGGGTTTGGGTTAGTTTTTAGGGTTAGGGTTTTTACTAGGGTTAGGGTTAGGTCTAGGGTTAGGGTTTAGTATTACTGTTAGGCATAGGGTTAGGGTTAAGGGTTAGGAATAGGGTTAGGGTTAGGGTAAAGGTTAGGGTTAGGGTTAGGTCTAGGGTTAGGGTTTAGGTTTGGGGTTTGGGGTTAGGTTTAGGGTTATGACTATGTTTAGGGTTAGCGGTAGGACTAGGGTTAGGGTTGGGGTTTTCAGGATTAGGGTTAGGGATTGGGACTAGGTTAGGGTTTAGGGTTAGGGGGTTAGGGTTTGGGTTAGTGTTCGGACTTGGGTTAGTGTTAGGGTTAGGTCTAGGGTAAGGGTTTAGGGCTGGGGTTTAAGGTTAGGCTTAGGACTAGGGTTAAGGTTTAGGGTTAGGGTTTTAACTAGGGTTAGCACTAGGGTTAGGGTTTGGACTAGGGTTAGGGTTTACGTTTCAGGTTTTGGGTTAGGACTAGGGTTAGGGTCAGGGCTTAGGGTTAGAGTTTGGACTAGGGTTAGGGTTAGCAGTAGGGTTAGGGTTAGGGTAGGAATATGGTTAGGTTTGGGTTAGGACTAGGGTTAAGGTTTGGGTTTTAGGGTAAGGGTTAGGGTTGGGACTAGGGTTAGGGTTAAGGTTAGGGTTTTAACTAGGGTAGGGGTTAGTGCTAGGGTTAGGTTAGGGTTAGGTTTGGGGTTAGGTTTGGGACTAGGGTTTGGGTTAGTGTTTGGGGTTAGGGTTTTTACTAGGGTTAGGGTTAGGTCTAGGGTTAGGATTATGGTAAGGGTTAGGACTAGGGTTAGGGTTTAGGGTTAGGACTAGGGTTAGGGGTTGGATTAGAACTAGGGTTAGGGTTTAGGGTTAGGGTTAGAACCAGGGTTAGGGTTTGGACTAGGTTTAGGGTTTAGGGTTCAGGGTTTGGATTAGGACGAGTGTTAGGGTTAGGGTCAGGGTTTAGGGTTAGGGTTTGGACTAGGGTTAGGGTTAGGACTAAGGGTAGGGTTACGGTTAGGGCCAGGGTTAGGGTAAGGGTTAGGGTTAGGGTTTAGGGATACGGTTCGGGGTTAGGGTTATGGTTAGGAGTTGGGTTAGGCTTTAGGGTTATGGTTAGGAGTTGGGTTAGGCTTTAGGGTTAGGACTAGGGTTAAGGTTAGGGTTTTAGGGTAAGGGTTAGGGTTGGGACTAGGTTTAGGGTTTAAGGTTAGGGTTTTAACTAGGTTTAGGGTTAGTGCTAGGGTTATGGTTAGGGTCTTCCCCGTGGCCTCCTCCCAGACGGTACATGCCCGAAACACCTCCTCAGGGAGACGTCCGGGAGGCATCCTGACCAGATGCCCGAACCACCTCATCTGGCTTCTCTCGATCCGGAGGAGCAGCGGCTCTACTTTGAGCCTCTCCCGGATGTCTGAGCTCCTGACCCCATCTCTAAGGCTGAGCCCAGCCACCCTGCAGAGAAAGCTCATTTAGGCCGCTTGTATTCACGATCTTGTTCTTTCGGTCACAAAATTTATCTTTATGTTTTTTTATTTTTATTTAGCTGTTCTGTCAAATTGTTAACATGTTGGGGGCGCTGGTTTGGCCTTGCAGCTCAATAGTGGGCCACATGGACAGACACTATATCCTGAAGCAGGGTTCAAATCCAATCCTTGGCCCTATGTGACAAGTCAACCCCCCCCCCCCCCCCTAAATGTAATCTCAATGTAAAAAGGTTATTCTAGGTTATTCAGCAGTGTAATTCATTTATTTAAACTTCTATACTTGAGCAATGATTTTAATGTGCTATTACAATAACTTGACTATTAATTGAATCATTAACATTGTTATACTTTTATCCAAAGAAACTGTTTAAGACAGTGATGCTTTGCTTTATTTATGTTTATCAATAACAAACTATTCTTCACCCTTTTTTGTGAATAATACATTCCTGCCCCTGGTTATTTATTTTTCAGCAGTGTGGGTCATTTTATACATAATTCATTTCAGCTTTCGGCATTCCCATGCATTTGGAAATCCAGTTTTTGGTGCTGAATAATGTTGCCTTTGGACTCTTTACTGTTGACTTACCTTACACATTGAACACGCATTGTTTTTTTTTAAACTGAGATTAATGAAACAGGTTGATCACACAGCTCAAAGTGCCTGCTCCAAGTAGAGAGGGTTCAGCACAAGAAGTCTCACCTCTATTTTGAGAAGGTTTGCAGCTCTTGTTGCCCATTCTAAATCTTAACTCACTTCCCAGCATTTAGATTCTGAATGGATAAATAATAAATGCAAATGCATCAACGATTTTTGAAAGGCCTTTAGATTTATTATTCCAGTCATTCATTTCCTCTTCTCATTGTCCATTCTGTCATCTTCTCACTTCCTGTATCTTGTGTCAGTCTGACAGTGGTGAAGAGGGATAATCCACATATCTGGACAGAGCAGCATTGCAAATCTTTCAGTCTGCAGATGGGAGATATTTCTTTGCAACTGTCTATTGACTGATTTCTGTCTGCTGCTTGCTGCAAAGAGAGGAGTGTTATAACTTCAGAATACCTGACAGATGATGGCTGATTTTCAACTAACAGCTTTAACTAGAAAAAACACACAAAAAACAAGTCAGTATGGTGGGTGTGAGCTGTCTTTTCTTGAGAGGGAGTTTGATTGCAATCTTTTTAAACATCAAAATCTTCATTCTAATATCAACAGAAGGGTGACATTAGTCGAAAGTGATGATTTCTTTTTTTTTTTATCACTTCAGGATGTCAGCTGCAAACAACAGGCATCCACACATTTGTTCTAATCCAAAATCTTGAAAACCTGTTTCATCATTCAGCTTGTCAAGAAACAAATGACTTTGAAGAGAGGCATTGTGATGGATAAAATAAAGGAAGAGTGTTGCAGTTCTTCTACATAACTGTTGAACAGATGGAAAACATTGTATACCAGGAAGACAATCGGCTGGGCTTTCCTCAGTTCTGAATAAAACTCGCTCGACAACTTTAATAGAAATGAATTCCTTTTCAGATTCTTGTTGCATACTGTCATTGATAAATAGGCTGTTGCAATATGTTTGCTCCTCCTGCAGGCACACGAAGCATTCTGCACTCCGGAGACAGGAAATCAAAATGAGAGCAGAATCCATGTTTCCCAGCAAAAAGACTTTAACACTAACAAAGCTTTATTAAAATTATTCAAGCAGCTCTCAAATTGTAAACATCAATTCACCTGTCAATGTGTAAGAGCAGAGTTTGTATATTATACTAATGGAAATATATTTGTTTAGAGGAAAAGTGAATACCCCCACACTGGGCAGTGTTAGAGAGTAGTGAAGTACACTGACTTCATACTTGAGCTAAATGTTGTTGCTGTAGTAGCTTGGCTTTGCTTGCATTGTGATTCAAGTTGATATATTTCACTGAATTTATTTGTACTGCTAGCTACAGATGCTAAAGTAATTTAGAGCTACTAGCAGAAAGTAAAAAATCACAAAGCTTTATTTTAACATAGTTTCTTTCTTGTAACTGAGCCTCTTTTATCCACCTCTGCTTCCTTTTTCATTTCATCCTAACCTGCCACAATACATTTTTCATAAGCATTGATTAAGAGAAATATTCATAGAGCTTGATGTTACATTTTGGAAAAAACCTGAGGCCAAAACATTAATCCTGCTTAGTGCAACATCCTTACCCAAACTTAAGTTTCTCGAAGGCACATACAGTATCAAATTGAACGTGATTGTTCAGTCAAGAGAACACATTTTGCCTTAAAGTCATCCCAGTGGCATTTTTAAAAAAAGTTTTTGTATATTTTGCTACATAATTTGTCCTCACATGTTCATTGTCAATGTGATCCTTGTGTGCAGCCTGTACATCTTTCAGAGTAACCTCCCAACCCTGACAGTCTGTTGTTTTTACTTTAAAAGTTCATGCACTTTCTTATATTTTAGTGTTCTCTAAAATTAGCGGTAATTGACTGAATAAAGCAGTCAGAAAACAGAACATAGGTATTTAAAAGCATCTGTGCTAGGAACAGACGCAGAACCACTGTATTGTCAACAATAAGAAACACACTGATGCATCACAAAATGGTAGATTTTATTGATTGTGCCTAGACTAAAGACATTTCATTCTCTCTCTCTCTCTCTCCCACTGATTCTCCTTGTTTCTCTCTCCCTCCTGAGCTCTCCTGCTGCTTCTTTTTCTGACATTTCCCACTAACATCTCCTGCCTCTGTCTCCTTCCATTTCACTCTCACTCTTGTTTCCCCTCTGTCATGTAGCTCTGTGATAGGAGATCACAGCCTAGCTGTAACTGTTAAGAGTCTCGTTGATCCAGGGCATCAGAGAGCAGACTTTGGTGTAAACGCCCGGGTAGTCTGGCAGAGCGCAGCCCTGCCCCCAAGAGACGATACCCTGCAGCTCCCCATTACACACCAAAGGACCACCAGAGTCACCCTGAGCAGGGAGGAGGCACAGGAAGAAAAGGGGATTTTATTCCTTCTATTATCTCATCCCATTAAATGTTTTTACTTCTCCACAGACCACCAAAATTGTATTTCATGTGCTGTGTTATTGTGTGAAAGTACCTGACAAGCATCTTTTCCTCCCTCCAGGTATCCAGCACACACCATGCGGTCAGTGATCTGTCCTGGGTAGGATCCTTCACAGTCCTTATCAGACATGATGGGGACTTTCACACACTGGAGGAGGAATGGGTTGAACACTGCGGATTAGAGTAAGAAAGACAGGTGATGAATAGTAATATACTTTTTAAAAAGAATCTTAATTTGGGCCATTTTTACCTTCACTGATAGGACAGCTGGAGAGGGACATGAAATAGTAGACAGGGTGGACAGGGACAGGTGGACAGGGTTGAGGGCGACATGCATGGTTGAAGCTTCATTAAGGACTTGGGCCTCTGTGGGCTTCCTGCTAAACTCACTGAACCAAACCCTAACCCTGCCCCAGTAATATTAATATTTTCACCAAAATGGTCTGTGCATAATCAACATAAAACATCAGACTTAAAGGTGACATATCATGCAAAATTGACTTTTTAATGGTTCTTTACCTGAAATATGTGTCTCTGGCATGTCTACAAACCCCCCGAGAATGAAAAAAATCCATTCTGCCCCTGTTTTGATTTCTACACCTTTCTGTAAATGTTTGTGAAACGAGCCGTTTCAGACTTCCGTGTTTTTGTTACGTAACAACAATATCCGGTCTGTCACGGAGTCAGAGCTCGGAGCTTGTTCAGCCCATAGACTGTATAAAATAATACTGAATCCCTCCCCCGTTTTTCATTACCTGCACAAATGTGTGGTAACAAGGAGCTTAGGAGGGAGGCATGCTAGTTGTAGGCTGTCTTAATAAACACAAAGGTCGGTTTTACTCCCCACGTCTGCAGATTTGAAGATATAGTGGATGATTTTTATTTGTCATGGATAAGTGCTAGCGCTAGTTAGCATAGCCACATAGCTATATGTTCATAGCTGTAGCTGTAGCTGTAGCTGTGTACCAAGACACACGTCGACATACTGACAAATAAAACAACAAGAAACACTAAATCTGTGACCAATCCTTCATAAAAGGTCCTGCTGCCTTTCTGGCAGAGGTCGGTTTTACTCCCCACGTCTACAGATTTGAAGATCTAGTGGATGATTTTTATTTATCATGGATAAGTGCTAGCGCTAGTTAGCATAGCCACATAGCTACATGTTCGTAGCTGTGTACCAAGACACACGTCTACATACTGATAAATAAAACAACAAGAAACACTAAATCTATGACCAATGGTTCAGAAAGGTCCTGCTACAGGCGCCTCTCCGTCAGGATCAGATTCAGAGGGTTGAAGTAACGCGATCTCTGAGCAGCCGTGTATATTCAGCCAACATGTAAACATTAGATCAACGTGCTGGAGAGCCGAGGCACATCCACTTCCGGAGGGGGCGTGGTCAGAGGGAAAACAGAGTGTTCTGATGAGGAATGAAGAAGAGGACTTTTCAGGCATGCCAAAATCTGATTTCAAAGTGTTTTTTTGAGCATAAACTTTAAAGACATGTTTTGGGGACCTCTTAGACCAATATATATTGATGAAAAAAGCGTGGTATGTCCCCTTTAAGGGGCTATTCGCACAATGAAAACTGGCTAGTTGGCACCAGAATAACTTGTCAGGTAAACAAATGATTCATATTTTTATTACTGTGTGAAATGTTGCTCATATGTTTTGTCTAAGATGCAGCGTAACCACCTGCAATTAGCCGGGGCTGTGCATGGCTCCAGTTAATGGCTACTGCCTTGATACCATATGTGCTACCAGGATGTAAACACGCTCAGATGACTTATTGAGCATGGTGTGGTTTGGCAAGATTTCTGATCTATAAATGAAGATAACACGGGTTGTGTTGGCATAGAGAACTACTCAACTTGAGCAATGTGTAACCAGCACAGGCATGTGGATGTTCACCACCGAAGGCTGGTGATGCTAGCTAGCTAACATTAGCCACACTTTATGAAGCAACAATAAAAACATAGAAAAAAAATCTGTGAAAAACAGAGTTTAAAATCAAATTATGGAAAATAAGCTAATGCTACCTGACTAGGCTAAAGCCAGAAACATCTACCAACGTGGGTCCTAAACAAGTAAATTGAGATTCTTACCTTACTCTTAGCACGCACTACCCATCACAACAATAGTCTACATATAGTCACAACACCACTGATAAAACTGATTTAAATTATTCAGTTTCGCTACATCTAAAGTTTAATATTTGTCTCAATGATCTCCCTTGTTACACTAGTCTTGTGCCAGGTTCATCACAGCTAAAAGTTAGCTATCTACTTTTGTTGTCTTAAGTGAAACCACCTGAAATACCTGTTGTTTTTTTATTTTGACAGTTGCACTCCACAACTCCTAAATGTGTGTGCACACAAAAATATATTTGGAATTTAACTTAACTCAAAATTAGCTTATGCTATACTGGCTTAGCTAAAGCTGGCAAAATCTGGTAGCATGAGTCATTAATCGTAGTCTCTTACCTCACTACCCATCCACACATTCTTTGACTTGCTACATCAGTGATGTAAAAATGATGTATTTGGTTCCTCTTAGCTTTGCCTGAAGTTTGGTACTTGTCTGTTTGAAACTTGTCCCTTGTTTTCTTTGGATTTAAAGCATAGACTGTATATATAATGGACAGCGTCGCTCCGCCTTTTTCCAATTGTACGGTTTTGAAGCCAAAATATCCCGTTCCAGAAAGCTGACATCTTGTACATTTTCTGCAGCCAGAGTCAGTGCAGTAGGGAATTTGTGTGTTTAAACGGTAACAGGCTCGGCCCTACAGCGTAGCGTCCCGAGGTCCTACGGAGTTTCTCTCTACGGCAGCTGTCAATCAAAGCAAACCCGGATGTAAAACCCTGTTTTTTAACCTCTAATAACTAACGAAAAATGAACTTTTCAGAAAAAAGAGGCCTTGAACACAAAACAGTCAAATAACTACATATCACCACAGCATACGGGTGTGAGAAACATTCATACGACGTGTATTTTAAAAAAAAAGTTTGACAGCAGCCCCATTCAAATGAATAAAGGAGACAGAGTTTTTGACTTATAATGCAGCCAGCCACTAGGGGGAGCAGTTTTTGTGGCAGCCTCACTTGGAGTCGAGCGAGATGATGTCCATTTTAAATACATTCTATGATTTAAAGCAGGTTCATGATTGTCAGCTAAAAGTTAGTTATCAGCTAACCATCAGAAATCATTAAATTCATTCACAACATCTCAATACATTCTGGTTAATACTTGGTAGATAATAGACTGAACAAAAGTCACAGCCTTTGACTTTGTGACTTCAAATCTATGGAGAGCTATGAGTTCAGTAATTTTTGCTATGCTCCTCCATGAGATCTTCACAAAACAGTGAAACAACAAGGTTAAAACAAAATAATAAAGATTGCTTTATTAGCTGTTTTATTGAATTTAGGGGTTTATCATGATGTGTCTTACCTTGATCGGAGTAGATGTTTCCCCATCCGGATACAGTGCACATGTCTCCAGCTGAGGGGCAGGCTGTGGGCAGGGCAATGGGCTTGACATACTGGTTAATGGTGACACCGTGGGACAGCTTCATCAGCATAATGTCATAGTCCAGGGTCTGGTAGTCATAGCTCTGATGCCAGTAGATTGCATCGACAGTCACATACTGCTCTGTGCCTTCATCCATCCAGATGTGGTGATCACCCAAGACGATCATCTGTGAGTAGGGGCTAACATGAGGACGAAAGAATGAAATAATCACATATATTTTTTAGAAATGTATTTCAAAGTTCATACAGACATTTTAACGCATTAATATAGTACAAACTTCTGCCAGCAGTGGGCAGCAGAGATGATCCACTGGTCGTTGATGAGGGAGCCGCCACAGTAGTGGTAGCCGATGTTGAGAGACACCTGCCAGGGTTGAGCATGTCTTGCACACTCATATCCACCCACAATCTTGTCATCTGCAGGGGCTGCAGCTGTGGGGAAGAGAGGATACAACATTTTACACATCAAATGAAAGTTGATTTTTCACCTTGTAAAACTGGTACATGATGCAGATTTGCTTTACCTGCAGCACCCAACAGTGCGAGAACAATCAGGCCAATCATCTTGAGGTTGACTCAAGCCCTCCTACAACTTGACTGGATGTGAGCTATCAATTACACTCTGCATTTATACCTAACTCCTCTGTGTCACTCTATACCCCACCTCCCCCCCACAACTCCAATCCTCCACCCACCTTTCAAATCCTTGTCCAATCCTACCAGCCCAGTCCCTGTCCTGAAAAACAACCTTATCTTCTAAAGTGCCATGTTCATGTTTTAAAGTTAATCAGTGAACGATATTTTTGGCCTTGGAGAATGTTGTGTGTATTCTGTTGATGGATCAACTGGTAGACTTTCTGCTCCAATCATCCAAATAAATACCTTTTTTAAGGGTGACCACCCGGATGACACATGAGGTAACCATATTTTTTGCAGACATTGCAGTTTGTGTAAACATACAGTTTTGTGGTAACATATTGATAAATTAAAACAGTAAATAATGATTTAAACTTGCTCATTAGGGTGCTAAAACTACTGACTACCACCTGACAGAGAAAATGAAAAACAGGTCTCAGCAGGTTGTTTGTTTTCTGCTTCGAGAGCACAGATGATTTCATTCTCACCTGTCTTGGCTGTCTTTCAAGGGCATCCAAAAGCAGAGCCTTAAAACTGCACTTTTGTTTATTTTTTCCCTTAATGGAAACCATGATTCACTAAATGTCTCCCGATAAAGTCTCTCACTTGAAAGCAAGACCCCATCATAAATTGGCCCAATTTTCAAAGTGGGTTATATAATATTTTTCCCGAGTCACTCATGAAGGAAACATAAACTGGTGTTGAATATGGGCAGACCTTGGTCCACGTTTGTAAATAAGGTGCACAGGTGACATAACCACAGGGGATGTGCCAGACGGAGCCAGAAGTGGGCAAACATAAAAATACGAGCGCGATAAGAAAGTATATTTGGGTTGACACCTCATGCCAAGAGGGAAAAACAGAGTGTGAGGACACAGATGGGGTCAACAGGAGCAGACTGGAGAGGAGGGGGGACTGGGCTGAGCACAGTGGGGCTGCAGGGATATAAATATGAGCCGGGGAGTGTCCAGGTGTCTTCTGATCATTCACCTGACACGATGAGACTGCTGGCTCTGCTGCTGATGGTGGGAGCTGCTGGTAAAGACAGAAATAAACACTGACTCACATACACTTACATAGGACACACACCTAGCTACATATGTGAACTGTAATGAGATAAACAAGGAAAGCGGGGTGAAATCTTTCTCTTTCTGCATTCATTTAATTGTTGTTTTATTGTGTGTGTTCAGCGGCAGTTCCTCGCGAAGATGGCAAGATCATTGGCGGACAGGAGTGTGAACCCCACTCACGTCCCTACATGGCCTCCCTTAACTATGGTTACCACTTCTGTGGTGGGGTGCTCATCAACGAACAGTGGGTGCTCTCTGTTGCCCACTGCTGGTACAAGTAAGTATGCACTGAGTCAGAATGCTTTGAAATATTCTGTATTCATTATCCTCTCCTGTTGCTGTGTTCCATTTTACCCCCGACATGTCTGGATTATTTGTATGCATTAGACTTCCCTCAGAGATGAAAATAAATACATACAAATTCAGCAGTTGCAAGACTAAAGTTCTGAATAATGTGTGGAGGACTTGTATCTAGGTCTAGAGGCTGTGCAGACTTTGAAAAAGAGGAAAAGAAGGAGAGCAATGCTTGAAAATAAACATACTGAGAACTTGTTCACCTTCAAAGTACATTTCACTTCCTTTCTCAGTCCCTACGCCATGCAGATCATGCTGGGAGATCATGACCTGCGAACCTCTGAGGGCACAGAGCAGCTCATGAAGACTGACACCATCATCTGGCATCCTAGGTGAGAGAAAAAAATGATCCAACCTGTGTGAGAATACCTTTACATGTCTCATGTTATATTCATTTATACATTTAGCACAATGGAAAAACAGCAGAGTTTTTCTTTTTACATGTATCTGTTCTGTGTGCAGTTATGACTACCAGACTCTGGACTACGACATGATGCTGATCAAGCTCTTCCACCCAGTGAAAGTGACCGATGCAGTCGCACCCATTTCACTGCCCACTGGATGCCCCATGGGGGGACTCCCCTGCTCCGTGTCTGGCTGGGGAAACACAGCCACTGGGGAAGATGGTGGGTTGAAACCAGTATTTTAATGTTATTGTTGCTTTAAAGGCATTCACTTCACATATGACTTGTTGAGGATGGGCAGGGAGGAGAACGTGGTGGCAGCATGTTATAATGCCTGCCTCAGTGTTTTATTCCTAGGCTTCCACTAGGGGGGTCGTCAAGACTAGAGATGATATGAAAAATTGACCTAGTCTCAGTGACATCACTTACATGTTCCTGAAGAGGGGTTTTAAAGCCCAACAATAGTGGTCGACATACTGAAATTCTACCAGAATAGAGGAGTGAGCTACTCAGATCAAAACCTTTATTTGCTACAGACTGAAAACAGGTTTCATTTTCATGCAAAAATTGTCATTTTAACTTTGGCTTTTGGAGTCAGCCTCTTGTCCACACTCAAGGGACTGGGTTTTTTTGCACTTCTGCATTGACTTCACTTCTCAACATCAGAGGATGCTGCTTTGTCAAAACAGGCAAAGTACAATGGCCTTATAAGGGTTAGGTCTTATTTGTGAAAATGATGATTTGAAAAAAAAAAAACATCAGGTTTGTGGTTTCTATGCGACAGTGAGATCAAGCATGCACACTTCCCTGTTTTGGGTAGAGGTTATGACATCAACTTTCATGCATGAAAAGGTGCAAAAGCCAATTTTGCACGTGTGACTGTGCGCTAAAACTGCTAAAGCTTACATTTTCGTTTTAAATTTTCCAAACAGTGAACCAACACAAAGCTATCCTAACACTAGATGTCATCTTTAGTCGTAGTTAAATCCTGTAGCAGACCCACTATGTCCGATCCAAACTGTTTTCACTAAGGTAGTAAATATGTCAGTCCTTGGCTGCAAAGTCTCCCACAATACACTCTCTACTGCAGTCAAAGAAACTGCTAAAACTACTGGAAAAATTTAACAATCTGTGTGACTTGTTTTGTAGGTTTTAAAATACACATTTTCAGTTTCAGCAAGAACATTTGGGCTTGGGGGTGACAAGGGGTGACTCCACAGACAGGCTGGAGGAAAAACAAATGATAAAAGTAGACATCAACGTAGCTGAGGAGGACAACCAGCCTCACCCTGTAAAATGATTTTTCTGCACGTTATAGATTTCTCATATGTTTTCAATCTCTTCTCTGGCTGGTACAGTGAACATGCCCACCCATCTGCAGTGTTTGGATGTGCCCGTGGTGGATGATGAGGACTGTGAGAACGCCTATCCTAATATGATCACGCGCAGGATGTTCTGTGCTGGATACATGGAAGGAGGCAGAGACGCATGCAATGTGAGTTTTAGCAGTAAATGTTCCCACAGACAAATTAAACTCAGCACTCTCTGTGTGTTGAAGAATGAATCACTGTCTACCTGCTCACACTTCCTCCTCCCTCTGTGTTTGTCAGGGGGACTCTGGCAGCCCTCTGGTGTGTATTGGAGAGGTCCACGGCCTGGTGTCCTGGGGTCAGGGATGTGCTCTGCCTAACTACCCTGGAGTCTATGTCAAAGTGTGTGAGTTCTTGTACTGGATTGAAGACGTCCTGGAAGCCAACTCCTAAAGAAATGCCCCAATGCTCGGTTGATTATTTCCTCTCTATCCTCCACCACTAATTCTCTTTAAGGGTCCTGACTTTCATTTTGTGTCTCTCTCTCTCTCTCTGGTGTCTCCTGTGAAGTGTTTTTAACACACATGTACCAGAATGATAAAAACAAAATAAACATGCTTGGTAGACATTCACTTTTCATTTGTTTGTGCACATTTTCCCCAAAAGAAGAAATTAAACTACACAGAGGCTTGAGCATGTGTCACTTCTGAGTTTATTGGTTTGATTTGATTACTTCTTGAGACTGTTTGAGCTAAACAGAGGCCTTTATTTACTCCTATAACTTGTTTATAAAAACAAACATTATGGCATGGTTTAAATTGACGAGGTAGCATATTTCTATTGATTTAACACAAATTAAAATAATTGTATCTACATTTGTTTATATAGTGACATTTTCAACTATCAACCCTCCTCTTCAATGTTGTTATACTCATGAGGCTCAGACAATGCTTTAATGATAAAAAAGACTGAGTGACACTATATTTAGGAATCAGTACTGAACCTACTGTGGTGATAATGGCAGTGTGATTATTGAACAGGAGGAGGCCTAACTAAGAAACCTTCCTGACAGTCTCACCCATTCATCCCAGCATACAAGGCTGCTTTCTAAATGACACTAAAAACAGTTTTTACATTCTTTGAGGACGGATTTGTGGACGTGTCACTTCAATTACAGAGTCTGTAGATTGCAGGGGTTGTGTTTCGATCAAGAAGACATTGTTCTGGCCATCTCTCCCAAACTACATTTGTCTTTTCTGGCTCCGGCTCTCCGTTCCTCTTTCTCTCTATGTCTTTGTCTCTGTTTGACAGGGCTGGAGGGTCCGAGCCATGCTACTGCACCTACACACAAACAGAATAGAAGTCATACTACAACTCATGATGAGTAAATGACATATTCCTTAAATATAAATGTTCCATCAACCCTACCTATGTTTGATTTTTATCAGAGATAAATCAATTTTAGAGAGGCACAAATTAATTCTGTCATGAGACAAGAATTATATTTCGACGGACTAAAACATTTTGAGAAGTGTTTTAACTGAAGTAAACCTGTTCATTGTTCACTGTCTGTGAGAAGGCAGTGAACAATCGTGACCATAACGTAGTAAAATCTATCAAACTAAGATTAAATGGACTTTTGTCACAGCAAACATCATTACGTGTCAACGATGTCATGTAGTATTTTTTTAATTTGTTTTTGATATTAGAACATTATTTGGGTGGTGGCTTCAAATAAGCTCTCAGTGTTTTCTGCCTCTTCCTGCACATTATACTATTCATCTTTGCTATTTTTTGTATGTATTTTCTTTGAATTGTGCAATAAATATAGACATAAACATAACAATATTTCAAATGCTCTGTCACAGCTATCTGGACGCTACTATCACTGCATCTTTAGTTCCACTTCAGCTTTTTGAAAACGTGTCCAAATGGGGTTGTGGAATATAATTCAGAACATGATGATCATGATTAAAGCACTAACTTACCGGCACTTTCATTTGGAGAAGAAGAAAGCTTTGCTTCAGTGAGGAATTCAGCACTGTTAAAATCAGAGAACAAAATAAAACACTGCTGAATCAGCTGCATTGCAAATACTTGCATTGCTGTGTGATCTTTTTATTTACAGTCTATGTGCGGGACCCCTCCCCATGAAACCTTAAGAGACAGAAGGATACATCACGTTTGATATCCTCCATGGTGTACTAAAAACATAATAACTGATAATCTTTTCTCAAGAATATAAACAGTACAAGTAACTGTCCAAGGAGACTTTAAACAAAGGGACATTAGGTAGAGCACTTAGAGGCATACTAGGCTTTTTAGCTACAACAGCACTGCCCTTACTGCTCTGCTTTAAATTCTCTGAGTGTCTCACCTGTTAGGTCTTGTGTGCTTTTTGTGCCTTCTACTTGCTTCATTTCCACTGGGATTCTGCTGAAGAGAGAAAAACAAGGCACTAAGAATGTGCAGACACTAGGCTTAAGTAGGTGATATTCCTCAAAGTTACGTGTCTGTGAGGATTTAAAAAAAGGACACCAACAATATGAAGAAAGCTTAGGTGTCAGCAGGAACTCACCGAATGAGAGTGGGAGCTTTTTGACTGCATCTTAGATTCACCTGTCTGTGATTGGCTGGGGGGAGATGGACAGCGTGGGATAGTGCTGTTTTTAGGGGGCAGTGGTGGAGCAGCGACACTGGCCACACTGGAGACACTGGAGACACTGGAGCTGGGAAACTGATAATCCAAACTGGAGAACTGTTGAAAGAAATGTAGTTGCTTCACTGGCATATACAGTAAAGGAGAGAACTGATGCATGAAATTATAGATGGAATTCAAGTGAAATCCTTGAATGAAGAAATGTCTGTCAGCATTTTGATTAATTGTTCAGGGACCATGAATGTCTTCTCACTCACCTTCCTCAGGGCAGCCATCTCCTTGACCATCAGTTCAATGTCCTCATGGTCAGCCTCCTCTGCATCATCCTCATCCTCATCCTCCCAATGGCCGCTGCTTGGAAGGAAGGGCTCAACGAGGATGGATTCTGTTCCCCTGATGTCGCAGCGGCAGTACGGGCAGGTGTGGCCAGCTGACTTCTGCTGGATGGTTATTGATGTCAGGTACCAGGGAGAGTGACAGAAACACATTTTAAATGTGAAGATAAGTTGTTGTGAGTAAACCTTTTCTTCAAAATAAAAAGTCACACGTTTTGAAGGCTGAAAATGTAAAGTCAGTATTACTGTTTGTGTTTTTCCACAAGTGGAACTGCAGAAAGATGGAGGTGATGCATGTGTTTCCCCCCTTATGACTCTTAACATGCATTTTCTGTTGATCCCTGTGACCATAGAGCCTATTTGCAGATGCACTCTGGCCATCCTTCTGACATCCACCTGCAGTATGATGAACTACTATTTTCTACACTACTCGCCCACACTGCTTTGAAAATCATGAAAAAAACCTGTAATATACAGTAAGCTGATGCATCCTGTAATCTGATACTGAGCTGCACAAATGTGGTTGTCTTCACCTCTGCAGACATTACAAGCCTCGTTTTTTTTTACCCGTTCCATTGTCTTGTAGTGTAAACTTGATGAGGAAGTCTGGTTGACCACAATCTAGACTAACTTACAACTTTTCCATTGTGGTCTGACGTCCACAAAGCATATGTAATTTTCTTTTTCCTGTCTGCCTCTGTCTGTTTTTCCTTTCACTCTCACACGCACTTTTTTTCAAAGTGAATGTGTCTGATGCAGTTGCAGGAGGATGTGAGCCCAGGCTTGAACAGGAAGTCTTCAGCCAAATGTCAGGACTTTCTTGTTCTGCACCTTTTTATAGATTTAAACCTCTTGAATAGATGAGAGGCTACGTGTTGGGTTGGGTCAGGCAGGAGGCTTTAATTTAGCAGCAACAGTTTTCGTTTTGATGCGATGTTTTCAATAAAACTCTCACTTAATGAGGACTTGGATTTCTGAAACCTTACTGCAGGAGAATGTAGGACAAACACAAGAGACAAAAGCAGTTGCAAGGCAATAGCTAATTAAGCTAATAAAAAATACACAATTCAGTAAAGGTCATAGTGTGTGCGGGTTCTGTTATAGGATGAAACATACAAGTATCAGTCTCGTGCTTTGTTAAACACACAAAATATTTTTGACAACCCCAAACCACATAAATAAGCGCCGCTGCTACATTGAGATGAAACTATGACCATAAACCAAACCATGGAGTTGATTTTCTTGACGTAAATCTAGTACAGTACAGTCAACCCAGTTTCATTCCACTGAACACTCAGCAACTGTTACGGTAACACTCTGTCTTGGTTCAGTGCATCTGTAAAGGGACACGGAAGCTGTAGATTTGCATATTTGCTACAGTGAGTATGCAGATGAGGCTTCGTACCTGCCAGCCTATTAGGCAGGGTTTGCACAGGAGATGTCCACAGGGCTGGATACGTGTGTCCTTATCCCTCTCTGCACAGATCTTGCACAGCTGGAAGGTGCTGCCGATCTCACAGTAAAGCTCGTACTGCTCCTGTTTGGAGAAAAGGACACCTCAGTCAGAATATGATTTATGTTTGGTCCTGGTGTCTACCTTAAGGATGCAGTTGGCAGTTGTATAAATTGATAAAGAGGAACAAAGTGCAGCGTCTTACTTCTGAAACTTTCACTTTGCCCTTCTGGGCCGGCTCGCTCAAGCTCGTCAGGTCGGGGTTCACATCACGACCATCTGGGTACAAGTAGCTGCAGGCAGAGACACACACACACGGCACTTAGAGTAAAGACACGAACAGAAGGGAGAGTTAGCTAGTGACCTGTGTGTGTGTGCGTGTGTGTGTGTGTGTGTGTGTGTGTGTGTGTGTGTGTGTGTGTGTGTGTGTGTCTCCTCACCAGCCTTCCTTGAAGCCCTGGATGAGTGCCTGGTACAGAGGTGTATTCTGTGGGATGGTCTGGATGATGTTACCTTCATTGGTCACATGGCCAATAGCCCACTGGCCCATTCTTGTACAGCTCAGACGAAAAATGTAGCTGGAAGAAAAGTATCCTCGTAATTCATTCATATTTATCCTTGCTTGTTGTTTTTATTTATCTTATCGAGTTCTTTTATTTATTGTGTTTTTTATCTGTCTGTAAAGCGACCTTGAGTGCTCTGAAAGGTGCTTCTAAATAAAATGTATTATTATTATTATTATTATTATTATTCAAGAGATATTTAAAATTAAAGATATCTTTACATTTATGTTTACAGAAAAATCACCTTGAATTCTGTTGTTTGAGTATTAATGAGTCTGCTGTTGCTTAGGTTATTCTGTTCTTTCTTTTTTTGTGCAGTTAATTCCAATAAATTCCTCACATTCTCAAAACAGCTTACATTTTTTTCACTGTGTACTGACTGAATGATCATTCAATGCTTCCTCTAAATAATTTCTTGATAATGATTTGAAATAACCAGGAGAAATATTTTAAATTCTCTCATTCTTGTGTTTGATGGCTTATGAAAAATATGCCAACAACTCAGAACGGACAGAAAAGATACTTAAAATGATTAAAACGTAATAGCACTCTCATTTTCATAATTTCATAAGGAATGCACTTATTGTTATTGAAGCGGTGGTTTCATGTTGCTTCAAGAGCCTTATTTCTTACAGGTGAATTGCCAGATTCAATGTAACTCATGTACTCAACATCCTCTACAGTACTATTTTGAGTTTTGAGATATGTGCACGGCTATTTCTAGGAAGTGAATCAGTCAGTTTGTTGCTGTGCTTGTCCTTACCTCCCTGGCCGTTGCAGGTAGTGTTGCAGACGAGCTACGACCTGGTCATAGGTGAGGAAGGCCATGTAGCCCGGATGAGTCACGGCTAGCTGGTTCCAGTTCCTAATGAGTGACCTCCAGGGCTAAAACGACAGAAGACTAGGGTTGTGACCTGATGTTCAGCATGTTTGTACTTTAAAGGGATAGTTCAACATATACAGGGGATCATTTTATTTGCTGTCTTTCCAAGAGTTGCAGAGAAAAAAAATGCTCTTTTATGTCTGATTGTTATATATGAAGCTAGAGCCATGATCCAGCTGGCTCAGCATGGCACAAATACACCATTGTGGCTCACCCAAAAAACACGCCTTATCTCTTTTGTTGATCAGTGTTACAAAAGCTGAGTGGTAAACAACAGGTTGTGGTTTTTGTCTCATTATGTGCTTCACTACTTCTAAGCTTGGTGAAGTGACTTCCTGAGGTCTTGATATCACTGAGAGGGAGATCTTAGAAAGTCACTGTGCCACGCCAAGAGGTAGTCTGACTCCTTGAAAACATAGTTTATTGCCACCTTTCACACTTTATGAGTTTTTTTCTCTCTTTGGACAGAGCTAAACCAGCTGTTTCCATATGTTTCCAGTCTTTATGCTAACTAAGTGCTAAGTGCTCACAGACAGTATTTAATATTTAATGTAATGTAAGAAAAGTATTCACCTCCTTTTCTTACTTTATGCAGTAACAACTAGGCACCAAAAAGTAAAGCTAATCCTTTAAGTGCTTTAGTGTTTGATCAAAAACATCCTCTTACCTGAAACAGTCTAGTGAAGATGTCAAACTCAAACACAGAGATGTGATCATTACAGGTGAGATCGATCGTTGATTTCAGCGCCATGGACTCCATACCCTCCTCAAATGCATGTGCACCCTGCAGCTTCTCTTTAAAGCTGTTCCACTGCACTATACACCTGACAGGAAAAATGATTTTGGAAATACACACATAACAAAGGTATTGAAAGAAAAAACGTTTTAAACAATGTGGAATATTCTCTCTTTGTGATGAATTCCCCTCACTGACTTGTTGCCAAATGAATTCCTCCAAAACTCCTCAGCTTCGGTCTTGGTCACTCTGTAGGCGTCACCCTGAAACCCGCCCCCTGGAAACATGGTCTTTAGCTCCCAGAGGATGTGACTGAACAGCAGAGATAGTTTGGTCAAGTTCCGTCTGAGAATGGAAAACACAGAGAAGACTTCAGTTGTTGTTGCAAAAATAGAAGTATCTATACTGCTTTCACGTGTAAGTGTCTTCTGGTCCTGCAGTTTGAACATTAAACCAAAATACACAAGTTGATGAGTGATGACAGTGTGCGCACACATGCAAATAAACAAAGAACAGAAATAAACAAAAACAGATACGCCTGTTAACCCCCCTCCAACCCAGCCTGTTATGCTATTCTTTAAGCCATGGTGTCACAGACCTGGAACATTTTTCTGCATAAAAACACAGCCGTACATCGTTACTTGTGAAATTTTGTGTCACAGGTTTATACAGTGTAATTTCATAAAAAGACCCCTAGCTTACAGCGAAGACGCAAGCCTACACTGGGAGTCACGCAACGGGTGTGAAATCCTGGGTGTCAAACTACGCAGACGTGCTCTGCAAAGACAGCTGCAGCACAGACTCAAAGTTGGCTGTTAATAAATTGTGAAATGTGGAGGAGAGATAAAAGTAAAGATACAGTTTCACAACCACCTTGTTTGAGGAACAATTCATTTAACTATTGCACACCAGATGCTTTGCTGTAGTGTGTATAAGTGTAAACATGCATTGATGAAGCACTGTTGACACTTTCCATAAACACACACAAACACACACCAGGTAGTCCAGCTAGCAAACAGGATGCTGTCTTCTGCATGCTGTCTGTAAAACCACAAAATGTTCCAGTGGCCAGTGTCTCACTTCAGACCAGTCTTTACTAGTTGGCTTTGTATTCTCTTTCTAAACCTCCTCCCATATTTACAGTAGGCCTACATAATAAAAAAAGCAACCATTCTCTCATTAAAGCTGCATTTTGTCTATGATGGTAAATCACTCATGTGGAGTTATCACGAACAATATAAATGCTCGACTGCATCAAACATGTTTCATTTTACATTAATAGAGTAAACCTACATAATAAACACAGCAATAAATGTGTATTTCAGATTATAGAAATAGAGAATGGTCATATTTAAACATATATAACTTTGCCAGCACAAATGAATCTCTCTACATTAAAACAAGTGTGAGGATTTTTACTTTGAATTCTCAGGGCTCTGAGCGAGAAGCTACCAGCATTGCGCAAGTAAGGCTCTGAAATCAGAAAACTTCTCAATCTGTCCTCAATATCGCTGAGATCCGATATCTGTGTTTTTTTTTTCTAGGGAGACGGCCGTTGAATTTCAAGCAAAATTAGCAACCAACCAACCAATTTCCTACGAGGTGTATTACTTTGCAAAATTATGTGGAACTTTTTTTTACAAGTTATTGTGTAAGCCGTATCTTGACAAATAAGTGTGTTTCTCAATTTGTTTCAGCCCGTCTATCCAGCTGAATATCTAACAGTATGCATATTTGCATGTATTACTTGTGTTCCTGTCAGTGAAGGTCAAAGGTATCAGCGTTTCACAGACAAAAATCTTACAGCCCCCGATTCTGTCTCTGTCAGATCTCAGTTCCTTTTATCGCCACTTACAGAAATGAGAACTTTTTTCTAGATCATTAAACAGTACATTTTATTAGACACAGACAAATACTTGCGGTCTACTTGCAAATTCTGTGAGATAAAAAGCAGTAGAGGAGATTATAAAACCACAAAAAAAGATATCTTTGCTATATTTGACTCAATATCTAAGCCATATTACGAAAAGCATCATGTGAATTTGCCGCATGACTGCCCATGTAGACCTGGCTGTGGTGAGAGGGACATCTGTTAACTCATTTTTGCAGAAGAACCTTAAATATCACACAATACAAGTTTAAATAGTGCTCTGATTTTTTAAAAACGCTAAAATCTTTGATATCTGCAATTATATGCATACAACAAATATATTTTTTACTGCAGACATTGTGACAATAGAAAAAGCACGATAAAACAGAGTAGGATTTTGTTTTTCTGATATCAAATAATGCAACAATATTGCAAAAGAATGCAAATCTCATAACATGAAGCTTAAAAATCATCAAATTAGCCAAATTTCCTAGGTTTAAAATACAATTAGCTAAATTGGTGATATCCATACATAACCAACATCCATTTTGGTTGATTAATAATAATAATAATAATAATAATAATAAATATGGTTAACTAGACAGCTAATAGGTTAGCTTGATAGCTAGATGGTAGATATGATGCTGAGAGAGGTATAGTTACCAAAATGGCTCAATAAATAGTTATATATCTGGCTAAATCCATATATTTGATAGATAGATAGCAAGATAGATTACTTACTGTATAGAAAACTTCTTTGATAGATTTTATAGGTGGTCAGCTAGCTAGATTTATAGTTTGATAGAAAGGTTGTTTGATGGTTAGCTAGCTAGATTTATAATTTGACAGAAAGGTTGTTTGATGGTTAGCTAGCTAGATTTATAGTTTGATAGAAAGGTTGTTTGATGGTTAGCTAGCTAGATTTATAGTTTGATAGAAAGGTTGTTTGATGGTTAGCTAGCTAGATTTATAGTTTGATAGAAAGGTTGTTTGATGGTTAGCTAGCTAGATGTATAGTTTGATAGAAAGGTTGTTTGATGGTTAGCTAGCTAGATTTATAGTTTGACAGAAAGGTTGTTTGATGGTTAGCTAGCTAGATTTATAATTTGATAGAAAGGTTGTGTGATGTTTACTAGCTTGATAGTGTGCTTCATTCGTAGATTTAACTGATAAAATATCTAGGTAGCTAGCTGTAGACAAACATTTAATATGTAGTAGTTTTATATATATATATATATAAATAAATAAATAAATATATATATATATATATATATATATATATATATATATATATATATATATATGTTTCTACAAACAACATGTGTTCATCCAGAATGTTGGATACTAAAAGCTTAACTCTTAAATGAAGACTCTGAAATGCTGCGTGTTGCTGCCTTTTATGACAGTGCAGTTTTACTTTCAGCCATTTCCTGCATATTTAAACCATCCAGCACATTGAAGGATTTTGGGATACATTTGCAAAAATAAAGATTAGTTGCATTCTTATCAATATCTGAATCCAAGCCATACACGACATAGGGGATACAGTTAAAATAAGGTAAAGTATATTAGTGGATCCCTTGTGGAAACACATGTTTAAATACATGGGGAAAATGTTCAAAGCTAGACTTTCTTTCTCCCAAGCTGCTCACATTTGGAGGTTGTAATTGCTTTGCCAAGTTCTCCAACATTAGCATCACAAAGATGCAAGTTTGGCCCCTTTTCCAGCTTCGTCATTAGTAGTCCCGACAGAAGCAGTGGATGGAACCCAAACTGCAAATAAAACAGTCACTCTTTTTAGCTTTTCCAAAATATCCACTCCAGCCGAACAGCCAACTCACAGAAAAAGTGTTTTTTCTCCCTATGGCAGACTATGAAATCCACACAGTTCTAACTAATGGTGACCAGTGAAGCTAAAACTATTCTTCACCATCTACAGAGGAGTATCAAAAGGAAAGTTGATTTAATTCAACCTTTAAGAGGGGGTCAAGCCTTTTTCTCAACTGTCACGCAGTAAGTTATGACTCATAAAATATAGCAGACTATTTCTGGACTCTTGTGCTTTTTGAAGAGTTTGAGCTGAGTAATGCCCTTTTCCCATGGTACTGGATAAAGATTCAGGGATGTGTGGGCTTTTTTAGACCCCAGGCAGAGGGTTGTTTGTCTTATACAGAAGGTCAGGTCACTGAGTGTAATTTGTCTGGAGAAAGATCAATATTTGAGATAATCATCTGGTTGCACTGGAAATAAAATAACTACCAAAATTTTAGCCCATCCTCAATGTTTGGTCACAAATGTACGCTGAACGATATTGTATACGTGCCATTTGCGACAACATCGTTTACCATCAAAAAGTCCTCATGCTTTTTTCATAAGATCAGATCTCGTCAAACACTTCTTTAGATTAAAAAAACAACATGATATAACAACGAATGATAATTTTGATGAAACTGAGACACTTAGCAAAATCTTGTTTTTTATAAATGTATAAAGAGTAGCGTCTTGAAAAGAAAAAATAAGCTGTTTCAATAAAAAAAAAAAAAAATGTTTATGCAGGGTGGCGGGGGAGATATGCGCCCCAAAAATATGAGGCACATATCTCAAAACCCCTCGTATCTAAAAGTGCAAAAATATCTGTAATAAGACATAATGTAATTCATATTTAAATACATTCATATAAAATGTTTTCAATCATGAATCAGAATGTTAATATCAAAGAAATGTCCAAAATAAAGTATGGAGATAAAAGCCCATCACTAGTTTAAACTGCCTTGGGCTATGTCTATTTTTTCACTTCCCAATTTTCAAAAAGATATTTGAATACTTGCAATTTCTCTCACACATTTTGGCATTTTTGGTCAGGTAAAAGACTAAAAAGATTTAATGTGGGTGAGTTTTTCTTTCAACTGACATAACTGATTCACAGTTTTTTTTTTATTTGCGCTTAAAAATTAGAAAAAAATTAGTAATTTTAGAATAGCCATGGGGCAAAGGATGTCATGAATAAATGAAGGAAAATGTGAGGGATTTATATAAACATCTTTAAGTGGTGTGTGTTGTATTTTGGCATAAAAGACTTCTAGAAAAGATTCCAAAAGTGTTTTGAATATCTTTGAAGACATTTTAAAATCCACACTGTTTCACTGACCGATGTTTCTCTTGTGTGTGGTTGTAAGTATCAGCCCTCTTACCTGTAGCTGGACGTCTCCTCGAATATCTTGTCCCGTCCTTCTTTAAACAGCAGCACGGCCCTGTCCGTCTTATCCAGCAGGTTTCTGACATGGACTCTGAGGTACTTGGCCTCGTCTCCCCGGGGAACCAGGCCACCTGCTGCCTTGGGGCCTCTGTAAGGTTCCCAAACCTGCACAAGCAACTTCGATGTTTCAGATACCAGATCAGGCAGGTATGGTGGACTGTTCTTCAGGCTGAGCCGGGGATTGGTGCACAGCTCGTGGAGTTTCTCCAGCCTTTTCAGGGCCTTGTCCACCAGCCGACGGTCTCCACTGGTAGGGGGTTGGGAGCTGGATCTCGGGTTCTTGGAGGCTCCTGAACCTGCTGTCGCCATCATTACTATGTTGTGTGTTCAATATTGATGTGAAACAAAAGTACCCTTAAATGTGAGGCTATTTGCATGCGTAGGGGAGGGACAATAAATAATAGCGGTGGTCCTTCTGTTACCTAGAGATGTGAAAGCTCAGTTTTTGTATGTGTAAATGTTTATGAGCAAAATAAGGAGGAGCTATTGATATGAGATCAAGTTTTTGAATCTTCATGCTGGTCTTTGTGGTCCTTGAAGTGATTTTTGTGAGTTCCCTGCTTACTTTGAAAAGCACACATCCTAGCCTTGTAATACAGCATCCACTCTTGATCCATATCAATCCTTCAGCATCCCATTATCCAACCAATGGCAGTAAGTTTGACCACAGCATCGTTAAACATGCACTCAGATGAGCATTTCTTCCCTTAATAGCCAATCTGGTCCACCTGTTGCCTCTCTTCCTGTCAGATCGTCAAAATAAAAGAAAAAACAACACAATGTCCATTTTACTAAACACATAAAACAAGATTTCTTACACAGCAGCAGTTAAACACAAAAGATGAGTGAACTAAAAGCAAAGTAAATGAGTGTCTAAGACTGACTCAACCTTTAAAACGATTGCCTCCCAAGTCCCTTCACCTAAGCACTTTCGGTCTTTCTTGCCCTCTATTTAGCACAACACTCTGCTTACCAAATTTTATGTTGTAGGTACAATCATTTAAAACTCCCAGAGTCAACTGAGCTGAGACATCTACTCACGGCACAGCAAAAACTTGATCTCTGTTAATGGCTGAAATGTTGTTGTCTCGTCTTTAAGTCTCTGTCTTAATGTCATCTTCTCTCGCTCCCTCTCTCTGTTTCTTCTCAGTGCACCCTTTGATTGGTTTCCTGGTTGCAGCCAGCTAAACAGGTTGGTTTTCTCTGCTCTATTGCTCAGGCAGAGAAAGAGAGAGAGAGAGCGAGCGTGAGATAGAGAGAGGGAGGGAGGAAGACAGAGAGGTGTGGACTAGAAACTCAACATTGACTCAGAAATGGTGCAGGAAACCAGAGCAAGAACTCATATAGTATCCAGACAGTAAGACTACTTACTTACACACAGGTGTGATGTTGGTGCATAGGTCAATTGGGATATAAAATAACCTTTATTATCTTTACCAGAATGGCAGCAGGGACAATGTTTAATATGCAGTTAAATCAATGTAATCTGCAATTTGCGAGAATATCTGGAGCAAAGTTGGTTGGACTATCTGAGGTGCTTGTAAAAAGCCTTATAGAAACCTTTGATGATTCATTTAATTTCCCTGTAGCGCCATCATCAGGACAAAATTTAAACATCTGATATCTTGTCGTCTGTGGTGAAATATCCATTTTGCAGTTGTGAAATGTAGAACAAGTGGCATGCTTCACTATAGAAGCTTTGATATTCAGTTTATTTTGAGACATAAAGTAGACAACAGCAAATCCTCACAGAGGCTGGAACCAGTTAATGTCTGCATTTTTCAAATGAATGAATGAAACAATCAATCTGTATCAAAGTTGTTCATGTAGCAGATTAATCTTTTTTGATGACTGATGCGCATTATAAGCATTATTCATTATTTTAGTGAGGAAATAAGACAGGTCAAGTCCAATCTCTGTAGCTGCAGAGTAGTAGCAGAGGTTACTTGAGGGCGCTGTAATAAAGAGCAGGTTTAAACGGTATAACAACTTATGGTTAGGCCCAATTTTAAATTTTTTAGTGTTTCTTTTGTGAACAAGCCTTTTTTCTATTTGAATAGATATTAATGCATTGTTTTAGAGGTTTTGTTTTCCTCCACTGCTTATACTAATTGTATTTTTTATTAGGTTTTAGTTGGGCACTTTGGCATGCTTCAGTAGGCCTGTATAAAATACTGCTTATCCTTGCCAATTGTACAAACATAACACAGTTTAGTTTCCCCACTTCTAAGTAGGTTAAGGTGTTTTCTTATTACAAAAAACTTTGAGGGAGAAACTTGTGCTGTCATGAATATCTCTAAAACGTCTCTATGTTCAAAATAGTATTTCTCCCTCGCACTTCCTTTCTCTGTGTATTAGTTTTGGCTAGCGGCTATCTAGGATTGTTCTTACCTGAAGCAAGAATGTCTGTCTGCCCTGCTTGTATTACAGTTTTTCTCAGTCTCTTTGGTACATTTCTCAGATCAGAATTGAAATTCTCAAAAACTACTTGTTCAATCTTCACATCATTGCATCACTTGTGCACATAAAAAAAGCAGTTCCTCATTTCTTTGAACAAGTTGCAAATGCTTTGGTACATCCATGCAAATGATCATGTACAATGCTCTGCTGTTTCCTACATTATCAAGTGCTTATTTCATGTTGATCAAAATGTATTATAATGGGTCTCTGTTGAATAGTCTCACCCTCCACAACATTTAGGCATTAGTTCATCGCAGAAGTCTTCCCATGCAAAATGGCTGAACATGTCTTCAGAATATGTCAGTCATATTTCTGTACATTTCCATTAGACTTTTTTTCTAAACTGTCCTGAATTGGTAAATTGCTCCCAGGTGAACCTTGACTTTCTCTAACAAGGGAAATGTGTGAAGCATTAGATCAACCAATGATCAACCAGTTTTCTGACATAGCTCAAAGGTGCATCTCATGAACCATCAACTGGCAAGTGTATATATAGCCAGAGCACAACACAATGTTACAATTGGACTGGGTCAACAGCCAGATGGAAGAAGAGGAAGAGGAGTGAGGCTGCGTGGTGGAGGAATTAGGAGGCAACAAATTAATGTACTAACAGTAAAAGCGTAAATGTGAATCTTGTCCAGTCTCTTGCAATCAATCTCCCACATACACTAAGGCAGGGGTTCCCAAACTTTTCAGCCCACGACCCCCAAAATATAGGTGCCAAAGACTTGCGACCCCCACTGTCCCTCAAAGTGATTTAATGTGGCTTAATTTAGCTGGTCTGCAGTAAATGACCCTACCTATATGAGCTTGTGGCTGTGTTTCCTATGCCGTTATGAAGTAACCTACTGCTACTGATGCTTTTGATAATTAACTGTTCACTAACCCTAAACTTAGGAGTCATCTGACAAAAAGAAAGGCAGAAAACTCATTACATTTTCTATTTTCAAGGTTTTATTTCAAGGTTAGCTACTATTTTTGTTGATATTATTTTTACTATAATGGGTAAAATGTACTATTTTTAGATAACTTGCCTAACTTACAATTTACAATAACTGTCTTCAAAACTTTAGCCATAGTTTACATCAGAACGTCCCTCCAGAGTACACTGTTATATTGACAACATGACTAAGCAATTTGACTGTCTTATCCTATTTTTAGATAACTTAAAAAAAAAAACATTCTGGAAGATACCTCATGACCCCCTATTTGTGTCTCGCGACCCCCCAGGGGGTCTTGACCCCCACTTTGGGAACCCCTGCACTAAGGTGTACTTACAATTTACAATAAGATAAGATAAGATAAGATAGATATTACTTTATTGATACATCAGAACGTCCCTACAGAGTACACTGTTATATTGACAACATGACTAAATAATTTGACTGTCTTATCCTATTTTTAGATATTGTAAAATAAAAATAAAAAACACTCTGGAAGACATCTCATGACCCCCTATTTGTGTCTCGCGACCCCTCAGGGGGTCTTAACCGGTCTTGACCCCCACTTTGGGAACCCCTGCACTAAGGTGTAACTTACAGCTTACAATTTACAATAACTGTCATCAAAACTTTAGCCATAGTTTACGTCAGAACGTCAAACGTCAGAATATTTTTTACAGTCTATGGTCAGAACGTCCCTCCAGAGTTCAGTTATATTGACAGCATGACTCAGCAATTTGACTGTATTATCCGTACACAATGTCACAAGGACTTGTCACTCTGATGGCACTGACATATTCATAGACACAGATATTTAATTTTGAGAGTTGAACTAAGGATTTTGAGCAAGATACTGGCTTTTGCAGGTAATCCATGGTGTTTTGCTATTTGTAAACATTGTTTTGAGAAATGCACTTACTTACTGTTTAGCAAATGTCGAGGATGATTCGAGAAATGTACTAAAGTGACTGAGAAACACTGTAACTTGCAGGTATCTGTCATGGACCTTAAGTCGGGTATGACTTTTTTTAGCGCCATCATCAGGCCAAAATTGCCCAATGTTTGTTTTGTGACAAATTACTTTCCAAACGGATGTCATCATTTCAGTCACACTTATCAGCTAGTTAGCATCGGTTAGCATGCTAATCTTCGAAACTACAGTGAAACTGAACCTAAACCTAGGCTAACCTGTTATGTGAGCATGTTAGCATGCCGACTGTGGAAGAAGCACAAGTTTGCTTACAACCGTATTGGGCCGCTAGCATATAGTCCCTGACACAAGTCTTGTCTAGGGTTGCCAACTTTCTCACTGCTAAATAAGGGACAGGTGCACGGTGCCATGGTGGTGTGCGCATGATGTGTGAGTTCAGCATATTCTGATTCAACTGGAAATGCAGAAAGTGTGCATATTCCCTTTAATCCTTACTGTATCATTATGTAACCTCATATGAATAAACCTCAAAGAAACCACAATTTATCTCTATTTACATAAAAAAAACTGGCAAATTGAAATTTAAATGCAAAAGAGGAGTATGACTCACCAAATGTACTTTTTCCATGGATACTATTTGCTGCTCTTGACTGACTCAAGCAGTCTTTTGTCCTTTTGCACAGCCAGAGAGAAGTCCTTACATGACAAGTCACAGTTTACAGATATTTGAAGTTCATTTTTGATCAGCTCTGTGCTGCATCTGTTTCTTGAGTCTGACCATTTAATGGCCATCAGAGAGAAAATCCTCTCCCCTCTTTTTTTTGCTGGTGTGATTGACACATGATCCACTGTGGTTTTATCTGATCTGGGATCTGTAGAGTGCAGTCTGCTGTAATTACAAGGATTCAAGGATTCAAGGTTTTTCTATTGTCATACCAACACAAGTTGTCAGATGATATGGGACGAAATTTTGTTTCTCAGGTCCTGTATAAGCCACAAAGAACACACAATTAAAGGAAGACATTAGTAATAAATATAAAAATATATAAATACAATATAAATATTGTGCATGGACTGATTGAGTTATTTATGTCATAGTGCAATTGAATGTGCAAATGTGCAATGTGCAAGTTTTGAGGTAGTCCGTTTTATTGTACTGTTTATGTCAGAGTCTGTATGGCTGTGAGCAGCCGAGACTACAGAGCACCACCAGAGTTCAGCAGTCTTAGTTACGGCCTCAGGAAATAAGCTGTTCCTCATTCTGGTGGTTCCGGTTAACAAGAGTTAATAGTTAATATACGGGACAATTGAGGTCCTGTATGAAACAAACCAATTTAGCCCAATATACGGGATGTCCCGGCTAATATGGGACAGCTGGCAACCCTAGCTCTTGTCACTTATCCAAGTTGTAGGAACAACAATTAAGAACTTTATTTGTAGTTGATCAACTGGAATCAGAAATGGCTCATGAAAGGCAAAGCCCTCAAAATTATTTTGATTTGATGTGGAGGCTGGAGTATGAGAAGGAGCATCATCCTGCTGCAGAGTTTGCCCTCTTCTGAGGTTTGGAATGTAATGGGCAGCAAGAATTTCTTGATATTTCAGGCTGTTGATGTTGCCATCCACTGTGCAGATATCTTACTCACCCCATATTGGCTGTAGCCCCAAACCATGATTTTTCCTCCACCAAAGTTGACTGTTTTCTGAGGGAATTTTGGGTCCATGCAGTACCAACAGGTCTTCTGCAGTATTTGCGGTGATTGGGATGCAGTTCAGGTGATGATTCATCAGAAAAATCAACCTTCTGCCACTTTTCCACTATATCCTTATGTGACAAGACTTTTGTCAAGCAGTGTCAATGTAATGTTAGCCAACAAGTATCTTCATAAAAACATTAGTGTCTTTCTACCAGTCATCTAGCATATGTACAAGAACAAAATAATCTGTCTTTATACAGAAAGAGATTAGCTTTTATTCTGTCTCTCCTTTATATTTTTGTGTGATAGACAGAGAAAGCTGAGGAGCATGTTTCCTCTACTAGCTGTCAGACAACACGATTGCACTTTTTACTAACATAAACCACCAGAAAAATGCAATGAAAGCCTTTATTTTCTTCAGCTATACTATAAGTAACTGAATTGTAAAATAGGCTAGAACACGAGATAGGCTTTGGTTCTTAACATAAATAAAATTTGGAACTTGTTTTATGCGATACACATCCCCTAGTGTTTAAATTGATCAGTGATTCCTCAACAATTAATTTCAGTAAAGGACCCATTCCTCATGAACCTCACTTTTATTTCATGGTGGCACCAAACATCTCATGGCTCTCAAGCAGCACCATGACAACTAAACGTCCACAAGAGGGAGACTCAGACACTACTCACTCACTGCAATATGATGACATGGGATTAATATATCTACCTTTGAATGACAATCTTATAGCTTATTTTTCCTTAAATTAAGAGTCTACATATGCAATTAAAATGGATTCAAATATTATAACTTTAAAGTATTTGCAAGATTGTCTTGTGTTGTTTATTCTCCAGAGGCAACTCATATGGGCAACCCCGATTCCTGCTGGAAAGACAACAATCAGAGCCACCAAACAGCCAGTAAGAGCATTACTATGCACTACAGTGTACAAATGTATTCTTTGGAGATGTGTTTTGTTGTATGATCACTGATCCTAGTCTGTTTGCACTTTTGCTGTCCTGTCACAAGGGGGCACCATAGCTTTAGTTTGTAGGTCTATCTATATGATGTCTCATGCTGCTGAAAAGTGCTTTGAATTGTCATACAGAATTATGTCAAACTTCTGAGACTTCTAAGCGTTTAAGGCAAATTAGGAATAATTTGTTTTCTTACATATGTGTTCTCTTAAAGAACCACACCTGTTTTTATTGATCATCTAACAATAAGCCTGTCATAGTGTGTGCTGAATGAGATGGCCATGTAAGACTGAGGACAGTGTGTATAAAAAAAAAACTATGATATCTAATGTCAGAGGAGACCATGATGGTTGAGTGCCTTGGCAGCTGCAGTGTGTTGTTGTAGGGTCTTTTAGGGACTTTAGACACCAAGCTAGACTTTCCGTTGCCAGCGCCACACTTCAGTGGAAAGAGGAAAGTCCCAAATTGACCCTGGTAATTAGAGCCTGGTCTGAGGGTGGAGTAAGAAAGGATTAAAGACAAAGAGATGAGGTGTGATTTTTGTGTTTGTGCATGCATGAATATGACATTTATGGTTCATTAAATTTTCTGTGATCAGGTAACACTGCTACAAGCAGAGCAGCTGTCACATTGCACCAACTGAACAGTCAGTCAGATTGGGTATTGGCATCTCATGTATGTTTCTTTTCTCCTTTGTGCTGCCCTGCTAATGTAAGGAAAACAACCCCCCCAACCAGAGCCAACAGATGAACTAATACACCGCTGATCTGTCTGACATATGATTGCAACTTGCAAAATCTGCAAAGGATGCTTAAAAGTCTAACAAAGGCTTGCTTGAGCCCTCCTGTTAAATGCACTGTTCATGTGAACGATATAGTTCTTTTAGGTTGTGATTACAACATTCTGTTATCATAAAGTTGAGATTTTTAGAATTAGTTTTAATATCTGGGGCATTGTCTCCAGCTCTAATGTGATGAGAACAAAAAAAAAGCTGGACTATGTTAACTTTTTAGGCTGTTAAGTGTTAGAAATAGGTCTCCTGAGGCAGGGTAGCATGTGACTAGAATGAAACTTAAAAAAACAACAACCCCTCCATTATCATGAGTGCACACAAATATAAAATAAACATATGAAGCCTTAGTTTTTGTGTGATTTCATATTGATCTGCCAGAAACACCTCAAAAGCGCCTTAGCCTATGTCTGAACTTATACATTGGGACTTAGTGCAATAAAAAATGTTCGAATAAAAGGACCTCAGTGATTGTAATATGACTGTGCATTAACTGTAAATGGCTTGGTTTTCTTTAAAACTGTATACAAATATGCTCCTTGCAGGTATACAAGTAGTAAAACGTGTGCAGCTCAATAACAAGTAAAAACAAGTCATAGTCTGACAAAAATGCAAATAAAAAAGCATGCCTTGGGTTTAGTTAGAACTGTTACTATATATATATGTTATCGATGACAAGTGTTAAATGTGTATTTAAGCCCCAGTCTGCGCAATGTGTTTTGATCTGTCACATTCATAACGTGCACAGAGCAACTGAACCGACAAAACCATCGATCCGTCTTTCCTCCTTAAACTTCTTGAGAAATTCAGCAGTCTGTCAGATGTTTTGAACCTGTATGTAAAACAGAGACTATGTCAGAGAAGTGGGAAATGCAGAGAATTATTGTGAATTCAGAGCCGTGTTGTCTCTTTTTTTTCTCTCTCGCTCAGTATGATTTGTTTCGGTTTTAAAAGGGAAAGCACCGTCAATTTAAAGCAAAGAGCGCTGGCGCTGCTCTGCACTGTACCTGCAGTGAGGTGCGCAAGGATATGAACATTATCTACTCTTCTATTAGCTTTGGTTCAATGATAGCAGTGCTTTCTGAGTCAATCATTTAAACTCGTATCTACAATCCACCCGTAAGAGAAAAGGAAACCCAGTGAGGATTTGAATGCTGCCAATTAGATCTCACAGGGATGGGAATTGCGCACCGCTGGACACTTTCGATGGTGTCTCACTGAACGCCGAGGAGTCCTCACACACCTGAAAACTTCTCCAGACACAGAGCACCTCTCCCACCTACGGTTGATGCCGAGGATCATGACCATGAATGGTGACCACCAGTCGGTTGCCGCAACGCCGCTGGATCTGCGCACCACTACCCGAGAGCGTGGGAGCTCCAGAGAGGGGAGTCCGGACTGCAGCGGTCGCGTAAGGGACGCCCGTGTGACAAGCGGCTCACCTGCACCTCCTGCGTGCACGGGGACGGACAGTTTTCAAACAAGCTGCCCATCAGTCAGAGAGTCGCAGAGTTCCAAAAGCGGAGCTGCTCGTAAGAGACAAGCGGACGAATCTTCCCTCAGGCTGCCTTTCAGGAAACGTCGGATTCATCTAGAGCCGGAGCCCCAGACCCAGTCAACGGCCCCTGCAGAGACAGGAGACCGATTTCCCCCTGCAGTACAGACGGACTTTACGTCTAGTGTTGGTCGTTTGGAAAGAGTCGCGGATGATGGCAGAATCAGCGCTGGACCACAGACTCCCAGATGGCTTGAAGGGGCACGGCAGAGTCCTGATGGATATTCCTTTCGTCTTTTGCACCAGTTTGATAACAGTAAGCGTCAATGCACATTTAACATCAATTCACAACAACACAACTTAACTATCCTCGGTAACATGAATGTATTCTGATTTCGATATGCATTTCATCTATATGTAAAATCAATGCTAGAATAATTCCAGATAAGCCAAAATAACCAGGACATCTTGACATTCATTAATAAACTCCATACACTTTGTTGAATTGTAAGACTGTTTGTGCTAATTCAAGTTTCACAGACAGTGTGTCATAACCTTCAGGGGCTGTTAGGTGTATTTATACATCATGGTGTCACAATGGTAATGCTTTTGTCATTTTTAGCAACAGAACATGGTTATATTTGTCACAAGTGTGTCACAGGTGAAAGATCAGACAGAGGCATCACATCTGGTGCATCACATTAATGAATCAGTGAAAAATTGTCCAGTCAGCAGTCCTAAATCCTTTATCAGTCCTGTACTGACAATCTTAGCAGGGGTCAACTTAGTCCTCTGCACACACTCATACTGGCACAGCTGATCACTTCCTCATTACAGAAAATGACTTATACTTGCAGAAATTTTATTTTTAGATTATTCCATCATTTGATCTTTCTGCCTTCCAATCTCTGCCTTTGTCTGTCTTTCTCTCTGTGCTCAGGTCGCTTCCCAGTGTATTGTTGGCCTCCTGTCCATGAACTGAATCATCCTGTGACCCTACCAACTGACAACCGACTGTCTGGTATCGCCCTGGCTACACGTCAAGATGAAGACGGAGACACGTATGTTGATTCTTTTAAAGTTATGATGCAAACAGCGAGTCTGTTTAATACATAACCTACATCCAAGTCACTGATGCATACAGTAAAGTCATACATTTTCATTATTATTACACTCAGATGACTGTGTTCACAGATGAAACTTGGCACAGGTCTCACAGGAGAGTTACACCAGCCATGAGGTTTAATTTGGTCTTTGCTTAAAGTAACTATACCCGGCTTAAATCTTCACCTAAAGAAACTATGAGTTTGAACTAATATATCACAGAACACAATGACCCAAGCGTGAAGTTTAACATAAAAATAAACACTCCTTACTTTTTGTATGTGTTGATTCTCAGTTGCTAGCTTGCCAAACATTAATATTAGAGTCTTAAAAGAGTTTGATGGCTTAGAGAGAGGATACATTTGATAAATACATAACATTATTTCCAATTATTATTCCTAAGGTTAATACTTACTGGCAGGATGAAATGCAGATTATCATTTTCTGTTCATTCCTGCTCTCTTTGTTAGTAAGAAATCATTGAAAATCTGTTAGAACCTCCAAAGAAACTACGTGCAAGTGCAGCTATCTGGAAATAGACTGCATTTTCAGACATATTTCAGCTTCCTGCAACATCTATATGCAGATGATATGGAATAATACTATTTTTAACCTAAAAATGTGACTATATTTTTCCCCTTTTTCTTCATAGTCAATGTTGGGCTTTCTATACATTTTTGTGTTTGATACAATAATCTTGTATGTCTGGTCTTAAAATATGAAGCCACCGTGGTAGTGTTAAAAACTGCAGTTCAACAAGCGTCCACTTGAGGCTGGCTGCAGAAGCACTGGAAACCACATACACACCCATTCAAAAAAAGACGATCTTCACAGCAAAAATAAACATGTTTACAGCCTGGTTCAAAAACCGTATGAATACCTCATGTCCCTATCGGCACACACTGTACAGGAGGTATTCAGACTGTTTTATAACTTGTTATTTTTGAGGATATTAAGGTTATACATTTTGCTTATTAAAGTCATGGCTGATTTGATTGACAGGTGGGAACACTGCAGCTGTTAGCGAAGAGGCTAAAGGCCCACCTCAGCTTCACCTCTTTGCCTCATACTAGATCGACTGAAGCTAGGTTGAGTCAGCATTTCCAATATGGCAACCGCTTATGATACACTTCAAAACTCTGCATATACAGTCTATGTTTGAACTACGTCTATGGGGGAACTGCCATATTTACTGAAAAAAGTGAAACTGTGATTCACAGAGCTTGACCCAAACACCACCAGTCTCAGCCTGTGACAGTTTGACCTCAATAACAAAGCTGCTGGCGTTGCACAACCTTTATGTGGTTTGGGATATGTCTGCCTCATCTCGGTTATTTGTTATGATTTCTGTGGTTCTGCATATTGAACAGGTATAGTCACAGCCCCTCTGATGTCCAACCAAATTCTTTACTGCTGTTTCACTTCATGCAAGGGAATCTGGTTTATCATACATCAGACATGATTCACCAAGTGACGATAGAAACTCTGATCTAACAAGCTTACCAGGAAAAGCAGTTGAGGCCATACACATGTACCTGTCCTTTTTGGTGTAGAATAGGAGGGGGGTTTGGGTGGCAGTGCAAGTAATATACACAAGCGTTTCTTAAGATCACATGAATGCAAATATTAAACTTTAACGCATGGCTACTTTACTTTGTGTAAAGGTTTAACACCCTCCCACACACTAACTGAAATGTCAAACTGATACAAAAACACAAACACACACAGGCACACACACTCTCACATAGTCATGTGACTGAAAAACAAAGCATGTCCAAGAGATGAAGGGGGCTTTGATGTTGAGGTTTCACAAAGTATCAGCATCATTTGCATCTATTCGCAAAAATACTCGTGATGACCATGGAGCCATAAGTCCCGTGACAAGTCACAGCTGCTCATTGTCCAATATCTGCTTCAGAGACTCATGATCACCAAGACTATAAAGAGAGAGTGGCATTGATTTAAGAGCAATTCTATGTGTACTGTCCTTAAAGATAGCTATCCTTAAAAAGTACCTTTTTTAATTTTTAAACTTGCAGATATAACTCTACATATGATTTAAGATATTTCAGTGATGTGCAAACTTGCATGGGTAGTCACAAGGATAAAAATACTAATATTAATCATTTTGAATAGCTGTGAGTTAATGCACCAAACTGTGAAGATAATGTAAAATCTGTTCTCTGTGTGACGCAATTCAGGCATTGTTCGTCTTGTATCGCACCTACTTTGTGTTCTGTGGTAATGAATTCTTGAATTCTGCAGAAAGAAACACTCTTATCCCCCCTGTACTTTTCACACAGTCTGTCTGTCTGTCTGTGTATATGTGTGCGTGCGTGTGTTAAACTTGAGTGACAGTGCTCTTACGTCAATTAGGGCGTTCATCTTCTGTTCTCATCGCCTCTGAGCCCCTTAGTTTCGGGAAAACCAGTGAGTGCTCAGTTTTTTTAACATGATTGTGGTTTTTCTCAGGTGTCTCTGTCTCTCTCTTTTCTTCTCAGTGTTTTTTAAATGAATGGGCTCGAAAAACCCAAACATCCGTTCCTCACTTCCTCATTTACCGCTTGCTTTCTATCAGCTACATCTTTTTTTTTCTCCCTCTCTCTCTGTCTCTGTCTCCCTCTCTCTGTATCTCTTCATTTTTGTGTTGCATCAGACTGGCTTACAATCACTTATACATGTTCATTTACAAATATTAGTAGTAATATCTGTAAATACTATTTGACAAAAAGTATTTCACAAGTTCTTTTAAAGAGCACTACAGTACTATGAGTTTTAACTGCCTGTTAAACTAAGTACAACCTCAATTCCAAAAATGTCGGGGTGCTGGGAAAATATTTTTATTGGTGGTGCAAAGACAACATATCAAATGTTTCATCTAAAAAATCTAATTTTTAATAAAACATGTATGTTTATTTTTCAAATTTGATGTCAGCAACGTGTAGAAAAAGTTTGGACAGGGACAAAAAAATACTGAAAGAACTGTAATGCAGAAAAACAAACAAAAACAACTGGACACATCTCCCAACTGATCAGGTTCATTTGCAACAGGTTAGTAACTGGGTACAAAAAGAGCATTAGAGTCATAGACTGTACAAAATATGGACGTAATATCCATGACATCACCCATCTGTTTCTGAAGAGCTTTTTGAGACCAATCGTCTGTGGGAGCCATATTGCTTCTGTGGAGCCAGTGTGATGTAAAGAGGCGGAGTTTGAGCCTCCTAGCCAACAGCTGCAGTGTTCCCACAGGCAGCTGTGCCTCTCATTGGAAGACTCGTAATCTCAATATCTTCGAAATTGCCGCTTTAGAAAAAAATTCACCCCCCGTACAGTGTGAGCCGGTCGAGAAATGAGCTATCCAGACTACACTCGTCTTTTGTACCAGGCTGTAAACATGTTTATTTCTGCTGTAAAGATCGTTTTTTTCCCATTCATGTGTATGTGACTTCCAGTACTTCCGGAGCCAGCCTCAAGCGGAACCTCGATGAACTGCAGCTTTTAACGATTCCGCATTGGACTCATATTTTTAGACCTGAGGTTGCTGCTTGATTAGAGTAAGACTAGGGCTCTCGATAGTGAAGGTGGAAAGAGGTTTATCACTCTGTGAGAGAGCATGTTGGCAAATAGTTCAACAATTGCAGTGTAAAAAATTTTTTAAAAAGTGGAGGATTTATTGTCTCCTGTATATAATATCATTAAAAGATTCTGGAGAAATCTCTCTGCAAAAGGGACAAGGCTGAAAACCAAAAGTGGATGGCCATGATCTTTGGGCCCTCTGCATTAAAATAAGACATGACTCTGTAGTGGAAATCACTGCATTTGCTTTATGACTCTGTAGTGGAAACCACTGCATTGGCTCAAAATCGCTTCGAAAAAACCATTGCCTGTGTTTGTCGCTGCTTCTGAAAACACAGGTTAAAGCTGTACCATTCAAAGAGAAACCATACTTACGATCCCAAAAATGCCAGTGACGTTGTGTCCTGTGCTTTAGACGAGAAGAACCATCTGGCTCTGATCGTTACAGACTTTAAAAGCAGGCATCCATTATGGTATGGGGATGCAGAAGTGCTCTCTGATTTATTTTGTCATTTGTAGATGTGACTCATGTTTTAAACGTTTTCACCATGAATAGCTTTATCACATTATTCTTTGCAATGAGTGGAGCAAATAATGCAGTGGGACATAAGCTGTAATTTCTTGTCACTCGTGTGTTTCTGCTTCTCGTTTACTATTCCCGCACACTTGCACATCCCCTCATTGCTCAGCTGGTCCTCAGACCACAGTATTTAACAGGCTGCAGTCTGATCCGTCAGTTTGGAGAACCCTCACTTACCAGACAACATAGCACGCAAAGCTTCCTTCTCTCCTTGTCTTTTTTTCTCTGTCAGTTCTCTTTTCACACTCTCTCAAACACTCTCTCAAACACACAAACACGTTAACACACAAACACGTTAACACACAGACCAGATCTGTCAGTGTTATTGTGGCAAGCGCGGGACTCCTGTCTGCGTCAGTGTCGCTGTGCTTGGGGTTATCTGGGGCTGTGGTCTGCCCCACTTCCAGGAACAAGAAACAGTATGGTTTCATCTCAAGAGAAAAGAGAGAGATGGATACCGAATGAAATTAGCTTATAAAGGGAGACAATGTTACTGAAGACCCATAAAAAGGCACACACAGATATAGCAGTTGAGCTCAGTGTTTAAAGACATGACTTGTGATTCATTTGTTTTTTCACAGTGGAAAGTACAGTACAGTAGGCATCTGATGTTCTATTTATTAGCATTAACAGTGTTCAAGGACTGACGAAATCCTTAAAAAGTCATATTTGAAAGGCCTGCAACTATATTTGTCGCAGGCCTCTGTATAAAACGGAGCAGGATTGGTCACCTGAGTCATTGCATGATTTATTGTCAAGGCACAGCAGGGGCTTTTCATGGGAAGCTAATAGCATGTACAGTAAATATAATAAATAGATTCTGATACAGATTTGTTCAGTTACAGTAACAGGGACCAGCTGAGGAAAGACCCACCACACTCACTCCCATTTGAACGCACAGTTCTGCTTTTTCTGCTGCTTCGCTCATATGTCAAGAGTCATCTGATAGCCTGTTGCATTGGCAACTTCAACCGGCTTTTGCACATTAATTTTTCTTTTTTTTACTCAGAGTTGTAAATGCCTGTTTGTGCAGTTTTTTAACATTATGGATGTATTCACACTTGCGTGAGCATTTTTCAAGCTTTGCCTTTTTTTCCCTGAATTTTGATAATGTACACTGAGACCACCAGAGCATGTTTCACAACTACTTAGTGAAGGTTGACACATGCTTATGCTCCGGTTTGGAAAATCACAGGTATTATTCTAATAGACTTGTCTTTGTTGCTGCAGAATCTGAACAAGAAATTCAAATGCCCCATTTTGAATATAGAGATCATGTATAAACTGCTATGTGGTTCAAATATGAAAGAATTGATTAGATCACATTAATGGGATGCGGTAAAACAATAGATAGATAGATAGATAGATAGATAGATAGATAGATAGATAGATAGATAGATAGATGTGCAGGGAAATGTAGTTTTCTGTGCAAATGTAGAACCGAGCATCATGCAACAGAGACTTTGTGTGCTTAGAGAGGCCTTTAATCTTAATTTTTCAACAAGGAATTACAGTTCTTAATGACTCCATGTCAGTGGGACACATCTCTGAGAGGAAGTGTTGTTAGAACTAGTTTTCTGAAATAAAACCTTTTTGAGAATTGCCCCTGTTTCCTGTCTCAGGCTTGTACCATATGTCTGCTTTTGATTTATCCATTGGATGAAGCTGACTGAGTGCACCTCCAAAAAAACCCTGATAGAAACCATGCAGCTTGATGGCTGGATTTCACAGCAAAAAACAGCAAGATAAAGAATGCTGCCATTGTTACTGACAACAGGAAGTGACACGAAAGCGGCTGGCTCTTACTGGAAGCCTATATGCTACAGACCGATTGAAAAGAAAAATGTGAAAAACT
Organism: Notolabrus celidotus; assembly: GCF_009762535.1. Taxonomy (NCBI): domain Eukaryota; kingdom Metazoa; phylum Chordata; class Actinopteri; order Labriformes; family Labridae; genus Notolabrus; species Notolabrus celidotus. Next base: position 11,953,404 of record NC_048283.1, on the reverse strand, counting down.
GCTAAACTCTTTTCTCCAACATGCCCTCCCCCTGCTCGGTTTTCTGCCTTGTCCCTAACTTTGGCCTGCACTTGTTCTTTCGCTTCAGGTAGAAACCTCAGATAGTGGTTTCCCCTTTAGTCTTGATAAGGGTGTGATAAGGACTGCGTGAGTCATGCCTGTACATCTGTGGAGCTCCTCTGCAAAGCTGTTACTTGGATATTTTAAATCAGGTGATCCAGTCAACTTTAGAGCTTAAGATAACAAAAACAACCTCCATCTAGAAGACCACGATCAGAATGTGTTAAGATATATATTTTTTCATCCAAGCAAGTAGTTTAGACTCTGGTTATTTCAAGCACTTCTGGATTACAGTTCAGGAGAGATTAGCATGGAGTCCAGTCAAAAGCTAGCCTGGCTCTGTACAAAGGCAACAACCTCCGCTTTGGCATTTACCAGCACATCAAGAGTTAACTCCTTATCATGCCAGTTTTTGTAGAGGGAAGATAACAGTTTGAATGTATAATTAAGTAAAGGATGAGCTTGACAGATGCCAGTAAGTTGCATTTGTCTTCGTGTAACACAGTCCTTATGTTTAGCTGACATTAACAGACTGTTAGCTGTTGCTATATATATTATAGATGGTGCTATAAAGCTGTTTTCACAAATGTAGTAGAATTTATCTTACAAAGAAGGCAAATAAGCAAATCTTTTCAAACATTTTAACTCCTGCCTTATGTTGACCGTATGTCAAATGAAATGAAACTATATTCAGTAGATAATGGTTTGTAATTCACAGGTATGAACAGTTTAAAGACAAGAATTGCCCCAAGTTTTGAATTACATTTACATAATTAAATCACCAAATAGTGTCAAAATGTTATGTCATATAATTGTTGCATGTGTTGCATGTATACTGTATGTATAAAGTAGCCGCTGGGATGCTGATGAAAAGTCCAGCGCTTGGGTTTTTCCAAGGTTTCTGTTGGATTTAAAGAATCTTTCTGTCACCTGCAAAAAAAAGTTCTGTTTAGTTATCTTATTGGTACGTTTTCTGTTGAGGCCAAATCTCATTTCCAAGATACCGTGTGTCATTTGGACACAATGTTGATTGTTTCAGCTGTGAGTGTAAAAATATTCTTTATGTCATTTTTCTCATTACAGAGTTCTTCATATAGCAGTGGTCCAGGGGAAGTATGCTTTTGTCTGCAAGCTGATCCAACTTCTGCTGTCGGCTTGCAGGAGTCTAGATATCTACAACAACCTCCGCCAGGTAACACAAATACACTTTGAATGCATATGTCACATGTCTGTGCTTTAAATTGATGGACCGAAGCTGACATGGGGTTTCCTTTTGATGTAACTTCACGGTGCCCTTATAATAAAAATGCATGATTTTATGCCTTTACATGATTTAAACAGGCGGGTCATTTAAAAGCGTAGCCCCGTACGCCTTCAATAAGTCAGTTAAGTTATTCGGGACCAAACTGACTTTTCATATTATGATATTGGGGTTTTTGACTCACTTTCAGAGCTCGCCCCAAGTGGCCATTTGAGGAACTGCAGATATTATAACTTGTGTGTTGGCTTTTTTTTGGTTCCTCAAGGTTGCTGGTTATTAAGTGGACGAAATCTAATCAACAAGAAGATTAAAAAAAACATTTCTCAGCATCATCTAGTTTAAACCATAAGAGAAAGATGCAGAATAGAGGTGCAGTAGGGGACTTCTGCCCAGCCAACCACAACACAACATGTAACACACGTTCCCCCGCTTCACTGTTCTGATAACAGTAACAAGGAAAAGAATGAAAGAGGAAGTGCCTTGGTTTCCTTCTTGCCTTGTGCTGCGTTATCACACACTCTTACAGTCATGGTGGCTGATGGTTAGGCAGTGGAATTCACCCTTCCTGGTTCCCCACCTGTGTTTGACACAAGCCAAAGCCACACACATGCTGGGAAGGACTAAATGTGTTTTGTAACATTCTCGTTGATTAGTACACATTTTTTGTAGCGCTCAGTGTCTCTATAGGACGGGATTTTTCAGGGTTGCATGTTGAATTTGCTACGCTGTAAAATTCAGAGGAAAGATGATTAAGCAGAGTAGAATTCTCATGAACTGTCATGAACCCTGAACTCATGCCATAGCGTTAACAACAAGCACATGAAGAAGCATAAAAACAATGTCCTGAATTGTAAACACGTCATTTTAAAATTGTTGGCAAGCAGAAAATTAGATTCATTCTTTCTTAATTAAGAATGTGACTGACACTCTTTATCCAGTGTTACTCTGGATGTTTGTCTTTTATATTTAATGAGTAATGGACCCAATGAACTTCCATGCTGATGACTCTTTGTAAAGGTTACCATGTCTTTTAGAACTTTCTCCCTAAAAGTATAGGAAAACTACTGTGTCCTGTGAAAGAATGAGTACACGAAAGTCTCTTTCAGTGTTTCCCAATCCAGGGCTGTCCCAACCACTGGCCTTAAGCCAATACTTCTGCATACTTTTCCTCTCCGTTGTCTCCAGATCCTCACCCTCCTACTGTGCATCCTGCCAGCTTTTCTTGTCTTTCATCCTTCAACAGAGAAAGCACCTGAGCCCTGCAGAGCTGTAGTTCTCAAGGCTGGGGTTTCACACCACACAGGACACCACGGGTGCGCTTACCAGAAATAACGCTGGTGCTGTCATCCGTTGTTGTCTTCCCTCATCGCTGAGGCTTGACAGCATAGGCTTTGTGATATCCTGTGTGTGAAGATGCATGCACGCAACAATGATACACACAAACACACTTTTTCACACACTTACCATTATTATGCCATATGCAGTTATAACCAAAAAAAGAGATTTTAGGCAAAGGTACTGTCTCAGTCCGTTGCCTGCCACACTATGTGGTTTCAGCTGAATAGGCCGATCTAAAAATCATTGTATTGTTCTTAATAAACATCTTTATATAGATACAGTTCTGAACACACTGGCCAACTTCCCACTGACGAAGAGAAATTGAATACAGCTTTTTCCAATATTGATGATAGATCCTGCGTTTCTGTGGGTTTACATATGGGACTATTTGACAGAGTGTTACTATCAGTACCATAACTGAACAATAGTGCAAGTGTCAGTGCTTGATCTGTGTTCCACTCACTGAACTACTGTGATGGTAGAGACACATCTGTTTGATACTCCTACGCTGGTCACGCTGTAAGTGTGACTACACAAACACACTCTTTAGTATCTGCTCTCACCAGTTTATGGTTCAGTGTTTGGCACTGACACAAATGAGGTTTGTGCACCTTGTGCCTGAGGACCACCCACACTAAAACATGCACAAAAGTTCAGATGCTTTATGAGTAACATCTACTAGCAGCATGCAGATGGTCTGCAGCAATTTAATTTAATACATATTTTTAAAAAAAGAAGATATATCTATGAATGTTCACTGCAGTAACATTTATATGATTGTTTTTCAGTTTGCCTTTTGCATACAGGTTACATGCTTTTAATTTCATTTTTGTCTAAGTGTGTGCGCCTGTGTTTGCATGATTGAGCTATCAAGATGTGTGATTGTGTGTGCTTAATATTCTTGTTCCGAGAAGTCACATGACCCCCCCCCCCCCCCCCTCCCTTGCTTTGGGCTGTTTCTCAACTATACCTTGCTCGGGTAGTTTATAGGGACTTTCCCTTCCTGCTCAACTCTCTCTCTCTCTCTCTCTCTCTCTCTCTCTCTCTCTCTCTCTCTCTCTCCGTCTCTCTCTCTCTCTCTCTCTCTCTTTTGCATATCTCTTGCTGCACATATCTTGAGAGAATGTTGGTTTCCTAGGCTTAACTGATGATGTGACTGATTCTATCTGTGTTACTGTGAACAACACTGACGTAAGAGAGCTGAATCTTTATTCATGCAACAGGACAGAGCTTAAACTTGAATTGTGCACTGTAGAAAAACAACCTATCTCTTACTGCAGCCTTCCACCTCTCCTTGTTTTTGGCACTGCTTACAGCCTGGGGCTGTTCTCCATGCCCATAAACCTTCTCTCTTCTCTCTCATCTTTTCACCTCCTTCATGTGGATCTGCTCATTTTGCAGGAATGCAAGTGTGCGAGGACAGACCCAGGGGAAAGAGAAGGGATTTTCCCTTGTGATCCCATCTTTCCCCTGAACTCCCCTCTGCCGCTTCCGTTTCTTCCTCATTCCTCTGTCTCTCCGCCCTCCCTCCCTTCCTCTTATCTGTACTGGATTTTTTTGTTTTAGTCACTCTTAAATACAGGAACCTACAGCTAAACCCTGCCAACTTGCTTCACAAAAACTGTCTATTTTGGAGCCCTTAAAAGGCCTTTGTTGAGAAGGTCATATTTTTTTAAGTTTCATGATTGCTGTCTGATGAAAGCAGGACAGACATTAAATCCGAAAGCAAATGCTGATTAGAAGAAATTCAAATACTTACTTTTCTCAGAGGAATGTATTGTGTGAGTGTGTGTGTGTGTGTGTGTGTGTGTGTGTGTGTAAGCGGTGTGTCTGTGTGCAGTTATGTGTGTGTTGTTTTATCTGCAAGTGTGTGACTCACAGGATTCAGGGAAACAGGAGCTGAAGGGAAGAACACTGGCATTGACACACTTGTGGAATTCCACAACAACGCTCTCCCACTGCTAGACTACTTTTTTTAATAGTCTTTACTGGAACAAACCTCCAGTACACACACACACACACATCAACACACACACACACACACACACACACACACACACACACACACACACACACACACACACACACACACACACACACACACACAGAGCGCATACAGTACTATTACAGCAAAAGCGAAACTTGGAACAACCACCCGTTCCTGGTTACTGTGTTTATTGGGTAACTTGAAAGAAGTTAAAAATTCCAGATTGAAAGACTTCCCTTATTTGTGACTGAAGTTATGCTCTGCTTTATTTAAACAGCAGGACGTCAGTGTGTTCCATGGCCACAGTTGACATAATTATCAACAGGATGATACATGCTTACCTCACCCAAAAGAACATCCTAGATTGCACAAGTGATTTTATTCAGCACTTCCAGGAAAGCACCTGATGTAGTGTGTGTAATTTTTGTTTTCACTGCACTTGTAGACTGTTGGACTCTCAGAATTAACCCCTCCTTGTTTTGGATACATCACACGCTCTAATGCAAGGCTTGTTGCTGATTTGGTGTTTACTCTGTGGTGCAAAGGTCTGATCTCTGACAGTTTGATTTGATTGCTCATAACTATGTGTGTTTGGCAGTGTGTGAGTGTCTGTGTGTTCGGTGTGTTTGTTTATAAATGGGAATTGACACGTAGTACCTGTGCCGGAATGTAATGATCTTGTGATGTGTTATAAAAATAACCTTACAAGATCCACTTCCTTGTTTATTCATTTCTGGCATTGGTCCTTCCTTATGTCCTTTGTTTTATTGTGTGTCTGACTTTTAACCTGTAGAACAGGTTGGGTATGAAGAACAAAGACATTTACTAGAAATTCTAGCACTCTTCCTCCAGCCTCAGACTGGGGAGATTTGAAGATTTTGTATATTGTCAGTTCCCTTGTTTGGTGTTTGTTCCATGCAGCATGAATCAAAAAAATCAGTTCTTTGTGGTTAGAACTTTGCTCTTTTGCTTTGTCACTAATAGTTGTAGGAGATCAGATCACTATCAGGTCTGTATAGTATGCAGTTACAGCCAACAGCTAGTTCACTTAGCATAAGAAGAAGACACAAAACAGTAAGTAACAGCTAGCCATGGCTCTGTCAAGATTTAACATAATGACCCTACCCACACAAAGCCAATAAATAAATAAATGAATAAATAAATAAGTAATAACCAAGCCCATAAAGTGTTGAGTTTTGTCACCCTACTATTGTTTGTATAAATGAAGAAGGGATCAAATAAGTAAGAATGAAACAAAACCCCCCTGAAGGGATTTTATTTTTGCCTAACCACCGGCTAACTATACATGATCCCACTTATTACTTGGCTACCAACCAAATATACAAACAAGTTGACACTAAGAACTGATCTAAAGATGATTTTCACGATTCTAAAGTTGTGTTCTCTCCCAACAAATTGAAAGTAATATTGAAAATATCCTCCATGTTTATTTTTTGATTTGATTTTATCGAACAGTAACATTTTTGTCACATTGTCGACAGGAAGAGGTGAAATAATAACCAGTACTCTAGATTTGCGGTCAAACTCTTTTCCCCAGATTGGTTTGATATGTGTTTTGTGCGTCATCAAGCTGTAACTGGTGTCACCTTTCCTTTCCAAAAGGATTAACCAGTGGTAAGGAGTTTTGAATTGATTTTAAGATTGTATTGGTTACTTTTAAAGCTCTGCACGGTCTCGAACCTGGTTTTATCTCTGACCGTTTAACACTGTACACTCCAGTGCGCAATCCTCGGGCAAAGAGCTGTTGTCAGTCCCAAAAACTCGTCTTAAAACAAGGGGGGACAAGGCTTTTGCAGCCTGGGCCCCACAGCTGTGGAATGAACTGCCGGAGGAAATTAGGTTGGCAGACTCTGTGCTCTCTTTTAAATCATTGCTCAAAACATACTTTTATCGAAGAGCATTTCCTGATTTTATTTGATCAAGGTGTCTTGCACAGAGTCCTGCTTTTATTTTGCTTTTATTTTGTTTATTTTTGTTTTTGATGATACTTGCACTGTCTGTATGGCACATGTCCTTGAGGCATTGTTAAGCAATCTGTAACATAGTTTTTGAAAAGTGCTCTATAAATAAAGATTATTATTATTATTATTATTGTTATTATTATTATTGACGAATCAGAATCAAGTATTTTACACAGCTAGGAGACTAGTAAGAAAGCTGGATAATAAAAACAATGTATATTAAGCTCATTAACAAGCTTGAAAAGCAGTGGTAGTCTGATATTGGTATCTCTAGACTAAGACCAAGCTTGCCGTCAGCCACTTGAGGCTGACTTCAATAGCTAAACCCCATCTGTACAACAGATTTGAACATAGACAACCTCATACAAAAAACAATGATTTTGGTCTCTGTAGCTCATTTCTCCATTCATAAGAACATTTCATTTTCAGGTGAAGTTTTTAATAACTTAGAGTTATACACAGTTAACTTAACCGGGGCATGGCCGACTTGAATGACAGGTGGGTTGTTGTAGCCAGCAACCACGTTTCATTGGCCTGCCTCACCCCCCCAACTCTCAACCTGGTTATTAGATTAGCCAAAAGTCAGTTGGAGTCAGCATGTCCGATATGACAACTACCATCATTGGGCTTCTTTAGAACCAATGGTGGGAGACTTCATTGAGATTATGTATATGTTTTATTCAGTCTATGTTTGTACCAAGCTGAGCTTATTGTGCCAGCATTCATGCTAAAGCTTCACCATACAAACACTATGGATGATTAGCATTCTGATTTCACCCTCCACCAGAGAGCAGAGAAGTGTGTTTTCTGAAATGTCAAATATTTATCTGATTGATGTGCAATTTACTAGGAACGCCTGAGGGTATGAACCAAATTGATAGATTTGGTTGCAATCAGGATCTGGGATTTCCACTATTTAAAAAGCTTCTTTAGTCAGAACAGTGAAACTCAGATAGATACTTGTTGTGAAATAAGGGCATCTTCAAAGGTCAAGGCCTCCATCACTAAATTGAAGAGACTGGAATGATGTTTCTGAGGACAGTGGAGAGTGGGCGCATTGTTCAGCATTAGTTGAGGAAGGGGGGTGTCACACTCTCTGAATACCACGTTGTGTATGTCAGTGGGAAAAATTAAAACTATTTTAAGAGATAGAGTGTTGCACTATGTGGTTATGGACCTGATAACACTGGTTTGGCTAAACTGTCATCTTTGCTTTCATCCTCCCTCTCAGACGCCTCTTCATCTGGCGGTGATAACTCAGCAGGCAAGCATGGTGGAGGCTTTGTTGAGCTCGGGGGCCGACCCTGCTGCATTGGACCGTAACGGGCAAACGGCACTCCACCTCTGCTGTGAATACAACCAGCACGACTGTCTGTCAGTGTTGCTCTCTTGCTCCTTGGCTTCCACGTGCCTGGAAATCAGAAACTTTGAGGGTAAGACCTGGTGTGAAGAGGCTCTTTGGTGCAGACAGTGCTGAAGTGGTCTTAGGGGGACTCAGACTCTCTTCCTATGAAGTTGTTAAAGCTCACAAAGCCTTAAGATGGTTTTTAACCATATCATTCCCAGTATATTATCCATATACACCACAGAAATGACTTTTTCACAAGCATTCTGTGTTACTGACACATTTTTACTCCTCATCGTGGAATTGCAAGCTGGTATAAAGAAAATATAACCCCTAATGTAATAACAAACAGTATATAAGCTAAGAACAATGTAACAGTGCTGCTATGGTTGAGGTTGGGTTGGTTGTTTTTTTACGTGTTTTGGCAGGAAGAGAATAAAACTGTGACTTCTCTGTGGTCTGCTTTAGAGTCACTTTGCCACAACTCCACCGTACGCCTGTGATGTCAAAGCACAGGACAAATTTAGTGTGAAAGTAGCATGTCTGGCTACAGGAGAAAGCCCCCCAAATACACACTGTCTCTTCTATCTACAATGAATATTATCTACTATTGTCACATCCTACTTAAGTGACAGATTCTTTCCAATTTCCCCCCCCCTCACCTGGGGAGTACCTCAAAGCTCCATATTGGGTCCTGTATTGTTTGCTCTATACATGCTCCCTCTAGGTGCCAAACTCATACTGTTTCTCTCACTTAATGATTTACAAATGTTTCCAATGCCTTAATTGCCCTTCAGTTAGACTACTGTAATGCCCCCTATTCGAGCACCAGTCAGTCTTCCCTGTCTAATTTGCAGATGGTTTAAAACACTGCAGCTAAACTGTCTACTGAAACCAGGAAGAGAGAGCGTTTCTCCTACTCTTGCAACATTGCACTGGCTTCCAGTCAAGATCTGGGTTGAGTTTCAGGATCTTTTGCTAGCTTTAAAGCTTTACACCCCCCCTTCAGATCATCTGACCAGCTCCCTCTGGCTGTTACTCAGTCAAGGCTACAAAGATAGGGTGACCGTGCCTTTGCTGTAGCCACCCCAAGTACATACACATATATATGAATTTGATTTCTGATGCTGTTCTGCTAAAGTGACATCCATTAATATACATTAGAACCCTTAAAATTACTGTTCTGTGCAAAATAATCAATTGAATATGTTGCCTATGTCTCTGAAAGTTAGTTGTGTTAAAAGGGTGAGTGTGTCATGAACATGTGTGTCAAACTGTATATATGCATGTCTGCCTTTGTTTGTTATAACACACAGGTTCTGCTCCGTTTATATTCTCAGGTTTGAGCCCTCTTCATCTGGCTGTGCTGCGTGGCCACAAGGATTTGGCCAGAATGCTGCTAGATGTGGGTGCTGACATCAATGCCATGGTCAGTCTCTTTTGCTGACTCAGCACTGACTAAGTTTTAGGGCATCACGAAATTTCAGATTTACCGTCTCTGAATCCTCTGAATTTCCCATGGTTCTTTTTTTCCCCCTTCTCTAACCAGGACATTAAAAGCGGACAGAGCCCCCTCATGCACGCGGTGGAGAGCAATAACGCAGACATGGTGCACTTCCTCATTGAGGTAATGATGGTGTGTGGGCAGGGAGGAAAGAGGGGGGAGGGTTGTGACTCAGCTATCTTTGATAAGTCCAGTTTTCTCTTCCAGGCTTATAATGAGGGTTTGCTTTCCTTTCTTGATGACAGATAAGACCTTCAAAGAATTGGCTTAACATACTAATAGCTTAGTTTGTTATCATAACTTAACAGACTTGTTGCACATGGGCAGAATGATGTTTTCTCCTACCTTCTTCTCTGCTTTGAAAATATTATTTTACCTTCACCTCTTTCCTTATCTGTCTGTTCTTCTCTGTAGACTTATCTTTTGTTTCACTTTTCATGCTGAGCTGCCTCTACTCCTTCTTTCTTTATGAATCATATCGGTGTCAACTTCCGTTTTTTTGTTCTGTTGCAGAGAAGTTGTGATGTCAACAGCCAGTCATACAGTGGGAACACAGCTCTGCACAGCGCATGTGGTCGAGGTCAGGTGGACACGGTGAGGCTTCTGCTGAAGAGCGGAGCTGACAGCAGCCTCAAGAACTATCACAATGACACCCCTGTGATGGTGGCAAAGAACAAGAAAGTGAGCAAGGACACAACAGGACAAGAATAATATGCTGAATGAAATAGGCCTCTTGTCTGTAGCCTTTTTTGATGGTCAGGGAAAGTGACTCCAAAATAGGTTACCAAAATGTTGTGCAGTCTTTAGTTGTGTGATGTAAAATGTATTTTATCTACTACTTTTGTTTCTCCAGAAATAGTGAGAAAAATGAAGGTTGAACAGTAACAAACAATGGTTAGAACCACATTGAGTAATGCACCTTTTCTGCCCTCTAGAGGTCTGACTTGAATGATGCGCCGAGATCTCCACCAATATTAAATACTTGACTCACATTTAGTCATGCACACAAAAGTTTCAACAGACTATCTTTTGCAGATATCAGATGTGTTACGAGGGAGAGGAGCATCCAACCAGATGAGAGTTCAAGATCATCCCTCTATCTCTAACTCTCCACATGGGAGCAACTTAACAGAAATTGGTAAGAAAAAACAAAGTACTAATGGGAGACAAGGACACAAAGACCCAGTTTATAACATCTGCTTTTTATCTCTTCTTTAGGGTCCCCATCTCCGAGCCACAGTCGAGGATGTTCACCTTCAACTACACCACACGCGTCTTATCATAGCAACTCTCACTCTCCAAAGACTCCATCTACACTTCTTCCATTTTTTTAGCTCTAAGTTATGTCCAGCGCAACTTTCAGCTACCTCTACAGAGCCAACCAACAGAGACTCAGTGCCAAAGGGGACATCACGGAGAAGGTTCAGTCAATGGGATGATAGATCAGTAAAAGACTGCACTGGAAATAAGACATTCCTACAAGCTAGCCTTATTGAACTCAATGAAGACAGTCATGGTTTGTGCCACTCCTTCACTGGCAGAGTGTGTTCAAACTATTTAATCCAGCTGCTGTTGTGACCTAGATTGGTGACCCACAAACTGTTGTACATAACAGTTTGGTTTCTCTGCATTCATACTGTATATGCAGCATCTGATGTGTGCAAATGAAGGCAAACAAAGATTCACCTTAAGACTGTGTTATACTGTGTGGCAAGTCTGCAAATGATGAAGACGGACCTGAGCTGTTTGAACCTGGGCAACCTTTAATATTCAAGATACAAGATCCAAGATTCAAGAAAGCTTTATTGCCAAGTGAGCTCGCACACACAAGGAATTTGACGTGGTGAATGGAACACTGGTACTTAACAAGACAGTAAGGACAATAAATATATAAAACTAAACACAAATCCAAAAATTCTAAATAAAAATAAAAATACTATGTGTACAAAGAAAGGTAAAGAAGTACTTTTAAAGACATGAAATAAATTAAATTAGCCTAAGCCGGAGTGCACATGTTGTAGATTAGTATAATAATAAGATACGTTATGGAACAATTTACAATATTGCACATGGATATTGAGGTATTGCACATGTATGTGAAATATCACAGGAGTCTTGAGTGGTTTACAGTTTGATTGTTCATGAGGGATTCGGCCTGAGGGAAGAAGCTGCTCCGGGATGTTCTGGTGTTCAGAGTTCTGAATAATCATTTATTATAAGAAAAACAAAGAAAATGCAGAAACCGAGGAAAGGAAAAAGGGAGAGATTACATGCAAGTGTATTCACTCAGTCCAGCCTTAAACAACTGTAGTTTTTCTATCCTGTCTGTATATTGTAAAGCTTGATCTGCTTAATATTGCACATTTTGTTATTTTAATTATACATGTCCAGTGTTCCTTTTAAGTTGCCTTGTATTGTTTTATTTGGTGGCCCTGAAGGACAAAACAAATTTACAAAAGATGAAACAATTTTAAAAAGTTGGAGACAAATTTACATTTTGGAAAACATTTTTATGTTTTTTTAAAACAAAATTACATCAGCAAAACAGTTTTACCAAGGCCAAAACAAATTTACATTTAAGGAAACAAATTTACAAAAGATGAAACACTTTTACAAAGTTGGAGACAAATTTACAAACGACAGAACACTTTTACCATTTCTGAAACAAATTAACATTTCATTTTTAGGGAAAGGGAATGCACCAAATACTGGAAGTGATCCGGAAGTGATCAAGTGAGGGGTCATTTAGTTTGTTTTGATGGAGAGAAACCAAACAGAGATGGACATATAAGATAAGATAAGATACTCCTTTATTAATCCCGCAACGGGGAAATTCACGGAGTTACAACAGCAATCAAGAAGGTGTACAGTACAAGAATTCCAACAAGAATATATATAGAAAAAAAATGTCCATCAGAGACAACAGCTTGGCCATAATTCTCCTATCAGCCACCACCTCCACCTCCACGGTTTACATATTGGGACATCCTCGGGTCTCAGAGAGAGGTGTCAGACCTCAGATGAAAAAGCATCATGTCTCAGGAAGAGCTCTGTCATATCTTTGCAAAACCTTCATCATGTGTCAGAATTCAGATGAAATTCAGACCACTAGCCTCAGGCTAAACGAGTCAGACTTAATGGTAAAAGAGTCCTGTTGTTTGTAAAATTGTCTCCAGCTTTGTAAAAGTGTTTTTTTGATTTTGCAAATTTGTTTTCTTAAATTTAATTTTTTTGGCCTTGGTAAAAGTGTTTTTCTGATGTAATATTGTTTTATAAAATGTAATTTTGTTTTATAAAATCTAAAAATGTTTTCCGATATGTAAATTTGTTTCCAGCTTTGTAAAAGTGTTTTTTTGATTTTACAAATGTTTTCTTAAATTATTTTTTTTTTTGGCCTTGGTAAAAGTGTTTTTCTGCTGTAATTTTGCTTTATAGAATGTAATTTTGTTTTACAAAATGTAAAAAAAATGTCCCATATGTAAATGTTTCTCCAACTTTGTAAAAGTGTTCTTATGATTTTGTAAATTTGTTTTCTTTTGTTTTTTTTGTGACCAGTTTTTTTATTAGTTTTCACATTTTCACATCACAACACAAATTGTGTAAAAAAAAATTCTTAAAGGTTAATTTTTTTGGCCTTGGTAGAATTGTTTTGCTGATGTACTGTTGGTTTTTAAAATGTATAAATGTTTTCTGATATGTAAATTTTTCTCCAACTTTGTTTAAATATTTCATCTTTTGTTAATTTGTTTTGTCCTTCAGGGCCACCGTAGTTTTACCTTTGTCAATAGTTTCAAAATATGTTTTATAAAAATATATATATATCCAAGAACATGAACTGTTGTTGTGTATTCTTGTTTTGTCTGCTGAAGCCAAACTAGTTCTGGTAAGTTTGAAAGCAGTGCTGTGATTGGTCAACAGGAGGCCCACATCCAGCCCAAAAACGAGAGCGCGGCCATGTTGAATTGCCTAGATAGATTCTTGAGGAAGAGACAAAAGAGTGACAACTGTGTGGATTTCTCGAAACAGTATTAACCTTACATAAATGAACTGTCGATAGAAGCTCAAACAACGATGAAACTCTGAAGACTTTTTGTGGATGTGGCATACTGAAGGTAGCATATTTCTCTCCGTGTTCTCTCTCTTTTTAAGTTTCATGTCCTAAGCATATTGATAAAAAACAGCGCCGTCAACGTTAACTGTTCATGCAAACGCCATAACTAGCATGCTAACTCGGGGTGCTACTAGGTCGGCGGTTGAACTGAGATTTCGACTTTAAGTGATGCGATTTGAGAAGCCACACACTGCTTCATTACGATCAGTTCCTCCTTACAAACAGGAACAAGACCTGACGTTTACGTTAGCTTGCTAGCTTAGATGGTTTTCAGCCACGTTGCTAAAGCAGAAAGTTGCTCACACGATGGGCTTATCGACGACTTCCAATGACTGATTTAAGCTAACAATCAATGATGACGATAAAGTGCGGCTGAAAAATGAAACCTAAGGAACATTTGTGTTGTTATTGGGTTATTTTTCATATTTAGCTAGCTAATGATGAATAGTGGAGGGGGGAAACTTGCTAACTTTCGACGCAACTTGCCCTGTTTATTTTAGCATGTAGCTATGTTAGCATTATTTAGCTTTAGTTTATCTCGTGTAAAGGCATTACAACAAAGACAAACACATCAAATGTTAGATAACCAACACTCGTTTCTTCACTGGGTTAAACTATAGAGCATGTAATTCAGCAGGGTCAATTTGGTTCAGATTAGTTTCCATTTATTCACGATTTTCGCTGTTTATTTTCAGGCAATGCTAGTTTATCCACAAAGCCTCGTTCATTTAGCATTTTCGGAGTGCGTACGGAGGTAAAACGAAACCTTAATAACATTCAGAGCTTTTAAAGAAGCACGGCCTGAAGCAAAAAATGTAATGCTATATAGAAAATGTTTTTAATTGTGTTAATCTGAACATTTAAGATAAAAAAAAGAGGGAAAAAATGTTAAATTGTTACATTAAGAGTATATTTAAAAACTAACTCAAGGAAGGGGTATATACAAAATTAGGTATATACAGGCAGCAGGAAATGTTTTAAGATCTGATCTTAATCCTCCTGACCCTTTTTTTTAAAAGTCTATTTTAGGCAATATATACCTTCCAAATAAGCTAAATGCAGCATAAAAATCTGGGCAGCATGTGACCGAAGATGTGTTAATTAATCATCACTTCATTAAGAAAAATAATTTAAACAAAAATCAATGTCAGGTAAAACTGTTTGTTATATTAAGGGCTTTCCAACATACATTAAAAAAAAGTTTTAACATGAATTTTAATGAAGACGAATGAGATGTCTTCATTGAACAATGATCTGTGAGAATTAAAGAACGCCAATGGACCAAATCTTGATTTAAATGTTCAGTAATTTTTAGGTGGTTCTGACACTTTAGGATAATTGATAATTGCCCTGGGTCAAATTGACCCAGGAACATTATTTCTGTCCCAGAGAAACGAACAGAACAGGAGGGTTAATGGAGCTAACAGATTGAAGGTACTCCGGTAGCTTGTTCCACAGGTGGAGATCGTAGAAATTAAGAGCTCCCTCGCCCTGATTTGACTCTGAGGGCAATCAGTCGACCTGTCCATCACAACCTGAGGAGTCTTGATGCATCATAATCAACGAGCAGATCTGATAGGCATTCTGGCCCAAGACCATGTCGTGCTTTAAATACTGGGATAATTATTTCCAAGTCCATCATTAGACTCAGGAAGCTAGAGTAGAGATATGTGAACTGGTGTGTCCTGCTTTGATTTCAATAACATACACTTCAGTCCTGTGGTGTAAGCTGCTGTTGCTGACATTCGGCAGCTTTACTAAATATGGCATTGTTTGTATTCCAACTTACCACAGAAAGCTTCTGAAAATCTGATCTGTGGCCTGTGCCACCGATCTGAGATTTTTTGTAACATCGTCTTTGTTTGCCTAATGTTCAGTGTGCCAATTGCCATCAATACTAAAAAAAAAACCCTACTAACATTTGTTTTTCTCAGCAGATAACTTGGATTCACTGTTGATCATCAATCTCAACGCACTTTGCAAACTGCCATCAAAGAAAAAACTGGAAAAAGAAAACCACTGATATCAAGTTTGGACTGCCCTTATTAAGGAAAATATATTTTGAGCTGATATGAAGCTAAAGCATGGACATTTAAAGACTTTTAGAGTTAAAGGAACAAGTCAAAAGAAAAGTGACTAAGCAGATGATTTTTTGTTCAGCATTAAATTGAATGTAGGAAAAAAAAAAAACAGCATTTGGACTTGAAAAGCCAAGATACTTGAACACAACATTATATCATAGCAGGGATGAGAATACTTTGACAAACATCTCTGAAGAAAGAAAAATAACCGATTGTTTAGGTCACATATTTGAGTTATTTATTCATATGAATGTTGATTTCTCCGTTTTTGGAGAGTTGTCTTGTAAATAGATTTCATACACAGAATTCTTCTGTTTAAGAAGTCTGACCATCAGATTGTGTACATGTTACACTGCAGAAGGAAAGAGACACCAGAAAGTTTTGAACTCTTTCCAGTTTTTTAGTTTGTCTTTACACGCTTAAGCATTAAACCAGACAGGTGTTAAAAACACAAGACATTTAACGCGCTGAAGAAAATTGGTCTCTAAGTGTTAAAGCCATGGCTACAACAAGAACAGCAAACCCTGCAACAATGGTTGGATTGAACAAACCAGCAAATGGGCAGCTCAGGGGACCGACAATGCCAGCTGAACAGTCAGGAGTCCTTGAGTCTGTCCAACAGCCCAATCCTGAGAAGAGGATGGGCATTCCTCTGAGCAGTGGGGGCATCAAGTAAGATACTTGTTCTGTCTTTGATAGCTAATGTAGCCTCCCTAATATCTCCATAAACAAGATTCAGCACAGTTTTTCTAAAAATTAAATTGCAATTTCTCACAATTTAAAAGGTTTGGTGACGACTGGAAGAATTGCCTGGAGCTTCCTCCGAAAGATACCAGGCTGAAAACTTCGGTAAGATTGTGGTTGGTCTAAGACGTGTATTATTTAGAATCCAGCCAGCCATTTCACATTTTCTGAGCATGTTTCTCAAGTCTGTGAAACCGTGTTTTCTTCTGATCTGTTTCTTCATTGTGCTCTGTTCTTGAAGGATGTGACGTCCACTAAGGGAAATGAGTTTGAAGACTACTGCCTGAAGCGGGAACTTCTGATGGGAATCTTTGAAATGGGATGGGAGAAACCTTCACCTATCCAGGTAAACAAGTATTAAAGCTTTGTGTCTGTATGTTTTTATTATTATGTGTGACTCACCTTGATGCTACTGCAAAATTCACCCTCAGGCACTGCTCACAAATCTACAAGTCTAATATGACATTCACTTGCTCAAATCTAAAATAGAACCTCTTTCACTTAAGGATTTTCATTTTTATCTGACGACATTTAAATGTGATTTTCCCCCAAGCCTCTAATTCTGAATATTCATGCCAATAAAGCAGAATTTGCAGCCTGTCTTGCAGTTCAAGTGGCTTTTTTATTTTATTTTTTACATTTTTTCCCCCACTGACTCATTGTTCCCAATTCAGTTATTGCAGTTTCAGAATCCACTTTCCTGTTGCAGTTGCATGTAGCCAGATGTAACTGCCCTATTTAGGATTTGTCGTGCTTGTTTGAATCATCCACGAGGCCTGCTGTGTCCGGTTAATTATGGACATTGTACTGATTGCACTTGTCCGTCTGCCAATAGGAGGAGAGTATCCCCATCGCTCTGTCAGGCAGAGACATTTTAGCTCGAGCCAAGAATGGCACAGGAAAAAGTGGAGCCTACCTCATCCCTCTCCTGGAGAGGATAGACCTAAAGAAGGATCACATCCAGGGTGAGTTCTTGCTGCCTCGTGCCTTATAATGGTAATTTTGTAACCGTTACAGTGTGACACATATATATCTGATTGTTGTGTTAGGTTGTTTTGGCTTGTGTGTTTAATATAATGTAGTATCTTACTTTAAACTAAGGCAGAATCTAAAGGTAAGCTTTGGTGTGCTTGTTTGCGAGTGGCTGATCTTTCCACTTTTATATATCGTCTAACTGTTGGTGAAAAAGGTTTCAGGCTGATATAGAAAATTCATTCAGTTAATTTTTCTTCTTGCATTTCATCAGCCCTTCTCCTTTTTTCCCTCCTTCCAGCCATAGTCATGGTGCCAACAAGAGAGCTGGCTCTGCAGGTGAGCCAGATCAGCATTCAGCTGAGCAAGCACCTCGGAGGTGTCAAAGTCATGGCTACCACAGGAGGCACCAACCTAAGGGATGACATCATGCGTCTCGATGAGACAGGTGCTGATTGAATCATTAATATTTCAAAGAATTGAGTTGTTTACAGCCGTCGTGCAGTGTTTAACCCCCTTGTTTCCCAATAGTGCATGTGGTGATTGCAACTCCAGGCAGGATATTGGATCTGATGAGGAAGGGTGTAGCAAAGATGGATAGAGTCTCAGTGATGGTGATGGATGAGGTGGGTCAATCTTTAAATTCTTTAATGAACTCATCAGTGTGCTTATATTTAATAACATGCTCCCTCCTTTATCTCCCTTCATCAGGCCGACAAGCTGCTGTCTCAGGACTTTGTGGTCTTGATTCAAGACATTATCAGCTTTTTGCCAAAGGAGCGACAGATCCTGCTTTACTCTGCTACTTTCCCCATCAGTGTGCAAACATTCATGGTAAGAATCCAAACAGGGATTCCAGCTTTCTGATGAGAACAGAAAATCTGTGTTGTAGAAATTAATAACCTGTGACTATTTTTTCCCAGAACAAGAACCTGAAGAAGCCGTACGAGATCAACTTGATGGAGGAGCTGACGCTGAAGGGCATCACTCAGTACTACGCCTACGTGACTGAGAGGCAAAAGGTCCACTGTCTCAACACGCTGTTCTCCAGGGTGAGTCAGTCAAGTGAGCCGTGCCTGTAGTCATGCAAAACGTACAAGTTAAATATCTTCAATAAAAATATTCACCCTCCCCTGTACAGTGTGTAGAGGAATGAGCTACTACTACCACCAAAACAGCTTTGTGTACCAGGCTGTAAACATGTTTATTTTTGCTGCAAAGATCAGCTTTTTGAATGGGTGTGTATGTGGCTTCCGGTGCTTCTGCAGCCAGCCTCAAGCAGACGCTCGATGAGCTGCACTTTTTAACACTTCCGCATTGGCTTCAGTCTTTAAGATTGGAGATGTCGCAGCTCGGCTTTGACCTGGAAGTCGAACAGCATAAATGTGTAGAAGTAAACAAAACTACAACAGTAGAGGAAGATGGGAAGTAAACGCAACAAAGCTATCAACATGGCGAGTGCAAGAGCAAGAACCACACGTTGTTCTACAGACGACCAGTTCTCCTCTCGCTAATTTGTTGGTTGATGTAATAGATCAACTTGAAGTTTCAACAGCCTCTAGCTTTAACAAGGACATTAGTCTAATAACATTGTCTAATAAAGCTATAGCGTTAGCTGGATTTAACTGTTAATGTAAACGTACTGATTGTTTAAATAACGTAAAGAAGTTCCCCTCTGCACTTCAGCGTTTGAGCTGTTTTTGCCTCCACGGTAACCGGTTCCTTTTTGGACCAATGAGACAACTGAGACAGAGATCCTTCAAACATGGAGAGGATTTATTCTTCAAAATTCATTATTCATCCGTTTGTTTGTTTTCATTACAGCTCCAGATCAATCAGTCCATCATCTTCTGCAACTCCACCCAAAGAGTTGAGCTTCTCGCCAAGAAAATCTCCCAGCTGGGGTACTCGTGCTTCTACATCCATGCAAAGATGATGCAGGAATACAGGAACCGTGTGTTCCATGACTTCAGGAACGGGTTGTGCAGAAACCTGGTCTGCACAGGTAAGTAAAGAGAATCCTGCGTTTAAACAAGATGCGGAAATTCAAATATTAAATCATCAGCAGGCTGACTAATCATGATATTTACCTGCAGACCTTTTCACCAGAGGGATTGACATCCAGGCAGTCAACGTGGTCATCAATTTTGACTTCCCGAAAAGTGCAGAGACCTACCTGCATCGCATTGGCCGATCAGGTAAAGATTAAAGTAGTTGTAATTAGTCACACTCTGAGCAATAAGATGAACAGCTAAGTATCTGCCACACCCCACTGTTGCTTATTGTATATATTCACTGCCTTTTTGTTTTTTCTCAGGACGTTTCGGTCACCTGGGTCTGGCCATCAATCTGATCACTTCAGAGGACCGCTACAACCTCAAAAATATTGAGGATCAGCTGGTGACCGAGATCAAGCCTATCCCAGGCAGCATTGACAAGAGCCTGTATGTGGCAGAGTTTCACTCTGTTGACCCGGACGATCCTGCTGGAGACAAATGCATGGACTCTTTGGCAGCCTGAAAGAATGGTCAGTTCTTTGAATCACTCAAAACAGCCATGACTAGAAACACACACCTTTTTTGAGATTTCACTTTGACTTAAACATTTTCATAGTTGATCACTGATCCTGTTCTCTAGATTAGGTTTTCTTCTCCCAGATTAGTCGGTTTAGATTTATGCCCCTCTTTTATTTCTCATGTGGCTTGTGCAAGGATGGTGCAGGCTGATCTGTTATGATAAATATGGGATGTATTCTAGCTGCATCCTTGAGTACATAGCTTTATAATAGAAGTCCAGAAACTGGGATGCTCTTATGCCTGCTCAGCCCCCTTTATAAGATATTAACCGGTTAGGTTGAGGTCAAAGAAAATGAGGTAAAGTTGTCTCATTGCATATTAAATACAATAAATAATTAATTTACACATTCTGGCTCACACTGAGTTTTTGTACACATGAATGAGGGCTTTTTGATGCATGTTAAGTTAGAAGCCTTACAATATAACACTAAAAACACCAAAGCATTCTAGCTTGAAGAAGACCAATGCTAACAACCTTGTTTATGGATAACATCCTCTTACATCAAGAAGATTAACTGAAGTTTAACAGGATTTAGAGGTGAAGGCCTGTCCTCTTCAGGCTGCACTAAAGCACCCATCATCAATTCAGACAAAGCTGATCAGCTCACACAGACAGCTGGCTCCTCGTCTTCCTCTTCTTTGACTCATTCACAGGGTTTTCTTCTAACTTGACTTTTGTGCTTTTTTTTTTTTTCCAGAGGAACACAGTGCCTGGCGTTTTATCACACCATCTCATCCGTGCTTCAAGCAAGATTTCAAATGAAGATTTCTGTTCTCCACTTTAGACACATGGTTGTTTTTTTTTTCAGATTCCTGTTTGAGTTCACAGCCATCTTCTTTTTTTCTGTCCAGTAAACTGATAACTTCCACACATAAAACAGTTACACTTTATATCTGAAGACTTGTTATTGAACCGAGCCATTTCTTTTCTGGACTTTGCTGTAAGAATGAAAATGTGAAACCAAAGAGACTATAGAGTCCACCTCACATCCTCATTGTGCTGTGAGGCTATGGTTACATTCTGCTGACATGGCTTTTTAAGTTGATGCTTTAAAAGAATCCCCCCCCACCCCTTCTTTTTTTTCTCTTTTTTTTTTTTGTGTACACTTGGACAACTCTTAGATTATCCGTCCCTTCCTTTGCTCACATGACAGCCTGAATTATCCCTGGTATGGATTCAACACAGTACTGGAAACATTCCTTAGAGAGACTGGCCCATGTTGACATGATAGCCTCATGCATTTGGTGCAGATTTGTCAGCTGCTTATTCACACTACATGTTTAGTGCTTGACCTCATCTCATTGGTGCTCTGTTACTATTGACATCTGGTGACTGCTTATGCCAAGGGATGTGGCATGGCACCCTGAAAAGGAATAGCCGCAGGACAATTGAAAGACTGTTGCTATTAAGGGAAGGGTGCTGTTTGAATGAGTACCCAAGAAGGCAATAAGTGTGCAAAGAAGGTCTGGCTGTTCCCCTTTGACCTCCACATTAATGAGGCTTTTTTTTTTTTTACGCTCTTATTTTTTTCATTGCTGTCTTTAAATCCTGTACACATGAGTGAAAACAACAGACAATAATTCTAAAACTTCACTCTTATCCTGATGTTTGGTCGAAGCAGCATCTGACCATACCTGCATGCTTTTGTGCATGTAGGTTTTCCTAATAATTTTGCCAATCAGTGCAACTGTTCTTGCAGGTTTAGCCACCATTCCTGCTAATCCACCAGCTTATTTGCAGAGATTTGGGGACACAGTGTTAAATACCAAGGCAGAGTGTACACATGTCCTTAAGAGGGGAGCCAAAGTTCCATGGGTGTATGAAGTGTTTGCCACTATTTTATATTGAAGGGGTTATTGCAGTAGTAAGACATCAGAACTTTACACAGTGACAGTGATACTATAGTGCACTTTTTAAAGAACAGATCGATTATTGTAAGAAGTCCGCACAATGTTTTACATGTCTGTAATCGCGTTTAAGTCACAGCAACTGGCAGCATTTTCTCAGGGCTTAAGATCTTCAGTAACTAACATGGCAGGAGGAGAAGTGCCTTATTTAACAACATGTTGAAACAGGCCAACTTGTTCAGTCATTGTAATGATTCTGGGTCTTTTCTTCCCTCCAAAGTGCCTTAACTTAATGCAATAGCCTCTGCTTTGCCCCTAATTTTAATTTTGTTTTGGAGGTAAATAGCACCCAAACGTTTCCTCAGTAGTTTACCATTTTAAAGCACATTACGCTCTGATAGGATTTGCAGTTTTCCCTTTATGTACAACAATCAAGCCTGTCAGACCTCCTTGTTGTCCGGGTTTCTTGCATTCTTGTGCGATATGACTTCAGCACAGTGTCACAAAAGATGTCTCATTTAAATGTGAAAAAAAATCCTGTAAACTTTATTTTTCTCCTTTTTGGAAACTCTGTTTAGTGCCACAAGTGTGTGTGCCCTCTTTTTAAAGGCCTCTGTGGTTGTAATATACACTTAAAGTTTTCATGGCTTACTCTGTAGTACCCTCTGATGTTACATTTTGGTTCCCCCTATTATAAAGCCCCCCATTGCAGGTACCACTTGAATTCAGACATGGCAATTCCCAGAAAAATATTGAATATCATCTGAGTTGGCTTTTGAGCTGAGATAATTTGTCCTCTCACTTCATGAATTGATTTCAAGATTCTTTGTTAAGGCAGATAAACAAGAACTTTCTGTTAAGTGTGTCACCAGCGCCTCAAACGAAATAAAATCAAAGTGACTAAATGTGTTTCTTTTTTGTCTTTAAAGTTTTTATTAACATTTCAAAGTATTACAAATAACACAATAGAAAAGAAAGAACAAAATAAAACATAAATACTGGGATACATTGCACAGGCCAGACAGACAATCACAAACGTAGGATAAAGGATACATATACAGACAGGACATCCATTCAAAGAGAAAGGGTCAATTGTATGTCATGACCGTGACTGGAATAATACAGTGTTAAAGTAATGGTTATACAGGAGATCCTTATACTGTTGGGATCTGCACAGTGTCTCGGTCAGTTTTTATGTGAGCCCAAAAGCAGTCCCAGGAGCTGGTCCCATCTTCTGTATTAACTTTCAATCTGTGCAGCATGGATTCATAAAATGCTGTCCCTATAATTGCATCTACCCAGTCTTTCAGACTTAGGCTTGTATCAGATTTCCAAAGTCTTATAATTCTGGATGCAGTGATCAAACCAACCATAATGACAGAAAAAGCACTCCTTGAAACATTCTGTACTTGAGATTTATCCCCCAGAAGACATAGATCTGGGGTCAGAGGGATCTTTGTACCAAACCAGCTGCTCAGAACTTGAACAACTTTACTCGAGAAAGGTGCAACCAGAGAACACTCCCAAATACAGTGGAGGAAAGTTCCAACCTCTGTTTGCATTTCCAACAAAAGTTGTCCTTTAACAGTTTCATTCTGTGAAGTCTCGACCTGAGCAAGATATTATATTGTATGAACTTCCCTTGAGCTTCCTTTATATGTTTTCCACAGTCCGACAAAATGTTCAGCCATCTGTCCCGTGTAGATTCTTGTCTTAAATTTTGCTGCCATATTAGTTTCACATTAGATGACTCGCCACTTATAGAAAACCCGATCAGTTTATAAAATTGGGAAGCCGTGAAATGTGTTTCTTATTTATTTAGTGATCATTTGGAGAGTCAGTATTTTGAAAACAGTGGTTCAAACGGTTGTACATAAACCGCCTGTCTCACAGTTCAAAGGTCATTCTGAGATTGTGACCTTGCCCACTGGGTGTTGCAAGGAGGTGACAAGTCTGTACTCCCATGCTTCCAGTGTATTTGTAGTTGAAACAGAAAAAATATTTGAATCAACAAATCATTCAGTTTGCAATCATTTAATACTTAAATAATTTATACAATTTGTCAGTGTTTGTGTATCTCTGTATCTATTTTGAAATGATAAACTATTATAAACTGGCTCCATTAGTTTAGAAGTTTTCAATGTTATCATAAGCAACGGCCCCAAATAGGTGTACCCTTGGAATGTCATTCAGCCAGAGACTCAATGAAACGAATGTTGAGCGAATGAACCCCGCCCTACGTCATCAGGAGTGGGCGGTCCAAACTGCAAAATAAACCAATGGCGTTCGAGTCGAGATGTAACTTAGCCAATCCACGAACGAGTAGCAGGAAGTAGGCGGGCACATGTCAACTACGGTCACAGACGCTATCGTGAACTTTACCGGTGTTGAACTACCCCTGGACCAAATCTTCAGTGTAAGTACATAAAACGTAACATTGCATTTAGACTTTTGTAATGCTAGCATAATAAATACCTGTAACGACGTAATAACCGTACTCCCAATTACCGAGATTGGCTTTTGTAGAAGAACAGATCTCGTGCTGGACTCCACATGGCTACCTAGCCACCTAGCTTACCAACCAACCCTGCTAGTTAGCATTAGCCTTCCCAGGTTAAACACTCCCAGCCCAGTGTTTCACCAGCCATGGCTAATCTGCTAATGTTGTGTCTGCTGCAAAGCCCTAGTAACTGCCCAGCATGTCATGTGGTTACTAGATTTTTTCCCTTATGTATAAATATGTAGAGAGTCTGACATAGCTAGGCCGTAGCAACAACCAACCTGCTGTTCTGTGACTACTAGGACAGTAGCATAGATCACTTACTGACTATAGTAAGTTTCATGTATTTAAATGCAATAAAGTGTAGTCACTGAGCCCAAGTGCATACACTGTGGAAAGTGTTAGTAATTGTTTGGTAAACAACATCCTATTTTTACTCCAAACATCATCTCAAGATAGAAACGTGTCAAATGACCTCTTCAATTTTATCCCACCTTTTAAACACTCTACCTTGCAGCATGTAGCCTGCACCTGTCTGATTAAGTTACATTGTTATAATTAATGAATTTGATTAATAATTCATCCATCATCTGCCTCCTTTCCTAGTCTGTAACAGCCTCAAGAGTATGGGCAGTGTGTTGGCTGCCGCCTCCCCCAGTCCTGCCCCAGCTGCGGCTGGAGGCAGTCAAGGGGTCCCGGGGTTGGTGTCGGTCCCTCCAGGGTTCACCATGCCCGCAGTGTCTTCCATCCCTCAGACATCTGGAGAGTCAGCAGATGCTGGTTCCTCACTCGCAAACCCTGGCACATATGAGGAGTGCCACCGCAAATGTAAAGGTTGGATACTTTTTTATATTATCATTGTCAGAGAATAGACCAAAGATGCTGTTTATTCCAAATATTTATTCAACTTTGAAATGACATTTCTTTATTTCCCTCCTCATGATAGAGGTGTTCCCTCTGCAGATGGAAGGGGTACGGTTAGTGGTCAACAAAGGCCTGAGCAACCACTTCCAGGTCAGCCATACAATTACCCTCAGCACTCTTGGTGAATCTGGTTATAGATTTGGCTCCACCTACGTCGGTAGTAAACAGACCGGACCAGCAGAGGTAATAATCACAAGTTTGACTCTTAAATCCCAACCTTTAATGAAGCCTTGGAATTCTTTGAGGTGTTTCACATCTGGCTTTCATTCAAGGTTACATTCAAGTTTTCTTCTCACTTTGCCATATGTGTCTGAGAGGAAGTAGAATAGCTTCATTGTATATTCAGGAAACTGTACAGCTTTATGATTGCTCATGTCTACCTTTCCATATGATTTCATGGTTTCAGTTTTATCCACATGATCATTAACGCTGACGAAAGTATGTTTCATCCCCCTCTAGTCATTCCCAGTCATGGTCGGGGACATGGACAACACTGGCAGTCTGAACGCTCAGATCATCCACCAGCTCTCTTCTGCTGTGCGCACCAAAATAGCCATGCAGGTATGTAGCAATATTGAGGAGACATTCTCTCAGATGTCTATATTAAGTGTTCAGCACTACAGGATTTGTCATCCCATCCCAGCCTGAGACCTTTTTAATCTTTGTGTGTTGCAGACTCAGCAGCACAAGTTTGTGAACTGGCAGTGTGACCTGGAGTATCGTGGGGAAGACTTCACCTCTGCTGTGACGCTCGGGAATCCAGATGTACTTGTTGGATCTGGTATGATCATTTTAACAGTATAGTGAGGGTTGATAGAAATAGGTTGGTGATTAATTTTAATAAGTTAAACTAAGGAGTTTGAGTTATAAGAAAGCATCGCTATTCATAAACGAAGTCCTGATTGAGTGTTTTGTCTCCTGGCCTGATCTTAATTTGAGTCCTTTGAATGAATATCTGTTGATACAGAGTCTGATATGATGCTAATGAAGGGCTCGCTAAATTAGACTGAGTTTGTGTCTGGCTTATTTAAATTGCAGCTATATTAAAGATATCAGGTCAATTAAGTTGTTTTGAAAGAAAGTTTAACTGTATAAATTAACTCCTAAATCAAACTGCTACACTTACTCCCTCTGGTGGAGATTTTGGAACTCTGAAACACTTCACCTCTTCTTGAGGTGTAGAGTTATACTACTGAGTTGAGCTTCTTCCCCCTTTAGTCAGACAAGAACAGACACTTGGTTGCAGGAAGCACTTAAACCTGAAAATATGTTTCTTTTAAGCCTCACAAAAGTAACATCAAGGGATTTTTTGAACCTTTTTAAGCATTGAATGTAACATCTCTTTCTGTTACTAAAATGAACATATGCCACCTGGATGCACTGCACAGGACAGCTTTTTGCTGGTAATGGGGGTAGATTGTTGTTACCCTGCAGTTCTAAGTCATCACCATGACAAGTTGCCAGCTTTTTAAAGTTTTGTGA
Organism: Notolabrus celidotus; assembly: GCF_009762535.1. Classification (NCBI taxonomy): domain Eukaryota; kingdom Metazoa; phylum Chordata; class Actinopteri; order Labriformes; family Labridae; genus Notolabrus; species Notolabrus celidotus. The sequence goes on along the minus strand of NC_048283.1, from coordinate 11,926,689 downwards.
CATTTTCTAACATAGCATCAATGAAGAGCACAGCTAGTAAAAGTGATACCTTAAGAATACAAAGTAGGACTGAGTGCTGTGATAACTTAAATGGAGGGAAATCCATTCCACAAACACAGATGAGAAAGGATTGTATTTATGATATATGACCTTCATTTATTTTCCTCAGGCATTTTGGTGGCTCACTATCTCCAGTCAATAACACCAGGACTGGCCCTTGGTGGTGAGCTGGTGTACCACAGGAGACCAGGAGAAGAAGGAGCTGTAACCTCCCTCCTGGGAAGGTACACAGGTAAAGCCCACAGTGTACACTAAAAGATCATTTAAATCTGAAGAAGTTGTTTTGCAATCTTGCTTTGTTAACTTTTCTGATGAAGTTTCAAACAACCCATTTCAAAATTCCCAGTCATAGTGGAATTTCCTTGAACTCATCTTTTGTTTGACTATTATTTGCATAACTTGACTCCACATTCAGCATTTTTTCTTTTCTTCTCTTCTCAGGTGACAACTTTGTTGCTACGCTGACTTTAGGCGGAGCAGGAGCTCATGCTACATACTATCACAGAGCCAATGATCAGGTACCTAACACCAGTAAAACATCTTGATATAGTCATTTCTATCAGTCATTGATTCACTTTCACAGCTGACTATTTTGGTTCAAAATTCTTTTAAAGTCTGACTTACACAACTCTTACTCGCCCTACTCAAACCTGTTTCAGTTACTGTGGTTAGTCTTCCTGTTAAGTAACAACTGTCAGGTGAATTAGTCAGACAGCTGAAACCTTATCTTACAAAACACTTTATTCAAAGAGTAGAATAACTGCAGCAAAGCCCCATTATACTTACCAGTGGAATCTAATTTTTGGGAGAAAACATACTGTCAGCAAGGAAAATAAGATTCAAAGTTTGAAAAAAGCATCATTGATGGAGTGTTTTGGAAGAGGTTTTTGCACTTTGAGAGACCAGGGAATTTTGTCCTCCCTGTGTCTACACAAACACTTTTGAAGTACATGTTGTAACTCAGTTTTTTTGTATAGAGACCAGTAGCATTTGTGAATTCAGTCTTAAACTTTCCATTCTTACACAGCTGCAGATAGGAGTTGAATTTGAAGCCAGCACAAGGATGCAAGAAACCACAACATCTTTCGGTTACCAGCTGGACATCCCTAAAGCTAACTTGCTTTTTAAAGGTAAAACATACAGTATCAGTTAACCTGAAGGCACACAAGAGAAGTGACTCTTTAAAGTTACACAATAAATAGAGATTGTCTTCTGTAAAGGAGTCTTGTCTTCTCCCTGCAGGCACTGTTGACAGTAATTGGGTTGTTGGGGCGACCCTTGAAAAGAAACTGTTGCCGCTGCCTCTCACACTGGCCTTAGGGGCTTTCCTCAACCACCGCAAAAACAAGTTCCAGTGTGGCTTTGGTGTCACAATCGGTTAGAAGTGCCGGAGGGGGCTGCCTGGAGTGAGCTCACAGGCCACAGCTTGGACCGGCACAGAGACACACAGGAACCTGGACTAAGTTTTAGAATTGGATTCAGAGACTCTCTTTCAGCTGTGATTTCTGGGGCGGACAGAGAGACAAAGACAACTACCAAGGAGCCAGGACTGGCCAAGCCATGCCTACATTCTGTAGCACAAATGTCTTTCCTTTATGGTGTATTTCTTATACCCAGAGGCTAGAGAGGTGTATGTCAGAGGGCATCAGTGATGCATGAGAACATGTGATGTGAAAATCAAAGTAAGTGGTTAGAATTAATATATGGTCATCATGTATGATGGGTTGAAATAAATGTCATTACTTTTTGTAAAGCTGGGTGTTGTGATGTTTTCCATTCCGGGACTTAGGGTACTGAAACACTATTTTAAAGTAAGGTGAAACTAACACACGGCTTCAACCTGACAGGGTCAAAGGTTTAACGGATGGATAATTTACTCTTCAGGTAAACTTCCTCATAGACAACATGAAATAATTCAGTGCTGTTTGCACATGAAGTTGTGAGTGTGTTGAGCCAATGCTGCCATCCAGCTGTGATCTCAGATGGACAGATTGTTGATACGTGTGACTCAAGACTGAAATGAGTAGGATTACGTTATTTAGCATCCTGTTTTTACACCCTTTGTCATTGAGACACATCACCTTTACAGCCTGTCTGTTCAAAGAGCTGTTGTAACCACAGTTGTATGCGGAAACAGGCCAACATTGCAAACACCTGTAGCCAACCCAACTATTAGTCGTATAGACACTTAAACAACTTGTCAACATTGCGACCACAGGCCGAACAGGTCTTTCTGCTATTTCATAACTTGCAATACTTGAATGCAAAAAGTAGTGTATAGCACAACGTAGAGTACAATTAATTTAAAAGATAAGATCAGAAAAGATGGTCCTTTGCTCGTCCCACAACGGGGAAATTCAAGTGTCACAGTCGCAAAGTAGACAGTGCAAAAAAAAATATAAAGCATACAAGAGCCTATAAAGAACAATTATTAGGAAGTTTTTAGAATTATTAAAATGAAAGAGGCAAAAAATAAGCATATCTTACAACATATGAATATATATATATTATTGGTTATATAGTCTGACAACTGCAGGAAGAAAAGACCTGCGGTATCTCTCCGTGAGACACCGCGGGTGAAGAAGTCTGTCACTAAACAAGCTTCTTAGTGTTGTTATGGTCTCCTGGAGGGGGTGTGATGTGTTGTCCATCAGAGAAGCTAGCTATGCTATCATCCTGTCAGCCACCACCTCCACAGGGTCCAGTTATCATTAATAACAGAAAAACATCTAATGAAGCCCAGCTGTAGTTCAAGCAGGAAGACTTCTTATCCATTCATAATTCATATCACTGTATTCTGAAATAGCTGAATGGATGCAGGCATGATGGACACTGCTGTCATTCTTGATCTCTTATTTCATCTTATTTGCCAACCTGTGCTTGTGTTCTAACATTCACAAGAGGAAAAATGAAGTGGGCTGCTGAAAGGAATTCTTCACCTTTACCCACAACACACTACAGACGGTAAAGTCTTGCTTGAAACAAGCAAGAAAAGCAGGTTTAAAAACATTTGGGTCGGCAGCTGGGGCTAAATGCTCACGCCACACAAAAAATGGGGTCAAAGTAGATGATCCTAAAGAAATAATCGCCCCTAATATATCTAACAGATATTTTGGAAATGTAAATGCATTTTTTGATGTTTAAAAATGCATTCAGTATACTTCTCTTGTTTGTATAGGTAAAGCTGTTTTTATTTTTACTGAAGACACACAAACTAAAACTTGTTATTTATTTATTTGAAAACAGAACAACATGAAATCCCACAACCCACTGAACCGATAATTGAGAATCATTTTATAATGATCATCTACCACCACCAAAAAAAAACTATTACATCACATTATCTTTATTTCCAGGATACAGCTTGAGATAAATATGTCCCTGATCAATCACTCCTGGCTGTTTATCACCCACTGTAGCCATTTCCCTCGTAGAAACTTAATGGAAATAATTTGGAAAATATCTAAAAGGATGTTGCAATGATTTACTCAAGTGCTCTCAGTGGTCTCGTTCATGTGCAGAGGTGAGATGTAAATAGGAAAAGATTCCCATCAGCGCATCAGGAGCATCAGTGCCAGCAGGAAGGTGAGGAGAGTGCATGGTACCAAACCAGGAGAGAAGCCGAAAATGCTGTAGCAAAGAAAATAAATGAATAAATTACGAACCAAAGACTTATGGCAAATGCTGTACAGTGCTTTTAAATCTGTTTAACTGTCATCTTCTGTGGTCTTAGGAGGGTGATAGGTAGTGGGGTTGATTCTGTAAAATGCATTGCATTATTTCAGAGGCTAATTCAAATCTTAATTGAGTTTCCAGTATAAGACATCTTTTGTGTTAAGTGGGCACTGGTTGATTTGATAACTGTATAGGCAAAACAAGCCGGTGTGGTTTACAGGAGAAAACACGTTTGTGCTCCTGGAAAGCACAAGGAGCTTCTGCAACCAATACACAGAGCTGTTTCCTCTTAACATCACAGACCACAAAGCTACAAAGCTCTACATTTTGCATAATGATAAGCATTAAGTTGACAGCCATTTCTCTTGCAACCAGAAACGTTGCAGCAGCATCAAACAAGGCTTCAAAATACCATTGTTTATTAGCTAACTGGATACTGAGAGGTTGAAATGTGAACAATGTACTAACCTGCCGTCCTCTGTTGTCCTAGGAGGAGGGGGTGGGTAGGTGGGGGTAACGATCCTGTAAAAAACATGGCATTATTTTTAATCAAACAAATCAAAAGTAAATGCTTCATTCTTTATCAATGATAAAGAAGGAAACTGTCAGGCACCGTGAGCAAGTGCAAAGTATAAACTGATTCTATTTAGTTGTGACGGTGTGTGAGCTGTTGAAGCTGTTGAAGCCGTTTTCTTACATACTAACATACTTGTTTCTGTAACTCATCAATCGCTCCATATAACATCACGTTATCTTCATAAGCCACCTTTAATACAGCTACGAAAAAACTGCAAGAGTTAACATACGAAGAAAGATAATTACATGTGGTCATCAGTGGTCTTAACAATGGGAGTTGATGTCCTGTAGAAAACATTATAATAAAGTATATCCAGTGGAGGCTAGTCTTTGGGGTCAGTCAGAATCAACAAACAAAGATGTAAACAATATAAAAACTTCAGCTCGTGCATTCTTCTTATGCATGGTGTTCATCTAAAAGCACTCTCTTATTTATGCCGGATGTAGTTTGTTGACTACATTAATTGCATTGGTGTGAAAAATATACCCCTTGTAAATCTTCTAGAAGTCAGGGACTTCTTTAGACACATACTTAAGTTAAAAAACAAATAGAACGAAGACACATGCAATTGTTGCACTACGCTGAAGTAAGTTTTTTTTTAAATTCTTTGTGTATTTGCAGAGCATTGTCTTTTAATACATTTCTCTTAGCTTTTTGGAGCATGCTTCTTTTGTAAGTATTTTAATTGAAGCTTGTTTTTGTTGTTTTATTGTTGGCAACTGAGTTTTTAGCTTGTTTCTCCTTATTGAAATCCTTGGGTCTGTTGTGTCATGTTTGCCCTTATCAACATCACCGATATCTTCCCTACTGTCTTAACAATAATGGCAAGTCTGTTTCAAAACTACACTTCGGCCCAATCTCAATGTCCTCCCTAAGCCCTGAGCCCCGAGCCCTTCTTGACTTAATTGACATCAGCTGGAGAGTGATTGAGGGCAGGAGGCTGTGAGTGCTCAAACTTTAGAACTGAGAATGGGACAGCACTTTGAGACTTCTCAAGTGGCGTGCATGACGTCACCAGCTCACCTTAGCGATATTAAGAATTTTTACTGCTCAATTTGTACTTTCCTCAAATTCAAGGTGCTTAAGGGACGACTGACTGTCATGTGATCCAGGCTCTTACTGTACAGACTGCTTAACCACAACATTTAAAATATATAAATAGGCTATAACTTTAAATATATAAATTATACTATATACACATATGTGTGAAGATGAATAGATTAAGGCTGTTTTCTATATTTATACTTATAGGCAAACTTTTTTACCTGTAACTTTCATTGCAACTTTCATGCTTCTTTTTTACTGTCATACTTTTTTTAATTTCCGTTTTTACGGCCTTTCTATGCTTGCGGGCTTCCCCTGGGGATCCTGTGTTTCACATCATAATGCTGTGAACTGTGGGTAATTCCCTTACGCTAAGTCTGCACAAATGCCCACTTACGGAGAGGGGGCATAAAGGGCTCAAAAAGTCAGTGAGAGATCCCTCACAAACTTGATGATTTGACAGTGGGACAGCCCTAAGCCCTCACGGACCTAGTGGGAACGCACCTCAAAGTCAGTGAGTGCTTGAGGGTGGACATTGAGATTGGGCCATCTACTCAAGTCAGGTTCCCTTTCCAGAAGTACTGAGTAGGAGAGGGCTCTGACACTGGGCTCTTATCTGGTGTCATGTGTTGTTTTAGTATACAGAGGAGTAGTGTGCAGGGTAAAATGCAAGCATAATTCAAAAAGCAAATTAAGTAAAATCCTGGTGATACCTTGCATAATTTTGTGTGCTTTTTTTTAATGGTTATTTGTTTTGTTGGTAACAGTGTCTCACCCTGAGAAGCATGGACCATCTCGAGCTGGAGAGGGTTTCATTTGTACTGGTCGCATTTGAGGGCACGGCAGAGTACTTCCTTTGACCAGAGGAGTTAGATCTAGCAAAAGAATAAAGTGTCAGGAGTGTTGAACACAGAACCTTGATTTGGGTTAGAGTGGTTTAACATACTTGCAGAGTATTTATGCAATCATGTTTAGGAGAGAAAGTTTTTATTGGCCTGCCTTGGAAGCTGAAGACAAAGATGGCGCTCCCTCCCTTCAGGTACTGTTTGTTTTTCATGTCTTCCAAAGAGGCAAAATAGTATCGGCCAATCAATGGTCCAGAATAGATGATCTCATTATTCTCATCTATAGTTGGAGTTCCACCCTCACTTGGGTTGCCCCAGTTCAGTTTGCCTATTTACAGAAAAATTAACCAACATTTAGGAGAAATAACCAGCATGTAAGATATGTTTTATTAAATGTTCTAAGGGTCGATATATTTCTTACCAGAGTTGGATTTACTCTGGTCACTAGTGGTACTCCTTTGTTGGGACATTTGAAGCTGGATGTTGGGGGTCTGATCCACCATTTGGAAGGTCACCTGCCTTTGTGGTACAGGCCACTCCAGCTGGTTGTCATATTTACCTGACAAGAGTTGCACATAGAGGCCGAAATATGTCTCATACAGCAAAATCCCAACAGTGTATGCATAGCCCCCCATGGAGTACTGCCGCGGACTTCTTATCTCGGTTCCAAAGTCACTAGTGTTCAAAAGTTTCTCGAAATCATCAAGCTGCAATGTAACATGTGGACACTCAATCTCTGACAGGTTGATGTCATCGATGGAGAAGCCACCCTCAGATTTTCCTGCTCCTTTACGGGCCTCAAATTCCACCTGGAAGTCTTTCGTGGCATTGAGGGAAATGTGCTTGAGCTGCCAGTGAGGTTTTCCTGGACCTGGAAGAAGAGTTTTTTGCTGACTTGATTTCATAATGACAATATTGAAGGGTATGCATCATTTTCATGCAAGGTTAATCTTAGTCTCAAAAACTTTACAGCTATACATTACCAGTAATCTGTCCCACAAGGCGGGCGGTTCCTTTGATGTCCTTCTGACTATCAAACTCTCTGATCCAGATGTTTAGTTCGTCTGACTCATGCCCACTGTGGAAGTAGTAGAACTGGAGACACTGAACATTACAATCCCTTTTGGGGCTCATCGTCTTGGTCTCCAGCCAGGCTGAGTCTCCCTCCTTGCCTGATGCTGTGCTGGCATGCATGAACTCACTGTTTGTTTTACCTAAAATGTTGATGGCAGAAGTGTTAGGGAGGGGTCTGAAGCCCCAGTCTCCTTCCAGAAAGAGGCTAAACCCCCCTATGGTGAAAATACTTATGATCATTTTGGTTGATATTTATACGGTGAAACTAAACAGAATTATATTTTTAATTGATATAATAAAGTCTCTGTAATGTCAGTGATAGTGATGCGTGCTTCCCTTTGTTACTTGTTTTGCGATATGATTGTTGGGTTTGTATAGCTGCTGCTGTGATTGGATGTGTTGGACAACTCAAACTTACAGTACTCCAGCTGTTTCTCTATACGATGTTGCCACACGCATCATTGATTGAAGTAAATACAATAAGATCATGACAATTGGGTTTTAACAGGCCATGTTGCTCTCAGTATCCATAAGAATCAAGGTAGAGTGGATTATACCAGTGGCAACAGTAGCTGAGTGTGTTGTGGATGCTAACCTGGTGGAGACTTTGATATGCCACATTTGCAGAGTGTGTTGGCATTGTGGAAGCTAATGTGGTGGAGACTTTGTGTTGCTACAGTTTGAGGATGATAGGGACGATGTGAAAGGTGAAGAAGAGGGCTGTTATGCTGTGCTGCTTCAGTATTGTAAGTTAACTTGCAAGCTCAAAATTAGCTTCTTCTGTCACTTTCAGCTGTTTCCATGACATAGGCCCAATCTCAATGTCTTCCCTGAGCCCTGAGCCCTTCTTGACTTAACTGATGTCACCTGGAGAGTGATTGAGGGCAGGAGGCTGTGAGTGCTCAAACTGTAGAACTGGGAATGGGACAGCACTTTGAGACTTCTTACGTGACCTGCATGACGTCACCAGATCACCTTAGCGATATTAAGAATTTTTACTGCACAATTTTTACTTTCCTCAAATTCAAGGTGCTTAAGGGACGACTGACTGTCATGTGATCCAGGCTCTTACTGTACAGACTGCTTAACCACAACATTTAATATATATATATAGGCTATAACTTTAAATATATAAATTATACTATATACACATATGTGTGAAGATGAATAGATTAAGGCTGTTTTCTATATTTATACTTATAGGCAAACTTTTTTACCTGTAACTTTCATTGCAACTTTCATGCTTCTTTTTTACTGTCATACTTTTTTAAATTTCCGTTTTTACGGCCTTTCTATGCTTGCGGGCTTCCCCTGGGAATCCTGTGTTTCACATCATAATGCTATGAACTGTGGGTAATTCCCTTACGCTAAGTCTGCACAAATGCCCACTTACGACTGACTGCCATGTGATCCGACTCTCAGCATACAGACGGTTTAACCCAATTTAAAATATATTGATAGGCTATATAACTATAAATATATAAATTATACTGTATACAAATATCTGTGTGAAGATAAATAGATTAAGGCTGTATTCTATATCGCGGGCTTCCCCTGGGAATCCCTTGTTTCACGCCACAATGCTATGAATTGTGGGTTATTCCTTTATGCTAAGTCTACATAAAGGCCCACTTACGGAAAGGGGGCATAAAGGGCTCTTTAAGTCAGCGAGAGATCCCTCACACACTTGAAGATTTGACAGTGGGACAGCCTTAAGCCCTGACAGATTTAGCGGGAACGCCTCAAAGTCAGTGAGTGCTGGAGGGTGGACATTGAGATTGGGCCTTAGCCTCACTTTGCCTTCCTGTACATATCCAACAGGCAGTGCAACAGTCGTTCTTTTCTCACAGCATGCTTTTTGTGGAGAACTTGATTTACAATGTCAAAATCAATTGTATTCTGGGCTTAATTTAATCTTTTGTTTCTGTTGTACATCCATAGGAAATTGTTTGTATTGTCAAAAAACTTTAGCTCCTGTGATCACAGGTTTAATGTTCCAAACATCCCTTAATCACAATCTCCATCACCCTCATTATGGAGGACATTAAGTGTGAAATCTGTGATACCTTTAAGGCATGATTTAAGATATTAGAGCAAGAGTTGTGATGCATTTTTTTAAATTATTTCCATGGGTTCCACTTTAAAGGTAATAAGAGGAAAATCATTTTATTTAATTCAACTATAAGAAATAATAATAATAATAAAATAATAATGTTTACATCTTACCAGAATATTTCTTGTTACCACCAAGTAGATTTGTGTGGTCAGAGGTAGGACCGGCTTTAACATAACTGGACATTTCCCAACCTCTGCCATTCTGTGAACAGCTTGCCATTTCGCACATGTTTCCTTCAGTAAAGCCACAGTACATCTGGAAGGCAACGGATGACTCTGTAGGAGAACACCAGAGTGGCAGTCAGTCAATTGACGGTAAGTATTTCATGTCTAAATGTGAAAGTTTCTGTGCTTAGAAACATTTGGCATATAAATATTGACATCTGCACTCCAAGGATGGGTTTCTTAATAAACTATATGCATCAGTAATCCTAAGTACACCTCCTGTTCTTTCTTTAATTACTGTCTTATGCATTTTCTGAAAGTACAAGCAAACACGCTTCAACTGCAACTTTCATACAGAATTACAGGAAACTTCAACAAACAAACAAACAGACAAACAAACAAACAAACAAACAAACATGTCTTAAGAGTCAAAGAAGCTTAGCATTAGTTGAGGCATCATCACAGCTTCCTTTTAGTGCAAAAAAAAAATCATGGTTGACATTTAATCTTATATTAGCAGTCAATATTTGTGCGTCTGATGACCATGACTACAATAGTTTATTTGCCGTCTTTGTCATTAAACTTTAGTCACTAAAGTTTCCCATAGAATTAGAACATAGAGCTGACAGACTGGTTCAAGCACTTACTGCACTGGTAGCGCAGGTTCAGCTCCTTGACATCACTGGGACTCATTTCCAGTCTTTGACCAATGACATCCTGGTATATTGGATCTTTGGTGATTATGGTTGAACCATTGCCATTTGAGAAATAATCTTCCCCGTAGTGCATCACTGACATGTAGTCATAGGGGACTCCGTTGGTGGTGCTAAACTCACTGCTGACCTTATCAAAATTGTCCACAAAATCTGAAAGACACATAAAAACCATACATCAGTTACAGCATGCTGTATCAAATACATTGAGAACAGAGATAGTTAAAGCATGACTCACTGTCAGGACTTTGACATAAAGCTTAACCTGTTACATATTTAAAGCTGCTGTTGGTAAGAATGGTGTCAAAAACGTTACTTTTTTTCTGCTGGGTTTGTAGAAAAGGTCATAATATCCATCAGTACTCATCGGCAAGTGGAGAAATTTGAGACTATCGCGAAATCTCTGTGTTTTCCAATGCCTATGCATAAAGCAATGTTATTATTCCCCTCGTTCCCGCTATGACGGACCAATCATAGCTAATCTCTAATCCTCCATCCTGATTGGCAGAGTGGCGGCCCCACTACGTCGCCCTGATTAGCTGGGAAGCCACTACTTCCTCGTAGAATGCGCACAACAATCTTTTGTGGGCGGGGGTTACGGGAGCAGAGAGGGGAGGGGTAGTGTTGACATTCGAAATCTCTCCGAACTGATGTTTATATCACGACTACCAACAGCAGCTTTAATACTGTTAAGTGACTGGTTTATATGGAACCCATTATAACATTGAGATACTTGCAAACCTATAAAAAGTACACATTTATTGTTCATTTGGATGGAAATAAATATGCTTTTAAGAATAATTTTTGATTGACCCATACATTTGTAACACTTTTGAGAAACCTAAATTATACACAATACATTTATCATCAACCATCAATAGCCCTCTCTAGGCCCAGACACACTGCATAAAAAGAATAGGAGTATTAGAGTAAAAGTCTCAAAGAAACCTTGGATGATGTTTTCAAAATTTATGGTCACAAAATCGTCTCTGTCATATCTGCTCTGTTCGTGGTTGAAGCCAAGAGCATGAAGGAACTCATGTTCTACGGTGGAAATGGAGTCACAATTCTGCCCGATTGAGAGATCTTGTCCGTCAGTGATTACTCGGCCAACATACGAAAAACATCTAAAACAAACAAAAAAAGCCTTCATCAATAAGTCATGACATGAAGTCATTAGTAAATTAGAAATGATCCAGATGTTTGTGAAAGAACCATCTTAGTAAACAAGACAAGGAAGATTTTTGTACTCCTGGTGGATGTGCTGTCTCATTCCAACATACCATCTATACATGCTGTAAGTAGCCCTATATATGTAAGAGTTACATGTTGTGGAAAAGGAAAAGATGGAGATTAAAAGCACAAAAGATGAGAAAAATAAGAAATATCATACATACCCATTCAACTTTTGGGCTTTAATGTAATATTCATCTGAAGTCCTTTCTCTAAAGTCAATGCATGACTTCAGCCTGAACTGATCAAAGGCTCTCATGATGACCCCTTTAGCGTTCATATCTGCCAGTGTTCATGGGTGTGGTGTTTGGGGGAAAGAACAAAGAGAAGACAAATGAAGCCAAAAATTTCAGATCATACATTGGAATGTTTTTGATGCAAATCCCTTTCTTATATTCAGTCAAACTGGATGGAGGAGGTGTGCAGAACGCTATTCAGGTTCTAAATAGTGTGAAAACTGGAGCATATTTTACTATCTCCAAGGAGTACTGAAACTCAAGAGACTTCCCCAACTCCTACAAATGCTCCAGGTTATGATGCAATTCATACAATATTTACCAAGGCTGCTGTCCAAAACGTATGGGACAGGAGATGGCCACAGGATGTCATCATTATTTGTAGCGCTCCTTTGAATGCTTGGTGCCTTGAAATGATAAAAAAAGAAGGATATGATGATACTAGATAAATCATATACATAATTTTGATAATTCACAATACAAAGTTAAACTCACCACCAGAATGTCATCGCGTACTGAATCTAAGACAAAGCGTATAACGTTAGTGACTTTTTGCAACTGATAGTTAACGACACAATGGAGACGCAGCAAAAGTGCAGCATAAAATTTGAAGTTCCCACAAGCTAATATACTGTACCTTTGTTCGCTTCTGCAATGTTCTTCTCTTCACCAATGTCTACAAACAAGATGAGATGCTGCCTTAAGTAACATTGAATAATATTAATGAGAATTTTCAGATGATTAACTTTATCAATAATATAAAAAAGTATAACTTACCCACTATTTCTGGTCCTTTCTGTTAAAAAATGTGATCACAGACATTAAGAGATAAGATAAGATAAGATATTACTTTATTGATCCCCTGGGGGGGAAATTCAGTTGTTACAGCAGAGGATGTATTTCTCATATATACAACCAAAATGTAGTAACAAGTTAACACTCCCTGGTTCTTAAGTATACAACAAGTCAATGATTGCTATATCTGTATCATAAAGTTAATATTTTCCATCAGGTTAAAGCTCCTGTGAGGAACTTTGGGTTTGAGATGATTTTGGCGACCAGTGTGGACATAGATTAGATTAGATTAGGGAACTTTATTGATCCCCTGTGGGGGGAAATTCATATGCCACAAGTGTCTGTTCACATAATCAACAAACAATAAACAATACAGTCACAAAACACAACAAATAAATAAACAAATAACACATTCCCACCATTTGAGGCATAATTAACAGCTATGGGTCAGATCCATGGCTACAAGTGTAATTAAAAAATCTGACTGCTGCAGGAATAAAGGACCATCACTGTGCAGAGGATTACCTTCGAAGACCAGGACAGTTTTTAGTCTTACCCTGTATCTCTTTAGTGCATTTTTACTGCACGTTATTTATTTATTTATTTTTAAAAAACAAACAAAAATCTCATGCTTTTTATAACAAGTGCTTTTTTATTAAAAGTGGGGTTTTTTTTTTGTGTCATACAGTTAATCATTTTGTCTGACATCTCGTATAAGTTTCAGACATAAAAAATGAGTAGATATAAGTATTCAATCTTATTGATCATGGTCTTGTTTGCTTTTGTAGCTCATTAGGAGACATATGTATCAGATTCAGTCTGTTTACCCAACCTGTGAAAAAGTCCCCTACAGGAGCTTTAAATCCTTCAACATGCTACTGCACATATTCCAAAATTCAGATATTGGATTGTTGATTATGAGACACTTGATTTTTCTGTTAAAGCTAATTGATTGTGAAATATCATGAAATTAATTTTAAGTTGACAGAAAATTCTAAAAACAAACAAACCAACAAAAAAGAACAAACAAAGGGAAACCCCCAGCGTCTTACCTTGTTTGGGGCTATTGCAGATGAAAGTGCCAAATTCACAACAAAGAAAATGAAGCCTTTCATCCTTGTAGTGCTGTTTTTTGGATCACACCTCAATCATAAAAATAAAGATTTAACAAAGAAAAATTAATATTTACAATTTTTTTTTATGAATGTTTCATTAAAGCTTATTGATTTTTTTTTCAAACCATGTGTCTCCTCATGCAGGATAGTAAATGCCCACCTGTGTTCACCTCCAGCTGGCTTGTATCTTCCTTCCTAACTGAACATGAGAAATTGTGACAAGAGCTTTAAGGGAACTTGAAGACCCACTTAGAAATCAAACAGGTTTTAAACATTTCTAACAATTGTTGTCACGTAAGGAGCGTCATAGTCTAAGAATACTTCAAATTCTTGAACAAAAGCTGCAGCGCTGTCAAGATACAAATCTTTCACACACTTTGTGAGTGCTGACACATGTGAGCCTATCAGATTATTGACAAACACACTCAAAGAATAAAGAGGATACTTTCCTGCATGGAAGAAATTTTCAGGTCCAAGGTGACACTGCACATTAGGGTATCTGTTATTCAAATGAAATGATATCTGGCTTTATTAGTCCTTTTTTTATTTGACATTCTCTCCTCAAGTCCAATTTGAATCGAATTCAACAGTGAACTCTCAAACTGTGCCCTATGATGAGGAAGTAGACCCATTAAACAAAAGTTCAGCATACAGCTTATCACAAAACTTCACAAAGTACTGATTAGAGCATTCTTTAATGAAGGTTAATAGATAACTGTGAGTTTACACAGCTACCCTTTGTGAGGCTAAAGCCAGTAACAGCATTCTACCTCGATCACTGTGATAAAGTTATAATGTTAATGTTTAGCGTGGTATGATGTTTTCTAAAAAAATACTTTTTGGGGTTTTTCTTTTTTGTATTCATTGAGAGGATAGAAGAGTGGATAGATAGATAGATTGTTTTGTCCTTAACAAGGGGATTGGTTGTCACCGTCTGTACAAGAATACATGTATAAAACACAAAGAAACAATGGTGCAAATTATCCTACATATATACACACCGGACACATATGAACACACAGGACACATATATGCACACCTGACACATATAAACACATCGGACACATTACATTGGCATTTTATTTAGCAGTGCTATGGCCGACGGGACAAAGCTTCTGCCAAACTGGGCTCGACTTCAGTATGGGGATCAACACTTGCAACCAGATGGGAGTAGTGTGGAGACTGAGTAGAGGGGGTGTTGGGGGTCCAGTCTTATAGTGCATGCTCTGCGTATGATGGCTCTGTTGTTGAGGTCAGACAGGTTGGGCGTGGGGAGGCGGATGATTTTTGTGGCAGTGTTTGTGGTGCGTATGAGTTTGTTTTTGTTGGAGACAGTTAGCATGTTGTAGTAGCAGGGGGAACAGTAGAGGAGAATGGGTTGGATGATGCTTTGGTACAGTAACAGTAGAAATAAAGGATAGAGCAGAAAAAGAGAGACAGTGGAGAATGACATGTCGAAAAGGGGCCACAGGTTGGAGACAAACTTAGCCTCCATGGGGTGCACATTTATACCAACAGGTCAGACCAGCGCCCTAACATGGTAAAATTTTGAGGCAAAGCAATATTCCCTGTGATAGGCTGGAAACCTTTTCAGGATGTACCCCCAATGGCTGAATGGACGAATGCTCACCATTGTACCTTATGTTCAAGTATAATTGTAACCTATCAGGACACACTGATGAGGCTGATGTGAATGTCTTGAGTTTTGGAGGTATTCCATTTATAGATCAAAGTTCCTCTCGCTAGGATTTTGACCTAACAATGCTAGGGAGAATTTAGAGGTGACCAATGGTATTCTGATTCATTCTTTGGTCAAAATGAATATCTAAACCGCAATGAAGAAATTTGACTCAAAGCAACAGCTGTTAAATTCATGGTTTCGGTTTCTTTTTAGTGACAGATAACTTAAAGTTGCTCTAACTCGCTCCACTGCTTTTTCTAATATTGCTGGACAGGATCCAATATGTATCTGTCCAAAGCCTGCCGATTTAGCATGCTAACCGAAACTAACGTTTTAGCCGCATTGTTTTGATGCTAACGTAAGCAAACGGTTTTACCTCACCTTACGGTCTATGGTGTCAACAAGCAGAAGTAAAATATGCTGGAACTCTTTTTTGTGGATTGATTTGGCAAGATGTGTGATCAGCTTGACTCTGATGTTGCTCATATTAGTGAAAGTTAATAACCGTTGTAAAGGGGTTTTGACCAATCAGAATCAAGCATCTTACAACCAAAGATCTACCCTCTGGTGACCATGAGAGCCCAGACGGGAAATTATTCTAACTCTTCAAGTTCAACTTTAAGATTAAAATTGTTTTCGACTGATGTACTTAGATACACTCTGTATTGATGATAACTAAGAAACACACAGATTCACTGATTATGTTTTCTCAACAATGTTAAGTGTTGGGGCGCTGGTGGCCTAGCGGTCTAAGAGCCCCACATACAGAGGCTATAGTCCTCGTCGCAGGGGTCGCCGGTTCGATTCCTGTTCTGTCGACCATTTCCTGCATGTCTTCCCCCGTTCTCTACTCCCCACATTTCCTGTCTCTCTTCAGCTGTCGTATCAAATAAAAGGCAAAAAGGCCAAAAAAAACCCCAAAACCAAACAATGTTAAGTGTAAATGCCGACTCATTTCCAAAGACAGCAGTGTAACCAAGAAGAAAAGGAATGTATCGCATGCATATTTTGAGCAAGTAAAACTCATACAAAACATTGAAGGTATGAAACATCTCTTTATTAACAAATTATTTTCTTTGTTTTACTTTTTTCATCAACCTGAATCAGCTGTTTGTTGAATGGCAGTAGAGGAGGTAGGACCTGTATCGATATCTGTTTCCGGAGCGTATTTCCTGACAGAAACATAGTTATATTAGCAGGCCGGATACATTTATTACTACTGTACAAGATAAATGAATAATGTAAAACTTACCATGAAGAGGTTTACGGCCCTCCAAGAAACAACTGACTTAGCCTGAATCATCTTTTGTGTCAACCCTGAAAAATCACAAAAACTCACTTATTGCCCTTTTGAACATTGTTTAGCACCAGTGTGTTATTTTGAAAAGTGCAATTTCACCCAGAAATGAACAGGATATTTGTTCAAGGCTTTTGACCTCACCCTGTGTTCACATGGGCCGTGGTCAGAGTTGTTTGAGCGAGTGGTTGTAGATTTGGTTGGTGGATGTTTTGGGCAAGGCAGAGAGCTACTGTGCCGCAAGCTGGAAATATCTAGAGACAAGATGTGTGTTTTTAAGAGGACATACAACTGCTTTTCTCTGTGAGAAACATTCAACAGATGTAGCTCCTTATAAAAAAAACACAACTACTACACCAATTTCAAAATGATAGGGACACTGTGGAAGGTGTTTAGAAAATGGAATGAGAATATCATCACTGTCCAAGAGAAACCTTGTATCTCCAAAACCACTACTTTACAGGAATTTAGAAAAACTCGGATGTTTTTATTAAACACTGCATGAGATTCAACTACAAACGTCTTTTAAATACTTTTCATCTGTTAAATTTTAGAAAACCTACTATCACACAATTGTATCAATTAACGCCAAAAAGGAAAAATGATAAAATATGGAGATACAAGGTTTCTGCCTGACAGAGATGATTTTTACTTTTTGACAAACAGTATATTCAATTGAAAACTGAGAGAAAAAACATATTTTATGTCTTAACTAATGTTAGAATCCTGTTATTTGAATTTAAATATACATAATTTTGAATTAGATGCAAAAATTGAATCCACTTTTTTAAAAAGCTTTCCAAGTTTCATATTTCAGTAATTTAACAAAATGTTTACCAAAATCTATAATGCCAATTTTTCATACGGGTAAGTGGGATGAAACGTAGATGCTCACCGTCCAATGAGAAGAGGAATACAGCAGTGCCCCCCTTCAGGAAGTCCCGCCTCCTAATTTGCTCCAGGGAGAGAAATGATTTGAGTCCATAGGCAGGGTTCACATAAAGTGTTTCTCCATTACTTCTCATTGGTCGTCCTACTATTCCTGGGTCGTCAAATGCAGCTTCAGAGAAACAGAAGAGACATTTGTCCCGTCAAACTCATATCAGCAGTGACAGTAATTTTAATAGTTGTATTCATAGATAAGCATATCAGCTGTAATAGACCATTAAGAAATCCCTTCCAAAGACTCACTGTAAGTTGGGTCTGTGGTCATAGTGAACTGTTTGGACATCTGTTGCTGAATGTGTGGGTTCTGGTCCAGCATGATGATGGTCACCTGCCTCCATGGGCACGGCCATTCCAGTGTTGAATCATAGTCTCCTGACACAAAACGAAAATACACTCCAAAGAAAGTTTCTCGCAGAGCAATCAGCATCTGGTAAGCATAACCTTCAGGAGAGTACACGCGAGGGCTGCGCAGATAACTGTTATAGTCCGTACTCGTCAAGAGACTCTCAAAGTCTGTGATCTCCCAGACATGATGTGGACACCCAGTCTCAGATAGATTGATGTCATCGATGGAAAAGCCTCCTGAAGACTCTTCGCTTCCTTTACGCACCTCAAACACAACTTGGAAGGGCTTGGTAGCGTTCAGGGGCACCTTGTGAAATGTCCATTTGAAGGTTGGTTCACCTGCAGGGGAGGATAGTTAACAAATAACTGCTTATTTTTATGTTATTGTGTCTCCAGGACTACTAATGTCAATTAAAACTTTTGTCCAGAGAATATCTCCAGGGGTATTGTAAGGTTCGCTATTATATTTTGCCACAAAATTTGTAGTCTCTGTTGGTTGAACCGAAATAAAGGTGGTCCTGTAAGTTTTGTGATAGTACTACCAGAAGACGCCATTTTGGATTAGTCTTAAAATCTTGAGATCACAGTTTCATTGATTGCCTTAAAGCTAAGGCAAAGCAAGGCAAGGCAAGTTAGTTTGTATAGCGCATTTCATACACAAGGGCAACTCAAAGCATTGGTAACATTCAGACAAGCATAAAAGAGCACAATTAAAATGACAAATATAATGAAACATAGAAAAGAAAAGGAAAATTAGAAATATATTAAAAATGAAAAGTTAAAATAAGCTATGATAGGAAGGCAGTGGCAAATAAAAAGGTCTTAATCTTTGATTTAAAAGAGGTGAGAGTTGGAGCGGACCTACAGCTTTCAGGGAGTTGGTCCAGATGGTTCATAAAGTAGCAGCTGATCAGCATTGTATTTTGGGCCTAAACCATTCAGTGCTTTTTAAACCATCAGCAGGATTTTAAAGTCTATTCTCTGACAGACAGGAAGCCAGTGTAGGGATCTAAGAACTGGAGTAATGTGATCTACTTTTTTAAAGACCCCGTTACAGTAGACTAGTCTGCTAAAGATAAATGCATGGACGAGTTTTTCTGCATCCTGCTGAGACATAGGTCCTTTAAACCTTGATATATTCTTAAGGTGATAATAGGCTGACTTTGTAGTTGTCTTAATGTGGCTGCTGAAATTAAGGTCTGAGTCTATGACTATACCAAGGTTTCTGGCTTGGTTTGAACATTTCATCTTTGCAGATTAAAACTAAGAATAGTCATTGTGTTGCCAGAGGATGTCTCCAAATCAGTTAAGTAATATTAATTTGTTTCTCAATTACCACCACGAAATAAAACATTTATGTAATTGTGCAAGATGTTTCCCTCAGCACTTGTTGATCTAGTATTAAATTTGCCTTTAACCCCCTTAATCCCTTACAAATAGACGTTATAATCCCCTGCATGGTATTCTGTGCAGATATCAGTTGAAACTTTTGTTTTCTTCGGTTAATAAGCACATGTATTTAAATCTGATGACAATGATATCTAGCACTGCTAAAACTAAGATGGCTGACATGGTAAAAATATACCTCAAAGACATCAACATTTCTGCATTATCACCTGAAAGTTAGCGTACTGAGGTTACCATTTTGCCCATAGCACAACTTTGAATAGATACACCTAAACTGAGCTGCGAGCATTTAGCCTTTTAGTCGTGTTGTATTCTTTTTACTGTGAAATCACAACATAGTATTTGAAGTCTTTGATTTCCTCACCAGAGATCTGACCCATGAGGCGTTTTCTTCCCATTGTGTCCCTCTCATCTTGGAACTCCCTGATCCAGATGTTGAGCTGGTCGGACCAGCTTCCACTGTGGTAATAGTAGAACTGGAGACACTGGACGTGACATTTTGCGGTAGGGGTCATCTTCTTGGTCTCAAGCCAGGCTGAGTCTCCTTCCTGGCCTGTTGTTGTGTTAGCATGCATGAAGTAACCTGGGATGTGTTGGAGTTTGACACATTTTCAGTTGTGTTTTGTTTTGATAGTTGTTTAAAATACAAATAGTTAGCTCGCTGGAAATTGGTGTTTATATGGTACAACTGATGTTACCCCCGTTCTTGTCCAGGGTGGTGTGGTCAGTCAATGGCTCTCCATCAGCAGTGTTCAATCGCTTCCAACCTTTGGACAAACCGCTTTTACAATATCTCATCCCACAAGTGTCAGTGCTGAAGTTGCAGTGCTCCGCAAAAGTAATGGATGCATCTGTGGTCAAAGAGAGGGAGCTTACATCACATTAAGCACAGTTCAAGTGTGCTTCTTCTTCAAGGGTTAAAAAAGGGACCTGTGTCCACTTCTGGCATTTTTTTCATTTGTAGCACTTAATTTCTTTTAAAAACCACTGCAGTCTGTGTTTTAAGTCCTAAGTGCAAAGTGCCTTCAGCATCCGTTGTTTTCTTTTCTAAGTGCTCTCAGTTGAAAATAATTCAACTCTTGGAACACAATTGCTCTTGTATATGTAATTTCTCCATTACAGACCTAGCAACATCAAGAAGGAGAGCTTCCAATTTCAACTTTTTCAACAGCAATGATGGAGGTCTTTCTCGAGGAGAAACTTACCACACTTGTATTTTCAAGGTAAATTAGAGCAATTTTAAAACATCTAAAATAGACTTCATGGTCCCTACAATGAGTGCTGCCAGTGAGAAAAGGTTTGTTAGTGGATACAGGCCCTTAATGGTCATCATTGTGTGAACTGTGCAAACTTACTGCAGTTATAAAGGCGATTCAACTTGTACACATCAATGGAGCTCATCTCCATTCGCTGTCCTATTTGGTCTTGATACTCTGGTAGTTTAGTGGAGATGGTGTCTCCTGAGTTTTTAGAAAAAAACCTTCTTCCGTAGTGCATCACAGAGAGATAGTCATATGGAGCATCAAATGTTGTACTTACGCTTGGGCTTAATTTCCTAAAATTTTTCTGGTATCCTGTGGACCAGACAGAAGAATAGACAGACACTATATCAATCTTTGCATAACATTTTAAATGTTTGTGATCTTACAAAGATCAAACTGTAAACTGTAAAGGCTCTTTGGCATCATGAAGAGTAAGTTTTAGGTATGTTGATATGAGAGGAAATCCGTTTGATGGGGAGGTTTTTACCGTCTCTGATGTTTCTCCAGTTAATGGTTATGTGGTCGTCTCTGTCATATCGCGCCTGTTCGTGGTACAAGCCCAAAGCATGCAGAAACTCATTCTCAACTGTACCAAGACGATCGCAACGTCTACCGATGGAAACAACCTGACCACTTTTTATGGTTTTCGAAACAAAAGAGTAACACCTGCAGAAAAGAGGAATAGCAGTTAATAGACAGAATCAATAATTCTAGGGTCAAGGGTCAGATTACAAAGATGTCAAGTTGTTAGATTTTTCTTGGAAAAAAGGAAGTTTTACCCTCGACTCGCTCTGACTGAGAGGTAGTATTCGTCAGACTGTCTGGGCCGGAAATCAATACACGTCTTCAGGCGGAAGTGTTCAAAGGCCTGAAGAATGACTCCTTTAGCATTCACACCTGTGCCCACAGACAACACGCTGAATCATAAGAACTATTTTTCACTCTAGTTTGACTGCAAACTTTTCATGCTTCAGTAAAGTATGAAAAATGAAAAAGCGTCTACTGACTACCACTCACCAAGGTTGGCTTCTAACACGTATGGAACAGGGATGTCCCACAGCTGCTTTTCATTCAAATTGACGCTCCTGGCAACCCTCCTTTGTGACTTTATGTCCTAATTAAGTAAGGGCAGAAAGGGAATTAATTAAAAACAACTCAACATTGCAATGCAAAAGGGAGTAAGATTACACATAATACATATTGCTTACTTCCATAATGTCGCCCTCAAATAAATCCAAGCCTGTAAGGTAAAAATGAGAGATGATCAATGTTAATGGAAGCAGAAAAAAATAACATGACTTGAGGTGTGTAACTCCTTGTGTCTTTAGGTTGCATTGCTGTTAATATCTTTTTGCTCTCATTCATTTGACATCTAAAGCACACTACACTTGTATCTGAAAAACACTAGACTATGGGTCATTGCTAGTTTTTCTGCTGTATAATTGTTTTATTCAGAGCCGGCCCGACTTGGTGCCCTAGGCAAGATTTTAACTGGTGCCCCTGGTATTATACCCAACTCCAACAATCACATCACATACACTAAAAGACAACTGACATCCAGCTTTATGTTTTACAGGTTTCCTTTATTTTAAAATAAAAATGACCTCTAAAAGAACATTAATAAAATGGTAATAACACTGATATTTAGCAGGGAAATAATAATACAATTTTAAAATACATAATGTAATAGTAGTAGAATTTATTTAGTCGTTATATAACCCAAATATTTTCACAGTGCAGACACTTTCAACAAAGCAACAGTAATGTATTAAGTGATGACTGAAAAGGTCGAAGCAAAATGCTTATTTAAGCCTAGCCAACATTTTCTGCCTAATTAAGCTAACAACTTCCAAAGTACAAGGAAAACAACAACAACAAGTAAATCATGAACACTTAAAGACTTCAAAAACCGCTTTGCATACCATTATTTTAAAAACCAAAAGTGAATCACAAGCTTTTAAATGTTTACTGGCATCATTCCACAATTTAATCCAAAGTTAAATTAGATAAAACAATATAGTTTTTGCTTTTATCTTCAAAATTTCTTCCTCACTCATTTAGCGGCACCCCCTATGGATGGCCAGTGCCCCTAGCATTTGCCTATACTGCCTATGCCACGGGCCGGCCCTGGTTTTATTTCTACCTGGTCTATCTCCATTCCTTGATATTGGTTGTTTGCCTTATCTATCTATATTTCTAGAGAGAGACATTTTGCACCAGTCAAACACACTTTATCAAAAATAAAGGTTATGATCTCATAAAGTCAGTGTTTAAATAATACTTAAACATATACACACTCTTACCTTCATTTATTTCAGTTATGTCCAAGTCCTCATCATCATCTGTGTCTTCAAAATGAAAGAAATAACATCATGAACAATCAGACACTTTAGAATGTTTTTTTTATAGTCAAATTTTATAAAAACATTTTATTGAAAAAAAAAAAAACTCTCACCTACTAACAGTGGCTCGAGAGACTGAAATTGAATAAATGAGAGGTTATGAGAGTATCAAACTGGAGTCCATTTGAAGACAAGTATATGAACCTTACCTTGTAATAAGATTATGTGTGCAAACTTACCGTGACAACAGGAAGTAAGCTCAGCACTACCAAAATGCAGAAATGCATTTTTATGAATAAAAAGTCCAAAAAATGATTAAAAGAACATGCACAACTCGAACTATGTTGATTAAATTAGCTTAAAATTTACAATAAATAAATCAACCATCCACAAAAAGATATCCTCGGTAGGTTTGAGGTCAAGTCTTTGTCTTGTTATCTCCACAAATCTAAGGATTGTCTTCCTTTAATAAAAACCTTGTTGATGTCTAAACTTCACAATCTACAGCCCTGTGAGATACATCTACAACTACACCTCTTTGGCCTGTACATTCACACAGTTTAACAGGATACAAAACAAGTCCCTCCACAAACACAAACTACACTAAAAATCTCAATAATCAAACATATGCAGTAAACAGCATTTCCCCTCAGGGCCCTACAGACTGTTTTTTGCATTATTGTGCTACTGATATTTCTCATGAATTCTTAAAAACAATCAGGCGACGTTGATGCACAGATGGAAATAAGAATGCAGTTTTTCCAGCAGTTCAGAAACTGTAATGTTTTTATTTGTTCTGTCATCTATGTATCACCTTGTAACCAAATTCCTTCTTCATGTCAGAGTTTGCACACCCCAGGCAAAACATTGTACTTTGCATAATAAGCCCCTCAACCAGTGAGTCATGTTTTTGAGACAGTTACAGTAAAACCGGTGTGCTCTGCATGCCTGCAGGTCTGTAAATAAAGTATGCATATGAAACACAATGGAGGAGACACAGAGTGTGCGATAACATTTTGTACTCAAACTCCTTTTGTTTGACTCAATACGGTTCAGCTCATGAAGGGAATGTGATGATAGATGAAGATTTCAACTCTGACTCAAAAAAGGCCTCTTGGCTGTTCAAGGGCTGTGAGACTGTATCAGTGCTTGTTTTGGGTCTTTCAAGAAGGAAACATTGAATAGTTGGTTGCTTCACCACTTTGATTCAGGCTAAAACATTTTAAATTGCTATTGTATTGATTGCTGTGACATTATATGTTTTTGTTTTTTTAAGATATATTTTTGGGCTCTTTTCGCCTTTATTGGATAGGACAGCTGAAGAGAGACAGGAAATGTGGGGAGTAGAGAGTTGGGGAAGACATGCAGTAAATGGCTGGGAGTCGAACCGGTGACCTCTTCGACGACGACTATAGCCTCCATATAGGGCTGCTAGGCCACCAGCGCCCCATGTTATGTGTTTTAATGACTCTGGAGTCACTTCTCAAGAAAAGGAGAAGAAAACATGGGACGACTTTTTTGCTCTTCTGTAATTCTTGTTTTAAGAAAAAATCCAGTAGACAATAAAAAACTGAGAAAGTTAAATATTTCTGGGATTAACTGAAGGCATATTTGAACACAACAGTGGCATGTTGTGGGTTTTGCACAAAATGAAAAATCAGCATTAGATTCATCAGTTTAATGTTTACAAGACAAAGTGTCGCTCAGTGTGGAGAGGCTTTGTCCTCTATAGCACTCATTTCGTGTGAGACACTTTGGTTAGAGAAATGTTAGGATTTGACTTACATCATACCTTCGTTATCCACTGAACCTTCCTGTTTGGTGATTCGTTGATGAGTTACTGACAAGACAGGCTGGAGGTGAGGAATTTTAAAGCCCTTTTCAGAAATCTGAAGCTGTAAATCCTCAAGAATTCAACATGTCAGCGTCGTCTGTGACAAATGCTTGCGGCAGTTTTCCATAAAAAGAGGTTAAGGTAATTTAAAGCATGTAAAAACTCCATAAGTTACATATTCTGTTAAAGCACCTTGGCCTTGCGGTTTAGGCGTGCTTGGCACTGAGGCTATAGTCTTTGTCCCTGCAGTCGCTAGATCGACTCCTGGCCTTGACCACTTGCTGCATGTCTACTCTCCTCACTTCCTGTCTCTATTCAGCTGTCTTATATCCTATAAATGAAAAAAAAAATACAGCTGATCCTCTTATCCTCTTATCCTCTCATGTTATGTTTTGGTTCAAATTAACCCATTTAAAGTTCAAATTCTAAAACAAATTGTTAAAAGTATTATTTCACTACGGAACTTCTTTTGCTTGGCTTAATTAGCATAAACAATATATACAATGAAAATAGCTAATTTCACACATTTGCAATATGTACATTTGCACTGCAGAAAAAAAAATTCAAAATGTAAAATAAAAAAATAAAAAATCCACGTCATGTAAAACAGTTGTATTTATATTCACAGCTTTTCAATGTTAAAAAATGTTTTAACATGAATGTTCATTAAAAAAACCGAGTGAGTTATCCTCATTGAACCATGATCTGTGAGAATTAAAGAATACCAATGCACTAAATATGTGAAATATATGAAAGAGAAAGTGTGATGAATGTGGTCAGAGTGTGGAGTATCTTTCTGTTAGAGTCTTCATAATATTCTTTGATTCATAGATGATCAGTATTGTAGTCCCCTTTTTTATCACAAAACCTTTTCAATATCACAATCAAGTGCCTTTATTGCAGCCCAGCTGTACTCTGAGAACTGTTTGTACATACAGCAGCTGTCACCATATAGAGACAACACTCCCACATGGGATGATCTGAGATAAACGATCCTCAGTTCAGACATAGAAGGATGGACAGGGTTGTGTTTCTCAAGAGGTAGAGGGGTTTTGTTTCTTTTTTGGAAACAAGCTTCTCCACATTGTTTGGCAGTTTCCCTTGACCTTTTGAATGCAAATCTTTCAACAAATTCATTTGTATTTTTGCTCTTCCATTTATCACCGTGTCAGCTGCAGCTTGAACAGTTGGTTTAGGCAAGTTTCCGTTATCGTCTGTTCGCATGAAAGTCACGCGGCTCGACTTAGACCACTTCTGTGAAGTTCAGTAAGAGACTCGGTATTTCATGAATCAAAATTTAAGTGTTTCATATTTTGAAGTTTATAGGGAACAATGTTAAATCAATTTAGATTTAAATTAAATTTTAGATATAAAAACACAGACATAATATTTCCAGTTCAATGACCATACATTATATGGGATTGTGGGTACAGCTCTTCTCTTTGTGTTTTTGTGTCAGATTAAATCAAGGGATGGACATCATATATAAAGACATACTCCACTTACAACCCGGTCCATTGAACTGATGGGTTATCTCTGTCATGGTCTTTTATGAAGATCTTAAGTTGGTCTTTATCACTCCCACTGTAAAACTAGAAAGACTGGATTCACTGAAACCATCTCTTTTGATTTACTCTCCTTCTCGGCATGTTGTAAACATTCCCTGTCATTTCCGGAAGCTTCTCTTCAGCGCGTGAAGAAGCCTCCACCTCCACAAAATGCAACATTAAAGTGGCCCCTTAGGAATGATATAAAAACCAACATGAGGTTTGTGAGAAAGTGTAGCAAAGGCATATCAGAAAAAATGGAAATCTCTGCACATTATTTCTTCACACTCTGCACAGAAAGCAGAACTCATTTTGATTGGCTGCAGTATCATCTGCATGATTGTGACACATTTTGTAAACCTAATGAGAGCACAACAGCATTTCGGTAAATCAGCCCATGGAGAAAGAGAGAGCCATCAGGGGAAGGTAGAAATTAACGCTGTAATGGAGATGATAGCGTTTGAGATTGAAATTAAATAACATAATGAACAGCAGCTGCTGTGAAGCTGTAGTGAGAATAAAACTGTCGAGAAGATTTTGACAGCAAGTCATTAGAGGGAGGATAATAGATTGCATTCTTAAGGAATAGAAAACTCATTTGAAGATATGGATATTATTATCAAATTATATCAAGAATGCAGATCTCTTCTACCCGCCTGTGATCTTCTCCCTCAGGATTTCTTCCTGCAGTAAAACAGGGGTTACGTGACTTGCCCAAGAACACTTCGGCACATGCGCTGGGACCTGGGATTGAACCCCCAACCTTCCAATTGAGAGATGATCCACTGTACCACTGAGCCACAGCTGCCCCTTGTGCTTTAATATAATGCTGCACGTTGAACCAAGCCAATTAATCAATAAATTAATCAATAAATTAATCAATAAATTAATCAATAAATTAATCAATCAATCAGTCAATTTTAATTTTTCTCGCACCAAATCACAACAAACGTTACGTCGAGACTCTTTTACAAACATTCAATGCTATCAACCAGTTGTACATCATGAACTTAGTGAGAATAAATCATAAAGGTTACAATAGTGGAAATATTTGCAGCCTTATTGTGGTGAGGCGTTGTCAGGAGATTCATTTCTGCTCTGTTTGTGTCCTTCCCATCACCTCTTGTGCCTCCATCAGATGAAACAGGCTGTTGACACATGCCGAAAAATATGAGATAAACAACACAGCCTCTGATCAGTCATTATTTAACCATACTCATCTTGCATATAAATGTGAAACAAGCTATCCAGAGGGAAAATTACTGTGCTAAAAACTTATTTAAAAATCAAGTTGATCGACATATTAGTGCAAACATTTATTAACAGAAAAAAAGAGGATAGGGCGGATCAGAGCTTCACTTGTAAAAAAGGAGAATATATCAGCTGAATGAAAGGGTCTGTTTAAAAAAAAAAAGCTACAATGTGCATTCAAAGCAAACAGCCTAGAAGACAAAAGGTTCTGTAGGCCATTTCAGTTATGACACATGATGTCACTGAGATAATAAGCATTTACTGTGTGCATGCCATGACTGTATATCATCGACCTGTCTACTCCTGATGTAGGTGCACATAATGCATCTTCACACATGCATGCACCCATACACATGATGAAAGAAACAGTACACCTGTCTTAGAATGAAATGTCTGATTGCAAAAGATGGGAGACAAAACATCACTGCTGATTACTGCAGAAAATAAAACATCTATATCCCAATAGCAACCATCACCCTTGAGATTGTATCGATGCAGATAAGAAGTTATATACTTACCATAGTTTGGTTCAGTTTTAACTGCAGATTTGCTTTTGCTTAGGGATGCCTCAGCTGAAGGATGTAGCATGGATGGAAGGATAAGATAACTTCATTGTCTTCAAAAACTAAAAATAACTTATTTTGTTACTCGTATTATGGGGCCTGATAGCAAAAGCACACATAGCAAGTGTTAGCCCCAGTTCTTTTGTGGCAGCTTGAGAATGAAAACTGGAGAATTCATTCAGTTCTCAGAAAACATTTATTGTGGTCACATGTAAATAAGCGCAGCGCTGGTCTCAAAATGACAGAGCTCCCGCAGTAAATCAGCAAAATGAGCCCAGAGTCCAGGATATGATAATCTTTAATAGAGTATCATTTTGAGAGGCGTTCAGTGGGGTGACAATATGCAGCCATCTCCTATTGGCCTTAATTTCTAATGTGTATGTATCAAATGATACACATGTCTTCTAGACAAACCAT
The DNA here is from genome assembly GCF_009762535.1 of Notolabrus celidotus. NCBI lineage: Eukaryota > Metazoa > Chordata > Actinopteri > Labriformes > Labridae > Notolabrus > Notolabrus celidotus. The sequence continues at coordinate 11,898,148 of NC_048283.1, read as the reverse complement.
CTATTGTACACTAGTGTTCATCAGGAATATGATGTGTGTGTATGTTGCTTCTCGGCCTGCAGCTGTCTTTGAAGCAGAGCTGATAACCACAAGTTTGTTCCTGAGTTATCATCTGACAGTAACACAGTGCTCTCAGCTGACCTTACAGTACACCTTGAGGTGACATAATACAATGAGGCCTTCACTGGCCATAATATGTCTATAAAGTATACTATAAACTATTTCTATAGGCTATAAGATATTAACATATTGGTCAAATTAAGTCAAATTATCACACAAGCAAGCAAGTATGTAAAGTTTAAAATGTTGCTGGTTAAGCTTTACCTTTGGATGTTTAAACCTTACGCACCTGTATCTGTAATCCTGAGTGTTCATCTGATGCTTTTTGTCTTTGCCCTTTTTTCTTCTACCTTTTTCCCCCTTTCAGTAAAACTTTTAAAACTTTTTTTACTCTAAAGAAACAAGTAACAACTTCCACTCAATGGCAATTTTTACAACCAAATGAAACATGTTTATAACCTGTTAAATAAACCCTGCTTGTTGGTATAGTTCATGAATTTGTTCATACTGATCCCACTGAATGGGGGGGGCTTGTGTTTTTCCACTCTGTTCATGTTGTTCTCTTCTAGAGTGACTCACAGGTGTAAAAAGAACAGAGACAATTGTTTCCACAGACAGGTCACCAAGACATCTTAGTCATGACTGGTAAATAAAAATGACCTACACCTGATCCTGTGCTTCCTTGTTCTCAAGCTCTCATGTGCTACACTGAACATGTTCTGCTGCAGGGGCTGATGGTGACTGGAATCTCTCATTCAGCTCAAACCTGCTCTGAATTCTAATTAGACTGAGCATGTCACTTCTGACACTCCTTCAGTACATGTTATCAAACTGAGGGAGCTTAGCGTACCCTGACACGGCACGCGAGAGACCAGTTAACCATGAAAATTATTGTTATCATTCCGCTTTTCAATCCCATTTTGTGAAGTTTGAGATGCTTGAAGACTAGCAAGATAGCTGGCAAACTCAGAGCGAAATTATAACTTATTTTTTTATTTCTGCATTGATTAGGCTGTAGTTTTTTTTTATATAGATGCCAGGCTCAATAGCACTCCCTGATGCATGTTGGGATCAAGATCAAGCTGCTATACCGTTTGCAAAATTGGCAGGTATCATCTCTTATTTCTATAAATATATGATTTTTTTTCCTTGAGTCTCTCATGTTGGCTTTTCAGTGTTGATTCTTATTTTATATATTTGTGTATATATGTATTTTATATACATATCTAAGGTCTTAAAAATGCCTAAAAACGTACAAAATTGTGCACACATGCTTGACATGTATGTATTTATGTTGTTATCTAACATGGGCTAGGGAATATCAGCTCTTTCATGACCCCTAACTTCTCCTTTGTATATCTTTGAAGTGCTTTACTGCCTGAACTTAAACTTAAACTTTTCACATGCGGAAGACGTCACGAGACCCCAAATCTGACATAAATCTCTGGTTTAAAGGCCCTGTGAGTAGTTTGGAACTGGCTGAGAAACAGACTGAAAATGATACTGATGCCTCTTTATGACCTTCAATATCAAACAAGGCCATCAGCAACAACACTGAAACCATCTCTGTTGTCATTTCAAGACAACAGAATGATGTTTTTGTTGAAAACACTACTTTTGCATGTACAGGACAAGAGATAAGAGGTATCACTTTGTCCACAGGGGGCGCCAGAATCGATACAAAACAAAAGTCCCTCACAGAAGCTTTAAGTGGGGCATTGGTTGAAGTTATCCCCTATAAAGACATAAAAATCAGTGCCCCAACCTTAAACATCCCATGTATTAGTATTGGTAACTTTTTACATGATGTCCTGGTTGTCCTTTAAGCAAAGTTTGATGCAGAGGCGGAAAAACACCAAGACAAACGTGGCGAGCGCTCCAGAAGAACCTGAGCCAGTACACTACGCATATGATCCAGAACCTGACCACAAAGAGGAGGAGGAACATGTTGAAGTGTTGCAGCCGTAGTAACATCAGCATGTCTCTGAGGGTAATGTTAAAGTTTGAGTGTTACTCCTACTTTTCATTTCCTATACTTCCACTTTCTCAAGGTTGCTAGGCTGCGGGATGACTGTAGTTCATTTTTATAGGCAAGGAAAACATGTTTTTTCCCATTATATTTGACCTTTAAATTACCAATGTCAATTATTGTAGACATAATTGATCTTTTCAGATGTATGAAAAGGCCTCTTGAAGCCATGCAGGTACAAGAAGAAGTAAGCTGTTTTTATTTGTAATAGTGCCTTGTTTTTTAAGCCTCTGAGCTTTTTCCCTGCTGACACTTTAACCTCAAAGTGTTAAACGTTCTTGTTGCTTTCCCCCAATCACAAAATTAAAAGCAGTTATAAATTCAGAACAATGTAAAAGTTTCACTGAACAGCTTTTTAAAGGTTAGAAGATGCTAAAATCTTACTATTTGCTGTTTTTAATATTGTCACTTTCCATAATTATTTAGGTGATAAATATATTAAAAGGAGACACAGAAAAAAAGACAAGGAAAACATATGCCAGATCATTACTTTACCTGTTTTCCTAATGGCTTGTAGGAATATTTAGAAAGCATTTATACAGTATGAGCAAAGTATAATTGTGCTACTGATGAGAGCAGCAGCTTGTTTTGAAATAATCATAGGCATAAGGCACAACAGGACAATCACAGGGTTAATACATAAAAATTTACTGCAAATAAATTGTAATTAATGTGAATCGTCAAAGGGGTCAGGCCTTTACCTTTGAAGCTCTCAGACCCTACCAGTGCTCTGTCACAGTCTGACCACTGGATGTCAGTGTTACCTTTTTTATTTTTTGCAGCGGGAACTCTGACATCCCCTTAAGGTTTAAAGAATGATTCTACAATAAATGAGAATTTGGCAAAAGGTTCTGTGTTAAGGTTAAAGGTCTTTTCCTCTCACCCAAACAACATTAGGATTCATTGTCTCCTTATCTGAAGATCACATCGCCACCTTCACAGTCTGTTGTGGCAGATATAATCAGACTACTGAAATGCTATGAAACAAATAATACTACTGTATCAACATACTACATGCAAGAAGCCCTCTATGTCGAATAATACAAAAGAAGCAGAAGTGTAACTTGTGGAGCCAATGTTCTCGTCATTTATATCTGTGTGTAAACATACAAGCACCAATTCCATTTTGCTGTCTGTTGTCTGCTATAACTTACAGATATAGCAGTATGGAAGCCAATTAGTATGTGCTGGTAGCTTTAAATGTAGTGAAGTACAAGTATTAAGGGTGTTTTTACTTGTACGTACTTATTTATGTGTGTTTTTATTTATGTGCCTTGCCGGGAGTCTGCAAAATGTAGTTATGCCTGCATAATGACAATAAAGAAACTTGAATCTTGAAGTAAAATGTGTCATTAAAGCTCCAGTGAGGAACTTTCAGTTGTTGTGGATTTTAGCGCCCCTTTCGGTAAAAGCTGTAGCTCTTATCTCTGCTGATTTTTTCCTCTACTTCAATATCAACAACAAAAAAAACCCAAAAACTCATCCTACTTCCTTTTAACAGTCAGATGAATCACTTGCTAGGAATCGTAGTCATTGAAGTTGTGAATAAAACAGCTGTTTCTGCAGCGAGGTGTTACTCACTGCTGTTATTTATCCCACGGCAGCAGTTTCAGGCACTCATAATAACAAATACAGAACTGATTAATTTGGTTGCTGATGTTCTGGTTTACTTTTGTAAGTCATATTGAGACATTTGTATTCATATCAATATGTTCGTCAACAAGTAAAAAACTCACAGGAGCTTTAAATGTATTATAGAAGTATAAAATGGCATACAAGGAAGTCACTCAAAATAGTGCTTAGTGCAGTGTCTGTCTGTGCATATTCATATTTTAATATTTTAACCATAATTCATGGAGAACCACTACACCATCTGTGATACCCCTACCCTTGATTCGATCCTCTTTTATTACCTTTACCTCACAGAATTCACTCTTGTCTTCCAGTGTTAAGTTATGTACAGTTTTCCCTGCACTACTTCAGTTTCAACCTCATTCACTCTCAAACACTGATTTTATGTGGAAAGAAAACCTTACTCTCAATAAATTGTAATGCCACTTTCCAGTATATTGCACAACATCAATGTGTTGTCTTCCAAGACTGCCTCATAAACATCTATGTTCTGGATCCAGACCAGCTGATAGGACACACAAAGGTGGAGCAGACGACAATGCCTAAGTACATTTACAATGACCCATCTACGTGAGACAGCTATCGCCTCATCTCCCCAGGCACTGATCTGCTTATCAAACCAGCAGCAACAGCCCGTAAACAACCTCAACATCTGCATCAAAGTCGCACAGCATCTCTGCCAGTGCGCTGATTGAGGCAAGATGTGTCTTGTTCACAGAAACTTTTGTGCGTCAAACAACAGCTCCCTCCTCTCCCGTCAGTGCTCTGTGGGGCAGAGCCTCGAAAGAGCCGTCAGTCTAGAAAGCAGCCGTTAGGTTGAAGGCCTCCACAATGCCTTATGGCTCTTTGGGCTGGTAATATGGTGTGAATAGTCGCTCTGTCTGCCTACACAAGTGCTAATAAGGTACACAGCAGGCCAGAGCATGAAAGTGTGAGATCAAATTACCATTTGTTGAGTCCCACGGTGCTTTGCTGTCATCAGATATAGATTTGTATCTCAACTGACTTGGAAATAAGAAATAATAGCACACTAAATCCAGGGGACTTAGAGTTAAGAAAAAGGTATCAAGTATGGCAAAGAACTAATCAGTTGGAATTAACTTTGGATGTTTGTATTTCTCCCAACATGATTAGTGGTTGACTAACAGTAGCTTATTGAAGAATCAGATGAAATCCAAGCTTATTCTCAATCAAAACACCGACGTCCCCCAAGGCCCAAGTCCTTGAAATTTCTGTTATCTTCATAGTGACCCATAAACAAACATGTCCACTTCCATGTTTTTGAAGTCATACTATTGATGTGACAGGGAAACACATAAACACGTATGTGTGTGAGCCTGTGTGTTCATGTGTGAGTGTGTGTGGAGGATTGTCACTGGACTCTGACCCTCCACGTTGGATGCAGGCTCAGTCATTAAAGCCATGATAAGGCTGTGTTGTGTATATTTACTACAATAGGAGGTTGGGCCATTCTGTTGGTTTTATGACTTCAACAACTCTGTGGTGGTGAATACTTAAAAAAAACCATTTCATATAAGGACTTATTAGTTAACATGTGTGTTAGAGTGGCACAGCATATGTTTTCAATTATGAGACCTAAAATCAATAACTGACTGTGTCCATGTTTCCCCTGGTCATTTCTGTTGTTGTTTTTGTGTTGAAATCGGGAAGGTGCAGTTTTATATACATGTATTAACAAGTATAGAGGAGGGAATGATAGTCAGCCTTTGGATAAAGTGGAAGACGAAACTGTGACAGGAGGCAGGGCATGTTAAGACTTGAGAGATAAAGTACAAACTCAAAACAGCACATGTTGCTCTGTAGCTTGTAGATTCTACAGAAGACCCCAAGCGCTCTCTTCATCTCTTGCTGTTTTGAAATGTCATCTTGATTGTGATCCATGCTTTTCTGTTAAGCCGAAGGCAATAGTTTTATTCAATTCTTTATTCTGCTCTAGCAGTACTGTTAGGCCTTGGTGTGTCTTTAATTTAAGTTACTGCCATTAGTTAAAATAGTTGTGCTAATTTAACCTTAAAACCATCACAGTTTATTCATGGCAGGAATCATAAACAGGAAATAAGACCACATAAAACTGTTCTCAGCACTTTTTTTTAAATGTCTGCTCTGTAGCTTGTGACCAAAGCAGTCCCTCTTTAATTATACCTCTGTGTGTTCTGTGAGCATTCAGGGCTTGTCAGTTCTGAGACTGATGATTGGATAAATAAATATGTCTTGTGATCAGTTAAATGAGAACATATACATATTCTTTGTCGACTGTAAAAATCAAAGAGACATGTTGTACTTTCCAGATCAATCAATTTATTTCTGACACTCACAGAAATAGCAAAAAGATAAATTCCAAATCTCGCCACACATTATAAAAACGTAAAGTATGTACAAATGAAGTGCAAAAGTTTGCACCTAGCAATAAATATTAAGTTGTGGGTATGTACCCAGTTTCATTTGGTTTACAGTACATTTTGTATATTTAAATTATTTTTCGTGCTTCAAACAGAGGTAGACCAAACAAGGCCGGCATCAGGAGACATGATGGAGCCCACGTGGAGGTTGACTTAGTTGGCTTCCACAAAAGACTTGTACAAAGTCGTGAGCTGGGCCTGGAGATCCTGAGTGTAGGGGTCCAGCTTTTCCTTCAGGTCTTCAGCATAGGGTGCCACCATCTGTTTCACGAGGTTTGCTCTCTGCACCAGCTCCAGCTGCACCTTGTCGGTCATGGGGGCAACCCTGTCTTGGAAGTCCTGCAGGTGCTGGTCCACTCTCTGCTTCATGTCTTCAGTGTAGGGCCCCAGCTGAGCCTGCAGATCCTGCACACTCTGCTCCAGGCTGGCCTTCAGCTCCTCTGTCTTCTGCATCAGGGTGGTTCTCAGAGCCTCAGAATCTAGGGACTCTGCGTAGGGGGCCAGCTCCTGTTTCAGCAGCTCCACTCTCTCCTGGATCTTGACCTTCATGTCTTCAGTGTAAGGCTCCAGCGTGTCCCGGACTGTGCTCAGCTCCTGGCTCAGCATGTTTCTCAGCACGTCAGCCTCTTTGGTAATCTTGTTCATGAGGTCCTGAGCTGCAGGGGGGATTCTCTCCTGAAGGGTGATGGCATATTTGCTGGCAATGTCAGCACTTTCTGCCAGGCGAATACTGGAGGAGAGACAAATAATGATCAGACCATCAGGAATGTTTACAATTCCATTCCAGTTAACACCATGTTGTTAATGATGCTACATGTTGCATAACTTACTTGACTTCCTGTCCAAACTGTGATTTCCTGATCATCTTGAGGGTTTCATCAGCTGTCTCGGTGGCTGTGGCAATGTGTTTCCAGAAAGCCTCAGTCAGCACTTCCAGCTGTGGCTTTGGCTCATCAGCATAGAAGAGGTTGGCATTACAGCCTGTTGGGTGGACACAAACACACATTGAGAACAGTGCACATTTTCAGCCATTCGTCCGTATTGATTGCTCTTAATTGTTGGAGGAATGCACATCTAGAGTCAAGAAAAAACACATGTTTGCAACTTACCGGACAGCACTGCAAGAGCTAGAACAATGAGCACCTTCATGACTGCGGATTTCTGAAAAACAATAATGATCTCATTAACTCTCAGGCTGCATGGAACATGAGAAATCACTTACATTTGTTTCTTATTTTGGGTTTGTAATGAAGTTGAAGTCTCACCTGCTTTTGGCTTGTGTATCTCTGAGCGTTCAGTGTGATTGTGAGTGTGTCTGTCTGTTGCTTCCATATATACTGAAGTCAGGTGACAGTTGTAGTCAAGCGCCCAAAGTCCAGGAGTCACTGCCATGTTGTCATAATGGCTCTCTTCCTGCTTCTGCTGCCTCTCAAGGCTACCATCACATGACTGCGGAGGCTCTAATACAGACACAAGGACATGATCTTCACAAACGCCACAGTTATCTGGCTTTTAACATTTGCCCTTATGATGAACTTGACTTCCAATCCTAGAAATAAAGGGGTAGATTTCCATTTAGAAACATTCAGGATACAGCAATTAACACTCCACGCAATTCAGTGCTAACAGGCGTCAGATAAGACCAGATAATCTCAGTGTGCCAACACCAGTGGACTTTGTATTAGGGTCAAGCCATGTGAGGGAAGTAGCACAAGGAGCCAGCATCCTGTAGCAGAAGGCCCCAAATAATCCCACAAACCATAATTTCAATCTTCAATCCGAATCCAGTTTGATTTATGTCAGGAAAATATTTTTCCACTTGCTGTCAAAATAGAGCCATACTTCTCCAACACATTTTATTTTCAGGCTGTCAGACTAAATCAAAAACACATTTTTTATGAGTTATTTTTAGAGTAGGAAGAAAAGAAGGGACTGAAAAGTAGTGTTGAACATATCTGAAGGAGAAGGTGGCTTAGATAGTTGAGAGGTGTGAGAACGTCTGCACAAATAATAAATTGATGTTTTTGAGCATATCATTGACAAGTGAAACCAGATACAAACTGTCTACCTCTTTTAAGTAGGTATTATCAGTGATGGATTAATTGAGATATAACTACCAAAAAAATGTTGCTTGCAAGGATGGAGGTGTCTTCTTTTTAATTGAACCTTTATCCAAACAGGAAAAGCTTTTTGAGATTAAAACAGTCTTTCTCAAGAGTGCCAAGACAAACACACAGTTAACAAAGTTAACAAAGTGAGCAACCATTTATACAAACATGATACAAGACACATGACTGTTATACGTAAAAAAAAGACCTAAAATAAAAAGCTAAACAGCAATGTTTCTTCAAAAATGGATCAAAGTAACGATATATCAGGCAGAACACAGCCATTTACGTCTGCCTCCAGATCATTAAAAAACTACTTAAAAGTATCCGGTGTTAAACCATTCATTGCAAACTTAAATACTCTTTTCCTCAGTTATCGATGCTGTCAGAAATGTTCGACAAAACGCATTATATGAGCAACTAACTTAGCATTGAACTAACTTTTCCTTTTACTCTAATGGACTTCTTCTATATGCTTCCTAAACTGATAATTGATACACTGCATGGTGATAATATGGCCTCTGTCACGATGGGAAAAACTTGAAGGAGGACCCATGTGCAGAATCAATAAAGATTTTAATAATAAAAGAACAAAAGGTACAACAAAATATTAAAAACATCCAAGAACCAAATTCAAAAGAGAAAGCAGTGAACACAAGGAAGACGTATACTGATCCAACACATGACAGGGGCAACAGAGAAACTGAATGCACAGAGTAATTAACACAGGTGTGGAACACAGGACACAGGTGAAACTAATGAGGGTAATCAAAAAATGAGAGAAACACACAAGAGCAGGAAGTAAAACTAAACTAGAAACTTGGGCTGTTTCCGAAACCGCCTACTATACTAGCAGTACGTACTGATTTGTCCAAAATTCAGTATGTAGTAAGTAGTATGTGAACAAGAGCAAAATCTGCAGTAAGCCAAAACTCCCCGGATGTCTACTGATTCGGGAAAATATCTCAGCATGCATCGGACCAGTCTGCCTTGCGTACTGTTTCCCACAATGCACAGCGCTCGTTCTGCTTTTTCTTTTTCCATTTTTTTGACGGGGGGAATCCGTTTTTGGGTGCTGTGAAAGTTATCAAATTACATATAAACTACTTCCTAACTTTTTAAATCATAAATGGATGCTAAATAAGCATTTTATTTATCGGCTTTGCCGTTGTTTACTTCTGCTTTCCGAAACCGGAAATCAAGCGACGTCTGGCTCAGCATGCTGCATGACAGATCGAACAGAACAGTCATACGATATACTAAATTCAAACGCAGTATGTAGTAGGCAATTCCTACTGCCTACTGCATTAGTAAGTAGTATGTAGCAGGCCGTTTCGGAAACAGCCTCGGACTGTTTTTGAAACCGCCTACTATACTAGCAGTACGTACTAATTTGGCCAAAATTCAGTATGTAGTAACTAGTATGTGAAAAAGAGCAAAATCTGCAGTATGTCAAAACTCCCTGAATGTCTACTGATTCAGGAAAATTTCACAGTATGCATCGGACCAGTCTGCCTCGTGTACTGTTTCCCACAATGCACAGCGCTTGTACCGCTTTTTCTTTTCTCTTCTTTTTTGACGGGGGTAACTCAGTTTTTAGGTGCTGTGAAAATTATTAAATTCCATATAAACCATCTCTTAACTTTTTAAATCATAAGTGATGCTAAAGAAGCAGTTTCTCTATCAGCTTGGCCGTTGTTTACTTCCGCATTCCGAAACCGGAAATTCAGTGACGTCCTGCTACTACATACTACCTGCCTGCTACCTGCTACATACTTCATACTGCGTTTGAATTTAGTATGTAGTATGACTGTTCTGTTCGATATGTGTTGCAGTACGCTGGGCCAGACGTCACTGAATTTCCGGTTTTGGAATGCGGTGGCGGTTTCGAAAACAGCCATAGGGATAAAACAACAAAGTAAAACAGGAAACACAATAGACTGGACTAAAACACAAGACATGTTCAGTTCTGTTGGTGTTACAAATTTGACAACTATGATTTAGACAATGCAGTGTACTTGTTTTTTCTTTTGACTTCACTCATTACTGTGATTATTGTTTTCTTAACGAGCTGTTTTTTGACTTGTTAACACTATACTGCAGGTACTCTGATAAATGGTCAATACTTAATTACGGGGAAACCACAGATACCCCTTGTTGACCGACATGTACTGAGCACCAAAAAGAAAGTTTTTGACATATCAAGTGACCTGGCTTATTCACTGTGCTCCCAATTTGGAGAGCTCCCATCAGGTCAACGCATCAGACTGCTTCAAATCACCACCACTGTTTATACAAATCATCTGTCCCAATCCTAATTAGATGTTAAAATCTCAAATTAAATAAACCAAAGCCTTCCCACAGCTGTGAGTGTTTTGATAGTAAAGATGCCAATGACCCCCAGTTCTCTTACTTTTGAATTATGTTTGTTAAATTTTAACTTTTTCAATAATGTTTCTTTTAATATTCATGAACCATGTCGACTGTGATTCTACAAAGAACCCCAAGCGCTCTCTTAATCTCTTGCTGTTTTGAAATGTCATCTTGATTGTGATCCATGCTTTTCTGTGAAGCCGAAGACAATAGTTTTATTCAATTCTTATTTATTCTGCTCTAACAGCACTGTTAGGCCTTGGTGTGTCTTTAATTTAAGGTACTGCCATTAATCATAATAGTTGTGCTAATTTAACCTTAAAACCATCACAATGTATTCATGGCAGGAGTATTTTTTTGGAACAAATTTGCCAAAGTACCAAATTAAACAGGAAATATGACCACATAAAACTGTTCTCAGCACTTTTTTTTTTATTAATGACTGGTAGCACTCAGGGGCAAAAGGATCATATTCTCTTTATTTAGATGTTCCTGTTCCACATGTCAGTCTCTGTTGAGGATTTGTATTCATATACAAAAAAATTGTGTCCCCACTCAAACAAATACACATCATCTGTTGAATAGTGGTTGCAAAATATGAACCTTGAGGTGTAAAGTTCAAAACCTGGTATGAACTCGAGTTACTTTGTCCTCCAGTGGCTGATGAGGTTCAGGTTTGCTAACCTTTGGCCAAAATGACACCATAGGGATTTATGGACATTGGCATGACACATGAAACTAGAACCATGAGTAACTCTGACATCAGCTGGCAACATGTCAGGCTAATGTAGATAATGACCTTCATCTGTTTATCTAATCAATGCCGGACATCAAAGAAATTGTAGGGGAGAGGTTTTGTCTGCCTCTGCAAAGACTTATCTGCGGTTAGTGAACACAGGCCTGGAAGAGCAGGGTTCATTTAAGGTTGGGGTTAGGGATTTTGTTGCTTTTAGAAGAAATAAATCACAGATAGCTCTTGGAAAAATCAATCAAGACCATAAAATATTGTAGCAATAATCGTGCTTTATATTAAAATAGGTATCTGGAATATAATCTCTTACATGTAGCTGCAAGTATGAATGTGCAGTATACACAGTCTACGCCTGTTTGTGAGTGCTCCATGGCCCAAGGTGTCACTGAGGATAGCAGGGTGAGGCCAGGTGACAGCAAGGCACTAGTATCTGGACTTTGGGATCATTACTGACCAGCTCGCTATATAAGCGCCAGAATCTCACCACCTAAGCACAAGCGCTTCCAAGTGGACTTTCAGAGAACCACTCACAAGAGAGTCATGAAGGTCCTTGCTGTGCTCGTCCTTGTCGTTTTCACCGGTGAGTATGATGGAAAGAAAATCAAATTTTTCTTCTTGGATTTCATATAAAGATGAATACAGACATTGCTGAGTAGTGATTATGAATACTTCAATTTCTTGTTTTCACTCAATAGGCTGCAATGCCAACCTCCTCTATGCTGATGAACCCAAGCCACAGCTGGAAGTGCTGACTGAAGCATTCTGGGACTATGTTGCCAAAGCCACCCAGACAGCTGATGACACCGTCCAGATGATCAAACAGTCTCAGTTTGGTCAGGATATGACGTAAGTCTTACAGAGACACTGGTGATATGTGTTTTATGTAGTATGGATAAAGGTAGCTGAAGTGCAATCTTCATAACAAGAAGAGGAACGAAGCCAAACTTTCATCTCCCTGTTCTCTCTCGTTTAGTGCTCGTATCACCGAGGGTGCAGATGCTGCCACATTGTACGCTCAAAGAGTCCAGCAGCAGCTTCCCCCTGGGGCCCAGGACATGATCAGCACAGTCTCCATGGAGACCTACGCCCTGAGAATGCGTTTGGAGAAGGACATTGCCACAGTCAAGGAAAAGATTGATCCCTTAACTGAAGACATGAAGGTCAAGATCCAAGAAAGAGTGGAGCTGCTGAAACAGGAGCTGGCCCCCTATGCAGACTCCCTGGACTCTGAGGCTCTGAGAACAACCTTGATGCAGAAGACTGAGGAGCTGAAGGCCAGCCTGGAGCAGAGCGTGCAGGATCTGCAGACTCAGCTGGAGCCCTACACTGAAGACATGAAGCAGAAGGTGGACCAGCACCTGCAGGAATTCAAGGAGAGGTTGGCGCCTGTGACAGAGAAGGTCCAGAGTGAGGTGTCTCAGAGAGTCCAGCTGGTGAGAGATATGGCCTCTCCCTACGTTGATGATCTGAGGGGAAAACTGGACCCCTTGACCCAGGACGTCCAGGCTCGTCTCAACAACCTCTATGAGTCCTTTGTCAAAACCAACTAAATCAACAAGAAAGAAAGAAACTGCACCAAATGAAAAAGTATTCTCTGAACCCTAGATCATGTTGTCAAGTTTACAACCACTAGCTCATCTTCTCAAAAGTTGCACATGTCCAAAGATATATTTGAAGTATTAACAAGGTGTTAAATGATACATATAGAGTGTTGGTCTGTGACCTTCATGGTGTTCTCTTCCTATATTATGGAAATAAAGTAAAAAGCAAAACATTAACTTCTGAGTCTGTTATGCTTTTTTTTTTTTTTTTTACAAAACGCTGGTTAACTATATAACAAGTGTCGAAAATGTCGGAGGACATTGAATTTGCACATCTATTCAATCAAATAAAATAAAGATACATTTGTTTGAATAAAGCACACACACAATAACCATCATAAGGTCATGTGAGCCCAATAATTGTTTCTGTAACGACTTCCTCACTCTTACACATGGTGATTCTAATAATAGAAATACTTTTAAAACACACATATGATGTTCACTGTGCCATCAAACATTTTATTTTTCCATTTTCAACCACATATATGCTTTTAACACATTTTTTGGTAAAGTGGATGCAACAAGAATTGAAGGGAAGAGTTAGTGCCATCTGGTGAACGTAAAGAGTCACTTCATCACTGAAATGGCAGAAGAACGTTGAGTTGTAAGAACAGAGAGTTATCTGGGGCTATACAAAGAATGACATCAAAGAGATATAGCCACTGACATCTGGTTTATTTAAGGTCAACTGTGTCTTTTAATGTTCTGAATACAAATAAATCACACATATCTCCAGTCTTATCAAGGCTGATACCCAGCATTTGAAGGAAAAATTGAGATCAATGATATACTTAATTAATAAACAACCTGGTAACCGTTAAGAGCTCTTTTTTGCACTGTAGACTGTCTGTTTGTTGAAACCAGTGTGAGTCATCACATGATCAAAGTCAGTTTTTTAAAAACACTTTTAATGTTAAACTTTAGGGGGAAACAATAACAAGTTGCGGCTCCTGTTTGCTGAACTACCACTGTGTCAAGTTTTAAGCCTGTGTCTTTGAATGAACCGAGGAGTGACTCCCACCCATTACATATTGCATTTCAGCTCTGGACAGAGGTATAAAGCAGGTGAGAATATTTTCCAAGGACCCCCTCATAATTGTAATATAGCACATATGCTTACTACCATTTGCACTTTTAGATGCCTTTGGAACTATTTGTATTGTAAAACTTATCAATCTAAATACTTCAGACCTGTGCCATAGTGATACACAGAAAACACTTCACCATCAGTGTTTTCTTGCGGATGTATTCCTCTCTCTTTCGCTGGAAAAAGTCTTTAGCTTTGTCCTTATATTCCGGGTGCTTTGTGATCACGTCACTTTAGCTTGGCTGGCTTCATAGCTTTGTGAAGACACATGACTCATTTTGGTCTCCCGTCACTGTTCTCAATAAAACCAAACTCTATATACCTGCTAGCTTGGGCTTAGCATCACTTGACAATGTGAACTGAATTAGAAATGGCTCCATGCTAGCAAGCTAGTAAGCAAAGCTAAGTAGTAGCAGGAACAGTTGTGATGGAGCGAAGTGTGAATGAGTGATACGTGACAGATTGATGTGATGTGTCCCAATCATATCAGTTTCTATTGGACCAAAGCTAACTAGGGTGGGAGTAATGGGCCCAATATGCTGGTTTCATTGGCACAAATGATCCTCATCTGTATATATGCTGTTTTTAATGACACAGCACAATTGTATAATTTATTAGAAATGTATCATAACTATTTCACGGACCCCCACGCTATGGTTCGCGGATCTCCAGGGGTCCTAGGACAACCTGTGAGTCTGTACAACCAAGTGATATAAACACAGCTTCGTCCCAGCAGCCATCAGTATGAGCAACAAGTCATAGTAATACAGCATGATGCTTTACAAACAGTTCTTCACTATTTATGACTTATTTATGGATCTTTTTCATCTTTTTTTCTACTGATGGCACTTTCTAACTTGTTTTTATTTATCATGTTTGCATTGCCTAATCGTTGATTTTATTTCTATCTTGTTTTTATTGACTTTGTTCTTTCTGAATTGCTCATTTCTTGGTTTTATTGAGGGTCACTTTTTTAGTACTGAGCACTTTGTCACTTTGTTTGTTGTGTCTTGTCCTGTGCTGTTCGTTGGTTGATGTCAAAAGGAGGCTGACTCACTGCAAACAAAATCTACCTACAGGTGTTCACACTACAGGCTGTAATGCCAACCTCTTCTATGCTGATGAACCCAAGCCGAAGCTGGAAGTGCTGACTGATGCTGTCTGGGACTATGTTGAGGGAGCCTAATGAATAGTTGCTGACACCTTTAGAAGACTTCATTTGGCCATGATGTAATGTAGGTATACACACCCTTTGGCAACGTATTTTTATGAATGGAGGTAACCAACATGTAATCCTCCTGACCAGTGTTATGCAAGTTCATAGAAAGAATTAGCTTTAGTTCAAGGCTCAGTTGACACCGATTAAAATAATCTAGTTCCCGTTCATAGTTCAGTATTATATAAGTCAAACTAAGTTCATGGTCCAAATAAATGAACTATGTCATGATTGATTTTTTTGCTGCACCTTAAATATTTTTCAGTGGAGCCTCTGGAACTAAATGAAATAATGTACTCTATCATAGAATTGTAGACAAATATCAAGTTTAAAGCTAAGGAAATCCCAACTAAATATAGGGGAAAAAATAATTAACTTTGAACACTAAGAAACACACGTATAATTGTTATTTTTTGGCTGAATATTCAGCTATAGGTTTTGACTAAAACACCCAAATCCACACAAAAAATCAGCCTCATTAAAGACGATGTGGGTGAGGTGGTTCTAACCTAAAATATTAGGGCTAAGGGTAAAGAAACACTGAACAAACAATCACAAAAAGTGAAAACCATACGAGTTTAAAGCCTGTTTGAATCTGTCCTGATTTGTTCAACATTCCTTCAAATGTTCACAAGAGCTGGCTTCCTTAGCACCACTAACCACATCCAATTACCAGCCGCAAAGGCTATACCGACTGTGGCAAAACAAAGTGCTGGGTAACTCTCAGCAACTCTCTGCAACTCTCAATACCTCTGGGATCCTTCCGGATTGTGAGCTGTCGTTCACAGTCTCCAGATTGAAGATCCTGTTCCCATTCATGAGTTGTAAATTGAGCCGTTCAGTTCACTGTTCACAAAATTATGAGTGTGTTCAATTTAGCACATTCATGCACATGAGCAGGATTTTTTTTACTGTTATTTTAAGACTACTCTGTCTGGCCTGACTGTTGATTGTTTATTCTGATGCTCACTACTACTACCATTGCTACTAACAATTCCCTGCCACAAAGGGACCTTCAGTTATATAGTTTTTGAATTAACCCCATAACAAAGAGTCTATTGACCTCCTTTATGCTACCATCCTTTTCTATTTCCCATTCCATTTCCTTTTCCCATTTTCATATGTTACAATATGTTCCTGTTTGTGCACACAAGATGCCAGCGAGGACAGCAGGGTGATGCCAGGTGACAGCAAGGCACTGATATCTGGACTTTGGGATTTTTATTGGCTGTCATGCTATATAAGCTGCAGAATCTCACCACCTGAACACAAGCGCTGCCAAGTGGACTTGTGAGATACTCTACCTTAGAGCCATGAAGGTCCTTGTCGTTCTTGTCCTTGCTGCTTTCACTGGTAAGTTTGACAGAGTAAATAAATAGTTTTTTTGTAACATGGAAAATTACTTCATGGGGAACAAATGAAATCTTTTAATGTTTCAATATGTCAACTGCTCTTGTGTTTCAAAAACAGGCTGTAATGCCAGCCTCTTCTATGCTGATCAACCCAAGACAAAACTGGACGAGCTGACTGATACATTCTTAGATTATGCTGCTGCAGCCAAACAGACGACTGATGAGACTGTTGAAAAGTTCAAGCAGACTGAGTTTGGACAGGATCTGAGGTAGGTTGATCACGTAACACATTTATAATGTGATCTGGAAGGACTTCACTGATAAGCAGTCCTCCAAACAAGAATAGGGAATAATGACTGATTCTTATCTTCTGGATCATTTCTATGTTCAGTGCCCGTCTAGAAAAGAGTGCAGATGCGGCCGGCAAGTATGGTGAAGCATTCTGGAAGCTGATCCCTCAAGATTTCCAGCATCAAATTGGGGGAGTCTCTTACGGGCTTGCATTGTCAGCAGAAGACACGATGAGCACTATCAAGAAGAAGCTTGATCCCATTGTTGATAGGATGGCTCCTCTAGCAGAGAAGATTTCAAGCGACTTGACGCAGAGAGCACAGCAGGTGACAGATATGACTGCTCCATATGTTGAAAAGCTGAAGGAAAAGCTGGACCCCTTGGCCCAGGACATCAAGGCTCGTTTTCAAACCCTCTACGACTCCTTTGTTAACACCAACTAAGCTTCACTCAACCTGACGCAGAAATGAAACAAAGTGCATCGAATGAAACAGTATTTTCTGATCTCAAGACCTATTCATGTGTAAGTGTACAACATCACCAGCTTTCCTGTAACAACAGTGGAACACATCTTTGGACATATGTCAAATATTAAAAAGATGATGAATATGTTGAGTGTTGGTCTGTGACCACACACTGAGTTCTCACCCTATATCATGGAAATAAAGTAAAAAAAAATCACAAACTAGAGAGTCTGTTATTGTTTTTAATTATTCAAATGACTTATGATGTCTTGGTGTTGGTAAGGTCTGAGGATTCTTAATCTGTCACTTGCAAAGAAGGGTAAAAAAACAACAGAACATCTGGCATTTCAAAAGAAAAATAATCAACTGTAAAACTAGAAAACAATGTGACTTACATGTGATCATGCAAACCCAAACATGGTTTCTCTACACTTACATAATAAGTGGCTTAATTGATATAAGCCAGTTTAAAACATGCATTACTCTATTTTCAACCACCCCAGAGATGGGTATAAACAATGTTTGTTGATAAAGGACTGTAACTTTTGGTCCACTTTTATTTTCCATACATATGCTTCCACTTGGTAAAATCATCCAACATCACAATCTATCATTCCATCATTATACAGATGGCACACAGATATAGCTACCACTGAGATCTCGTGACCAAAAAAGCTTAGCTGTTGTTTCTAGCTGTCTCAAGGATATTAAATGTTGGATGGCCCAAAGTTTTCTAGAGCTCAATGACTCCACACACCAAATCCTACTCTTCAACTATCTGGACTCACACATTACTAAGACTGAAAGCTCCCTTGGTCCGTTGTCAGCAAACATCACACCAACTGCAGGGAACCTAGGAGTCATTTCTGATTCAGACATTACCTTTGATCACCACATTTAGAAAACTGTCCACCAGTCCTGCTTCCTTCACTTAAGATACAAGTCCAAAATCAAATCAGTTCTGTCACAAACAGACTTGGAAAAAGTTGTTCATGCATTCATCTTTTCCTGATTAGACTGCTGTAACTCCCCCCTCTCTGGTATTGCCCATAAAATCCCCCTCGTCTCCAATTGATCCAGAACACAGCAGCTCGGCTTCCTGCTGGTTTTAACTGACAACATCACATCACTCCTATCCTTGCTTCTATCCACTGGCTTGGTGTGCATTTGAGAATTGCTTAAAAGATTTTACTGATCACTTTTTAAGCTTGTTCGGGTCTTGCCCCTAGTTACATTATAGAAATGTTGAAGCCATCTGAGCCATCTTGCAGCTTTAGATCCTCAGGTGGGGCTCTTCTGGCAATTCCAAAGTCAAGGCTAAAATGGAAAGGGGATCGTGCTTTCTCCATCAGGGTCCCTCGACTTTGGGACGACCTCCCTGAGAAGATAAGGCTCACAGAATCGGTGACATCTTTTAAGCCACTTCCTTAAACTTACTTTTAGAGACTTGATTTTATGTGATTTCCCCTTTTAATTGCATTCTAAGTTAACTGAATTAATTTGATTTATTTAATTTATTCTATTATTATTCTTTCCTTTTTTTCCAACTTTTTTCCAGTGCTCTTAACTTTGCGTTTTTTGCCCTTTTTTCATTTACTTTGTTCTGGCATTGTTAGAATTTTCTTAACTTCTCTCTGTCTGGTAAGGTTTATTTTGTCATTCTCTTGAGTTTGTACCATGAGTTGTGTGTCAAAGAATTTTGTAAACATTTGTCTTATAGAGTGCTGTATAGATAACGATTTTTATTATTACTAATATGACCATTACCATTATTATTATTATTATTATTGTTGTTGTTGTTATTGTTATTATTATTATTATTATTATTGTTATTATTTTTATTATTATTATTACTATTACTATTACTATTATTATTATTATTATCATTATTATTATTATTATTATTATTATTATTATTATTATTATTATTATTATTATTATTATTATTATTATTATTATTATTATTATTATAGTTATTAAGACTGGTCTGTCAAATTACAGAGTCTTTTTCCTTTTTTGTTTTTGCAATATCCCTTAATAATTACAACTAACAATTCCCTGCCACAAAGGGACCTTCAGTTATATAGTTTTTGAATGAACCCTATATCAAGGAGTCGGTTGACCTCGTTTATGCTACCATCCTTTTCTATTTCCCATTCCATTTCTATTGCCATTCGTTGTCAGGTTTGAAAAAAAACTCTATAATGTTAGCTCTCATAAATGCATAGCAAATAATATGCAATATGTACAATGCGGTCCTATGTGTGTGTATGTGCACACAAGATGCCAGCGAGGACAGCAGGGTGATGCCAGGTGACAGCAAGGCACTGATATCTGGACTTTGGGATTTTTACTGACTGTCATGCTATATAAGCTGCAGAATTGCACCACCTGAACACAAGCGCTGCCAAGTGGACTTGTGAGATACTCTACCTTAGAGCCATGAAGGTCCTTGTCGTTCTTGTCCTTGCTGCTTTCACTGGTAAGTTTGACAGAGTAAAGAAATTGTTTTTGTTGGTAACATGGAAAATTTCTTCTTGGAGAACAAATGAAATCTTTTAATGTTTCAATATGTCAACTGTTCTTGTTTTTAAAAAACAGGCTGTAATGCCAGCCTCCTCTATGCTGATCAACCCAAGACAAAGCTGGACGAGCTGACTGATACATTCTGGGATTATGTCAATGTAGCCAAACAGACGACTGATGAGACTGTTGAAAAGTTCCAGCAGACTGAGTTTGGACAGGATCTGAGGTAGGTTGATCACGTAACACATTTATAATGTGATCTGGATGGACTTCACTGATAAGCAGTCCTCCAAACAAGAACAGGGAATAATGACTGATTCTTATCTTCTGGTTCATTCCTATGTTCAGTGCCCGTCTAGAAGAGGGTGCCAAAGTGGCCAGCACGTATGGTGAAGCATTCTGGACGCAGGTCCCTAAAAATGTGAGGGAAACAATCGAAGTGTATGTCATTATGATGCCTTACGGGCTTGCATTGACAGCAGAACGCAAGATGACTACCTTCAAGAAAAAGCTTGATCCCATTGTTGATAGGATGGCTCCTCTGGCAGAGAAGATTTCAAGCGACTTGACGCTGAGAGCCCAGCAGGTGAAAGATACGACTGCTCCATACGTTGAAAAGCTGAAGGAAAAGCTGGACCCCTTGGCCCAGGACATCAAGGCTCGTTTTCAAACCCTCTACGACTCCTTCGTTAACACCAATTAAGCTTCACTCCACCTGACGCAGAAATGAAACAAAGTGCATCAAATGAAACAGTATTTTCTGATCTCAAGACCTATTCATGTGTAAGTGTACAACATCACCAGCTTTCCTGTAACAACTGTGGAACACAGCTTTGGACATATGTCAAATATTAAAAAGATGATGAATATGTTGAGTGTTGGTCTGTGACCACACACTGAGTTCTCACCCTATATCATGGAAGTAAAGAAAAAAATAAAATAAAACACTAGTGAGTCTGTTTTTTTGGGGGGTGGGGGGGTGGGGTGGGTGGGGGGGTGATGATGTCAGAGTGTTGGATAGGTCTAAGGATTCTTAATGTGTCACTTAAAGAAAGGGCATAAGACAACCGCACAGTTTGCATTTCAAAATAAAACGAATTAACTGTAAAGCTAGAAAACAACAAGACCTACATGTGATCATGGAAAACAAACTTTTTCTAAATTCTTCTGTTGCCTCATGGCTTCTGTGAAAGTCTTTTAACACCTTTTAACAGATATAAATCAATAAGTATGCTCTGAACACAACAACACTCAGCTGTAAGATTCTTTACACAAAATAAAAACTACTCCTGTTTAAGTGACCCTAAGGTACCTACCCATTTGTTTAAAGGTCAGTTTTAGAGTTTTGGTGATTACTTGTACAGCACATGATGGTCTAGAATGGAAAAGTGTTGTCCTTTTCTAAGCCAAACTCCCATATGTATCCAAAGTTTGAGAGAAAGTACTTTAAAACCAGATTTTAGCCTTTATCATTTAAAATATAATATTTGAAAAGTTCCAGTCTGGGTTTACAGCATTAAGCAGTACTAAGACTCTTCTCCTCAAAGTAGCTAACAGCATTCTTGTAGCTGCTGACATAGGACAGAGGGCTGTTTTAATCTTTACAGATAGAGAATGCGGCATTAGATACAGTTGATCGTGATATTTTAATGGAACGTCTCCAGACCTGGGTGGGAGTTACGGGCACCACCCTTAGTTTGATTTACTCTTATCTTTTAAACATAACCTTAAATTAATTAATTATAAATTGTATTATTAGTTATTTATTCATTTATTATTGTAATGGTCTTAGTTTTAAAGGATTTTTTTTGCGCTTTTGCGTTGTATTTTGTTCTGGCATTGTTCTAATTTTCTTCACTTCTCTCAGTCTGTTGAATGTTTATTTTGTCAGTCTTCTGACATTCTGCAATGATTTGTCTATCAAAGTATTTTGTAAACACTTTTCTTAAAAAGGGCTGTATATAACTATGATATTATTATTATTATTATTATTATTATTATTAGTATTATTATTATTATTATTATTATTATTAGTATTATTATTATTATTATTATAAAGACTGTTCTGTCCAATTACAGTGTCTTTTTCTTTTTTCTTTTTGCAATGTCCCTCGATAATAATACTCACAATTCCCTAGTACAAAGGGACTTATTATATTCAATTATTTAGTTTTTGAATGAACCCTATATCGAAGAGTCTGTTGACCTCTTTTATGCTACTATCCTTTTCTATTTCCGAATCCATTTTCCATTTTCCATTTTCATGTGTTGTCAGGTTTGAAAAAGAACTCTGTAATGATAGCTCTCATAAATGCTTAGCAAAATCATATGCCATATGTACAATGCGGTCCTATGTATGTGTATGTGCACACAAGATGCCAGCAAGGACAGCAGGGTGATGCCAGGTGACAGCAAGGCACTGATATCTGGACTTTGGGATATTTACTGACTGTCATGCTATATAAGCTGCAGAATTGCACCACCTGAACACAAGCGCTGCCTAGTGGACTTGTGACACACTCTACCTTCGAGCCATGAAGGTCCTTGTCGTTCTTGTCCTTGCTGCTTTCACTGGTAAGTTTGACAGATTAAAGAAACCCTTTTTTTTTTTTGTAACATGGAAAATTTCTTCTTGGAGAACAAATGAAATCTTTTAATGTTTCAATATGTCAACTGTTCTTGTTTTTAAAAAAACAGGCTGTAATGCCAGCCTCCTCTATGCTGATCAACCCAAGACAAAGCTGGACGAGCTGACTGATACATTCTGGGATTATGTCAATGTAGCCAAACAGACAACTGATGAGACTGTTGAAAAGTTCCAGCAGACTGAGTTTGGACAGGGTCTGAGGTAGGTTGATCACGTAACACATTTATAATGTGATCTGGATGGACTTCACTGATAAGCAGTCCTCCAAACAAGAACAGGGAATAATGACTTTTCTTCTGGTTCATTCCTATATTTAGTGCCCGTCTAGGAGAGGGTGCCAATGTGGCCGGCATGTATGGTGAAGCATTATGGAAGCAGGTCCCTCGAGGAGTCCGGCATGAAATTGGGGGAGTATTTTACGGCATTGCACTGACAGCAGACAAAACGATGAGCACTATCGAGAAACAGCTTGATCCCATTGTTGAGACAATGGCTCCTCTGGCAGAGAAGATTTCAAGCGACTTGACACTGAGAGCCCAGCAGGTGACAGATATGACTGCTCCATATGTTGATAAACTGAAGGAAAAGCTGGACCCCTTGGCACAGGACATTAAGGCTCGTTTTCAAACCCTCTACGACTCCTTTGTTAACACCAACTAAGCTAACCTCAACTTGATGCAGAAATGAAACAAAGTGCATCAAATGAGACAGTATTTTCTGATCTCAAGACCTATGTCATGATGTCAGAGTGTTGGATAGGTCTAAGGATTCTTAATGTGTCACTTAAAAAAAGGGCATAAGAAAACAGCACAGTTTGCATTTCAAAATAAAACGAATTAACTGTAAAGCTAGAAAACAACAAGACCTACATGTGATCATGGAAAACAAACTTTTTCTAAATTCTTCTGTTGCCTCATTGCTTCTTTAAAAGTCTTTTAACACCTTTTAACAGATATAAATCAATAAGTAGACTCTGAACACAACACCACTCAGCTGTAAGATTTGTTACACAAAATAAAAACTACTCCTGTTTAAGTGACCCTAAGGTACCTACCCATTTGTTTAAAGCTCAGTTTTAGAGTTTTGGTGATTACTTTTATGGCACATGATGTTCTAGAATGGAAAACTGCTGTAATTGTACCAATCAGTGAGCAGACTGAAGCTCTCTGGCAAAAAAATGTTCTTTGTTCATAAGTTTTAACTAAGAAAGGGGACCTACATTTTTCAGTGATTCCTTGGTCATGGAAGAACCTGTTGGAAAACTCTGGCTTGCCTCATCTCTGTATTCTTTGAGACCACTTTTAAAATACTTTATTGTGATTCTTGTATTTATTTTTTTCTCAGATTTAGAGTTGTGTATTTCATCCTAGCATCCTTATGGTATGTAAAGCACTTTGTCTATATATCTTTCATAAGTGCCATAGAAAGAACTTTATGGTTGTACAGCATTAATATGAAACTCCAGAGTGTAATATTCACAGTTGTGGTCTGTGCGTGGGCACTGTCTGCCACGAGATGTCAGTTTGAAGAGCAGGGTCAGGCCAGGTGACAGAGAGAGGCACCAGCACCTGGACTTTGGGCTCCTCACTGACAGCATCGCTATATAAGCTGCAGAATCTCACCACCTGAACACAAGGCCTGCCAAGCGGACTTACAAAGTAAAACTACCTCGGCTCCATGAAGGTCCTTGTTGTGCTTGTCCTTGCAGTTTTCACTGGTGAGTATGATGGAAAAAATACATTATAATTTCAGGAAACTTGAAAAGGTTAAATGGTATGCTAAGAAATGACCGACATTGCTGGCAGAGGATTACATATGCACTTGTATGTTTCATTTTTGTGTATCTATTTATTGTTTTAATTTATGTTTTTTGCATGTTTGCCTTTAATGGATTGGAAAAACCAGAGAGACAGGAAATTTGGGGAGCAGAGATTGGGGGAAGGCATTCAGTGAATGGTAGAGGCCAGTAGTCCAACCTGCAAACCTGCAACTGCCGGGAAGAGAGCTATAGCCTCTGTATATTAGGCACTCGCTTAGACCGCTAGGCCAACTGCGCCCAAAATGTTTAATATATAAATATGTGTTTATCTAACAGGTTGTAATGCCAACCTCGTGTATGCTGAAAACCCAAAGCCAAAGCTGGATGTGCTGACTGATACACTCTGGAACTTTTTTGTGATAACCAGCAAGGCAGCTGATAGAATCTACTGGAATTTCAGGAAGACTGAGATCGGATATGAAGTAATGTAAGTCAAACAGAGTATTGGTAATAGTTCATGATGTAAATGATATACAGTATATAATGTAAAGCATACTTTCTTTTTTAGTAAACATCTAGAAGAGGATGCAGATGCTGCTGGCAGGTTTGCAGATGAAACCATTAGAAATCTTCCAAACGAAGTCAAGGAAATAATCGGAATATTTATTGATGCCAGTTACAATCTGTCATTATATTTGAATTGGAACGTTGTAAAGGAGAAGCTTGAGCCCTTGGCTGAGAGGGTGGCTCCTGTGCTAGAGAATGTGGCGGGTGAGCTGATTCAGAGAGCCCAGCTGGTGCAAGATATGACCTACCCTTATGTCACTGATCTGATGGAAAAGCTGGACCCCTTGGCCCAGGACGTCCAAGCTCGTCTTCTCACCCAGTACGAATCCTATATGCCAAAACCAGATGAGTCAACAGGACAGACACAAACATCTTAAAGAAATAACCCAGAATTATCTTAACCCAAGACATTTATATGTTGTTAAGAATATGACACCACCAGTCCATCTGTTTTGAAAGTAGCAAAAGTCTTGTGATATATTCAAAGTATTAAAAGCTGATAAATGATAAGTATTGAGTGCTGGTCTGTGACCACCCATTGTGTTCTCTCTCTTTGTAATGTAAATAAAGTAAAAGGAAAAACAATGCTAGAGTCAGTTTTGTCATTTTCAAAATTCTGGTTGAATTTTAAACCATTGTTGGTATATGTGGGATTAATCTGGAAATGTTATTTATTTATATTTGGAAGATATTTTATTGTGTCTGTTGGTGATATGTTTACCCCACTCCACACTGAGTTGTGGAGTCACTTGTGGTGAGATACTAATACTAAAGTTGTTCTCATTATATCAAGACATTTAATTGTACTGTTATGTTGAGAAGAAACAATCCATTCTCATAATAAAACATGGAGCCTATTCAAGCTTCTCAAGTTGTACAGATTTCGCACCAAAGCAGAAAAAAAAGAATGTCAAATTAACTTCACATAAACTCTGAAGTAGCTGAGGGCGTGATCCACAAAAGGATTGCACAGCTTTGTGCATGCTCAACCCTTTGCAAAAGAGAAAAAGATACTTTCCCAATTACAAAGTGCACAAAAAGCACAGCAGAGCAATTTCAATATGTGATCCTTTTGGAATAGTTTACAGTAATTATTTTTTAAACTTTTTCATTTATCAAATGTTAATATTGTCTAATTTCTTATTTGTATATCTTCTGTTTACTCATTGAGTGTGTTGTATTTCATCCGAGCGTTCTTATGTTATGTAAAGCACTTTGCCACCCTGACTTACGTAGGTGCCATGCAAAAAACTTTGACTGCACATCATTGATATGAAACTCCAGAGTGTAATATTCACAGTTGTGGTCTGTGCGTGGGCACTGTATGGCACGAGATGTCAGTTTGAAGAGCAGGGTCAGGCCAGGTTACAGAGAGAGGCACCAGCACCTGGACTTTGGGCTCCTCACTGACAGCATCGCTATATAAGCTGCAGAATCTCACCACCTGAACACAAGGCATGCCAAGCGGACTTACAAAGTAAGACTACCTCGGAGCCATGAAGGTCCTTGTTATGCTTGTCCTTGTTGTTTTCACTGGTGAGTATGATGGAAAAAATACATTCTCCTTTAGGGAAAATTGAAAAAGTGTTACTGGTATGGTATGAAATGACCGACATTGCTTGCTGAGGAGTAAATATTCATCTGTATGAATGTTTAATATTTATACGTGTGTTTTTCTCACAGGCTGTAATGCCATCCACATGAATGCTGGCCAACCAAAGTCAAAGCTGGAGGTGCTGTATGTCACATTCTGGGACATTTTTGAAATAAACAGCAAGGCAGCTCATGACATCTACAGGAATCTCAAGAACTCTGAGTATGGACGTGATGCAATGTAGGTCATACACACACTTGATAATAATTTATGATGTATGTAATGTTCTGTATATAATGTGAAAAAAATATTCTTTGTTTTTAGTACACATCTAGAAGAGGGTGTCAATGCTGTCTGCACATCTGCAGACAAAGTCTTTACAAATCTTCCTCCTGAAACCAAGAGAATAATCAGAACATCTATTGACGCAAGTATAAACCTGGCATTTAAAGTGAGTCACTACATGGTCAAAAACCACTATGAGCCCTTGGCTGAGAGGGTGGCTCCTGTGCTAGAGAATATGGCAGGTGAGCTGATTCAGAGAGCCCAGCTGGTGCAAGATATGGCTTCACCTTACATCAATGAACTGATGGAAAAGCTGAACCCCTTGGCCCAGGACGTCCAAGCTCGTCTTCTCACCCAGTACGAGTCCTATATGCCGAAACCAGATGAGTCAACAGGACAGACACAAACATCTTAAAGAAAAAACATAATTCTCTTAACCCAAGACATTTATATGTTGTTGAGAATATGACACCACCAGTCATTCTGTTTTGAAAGTAGCAAAAGTCTTGTGATATATTCAAAGTATTAAAAGCTGATAAATGATAAGTATTGAGTGCTGGTCTGTGACCACCCATTGTGTTCTCTCTCTTTGTAATGTAAATAAAGTAAAAGGAAAAACAATGCTAGAGTCAGTTTTGTCATTTTCAAAATTCTGGTTGAATTTTAAACCATTGTTGGTATATGTGGGATTAATCTGGAAATGTTATTTATTTATATTTGGAAGATATTTTATTGTGTCTGTTGGTGATATGTTTACCCCACTCCACACTGAGTTGTGGAGTCACTTGTGGTGAGATACTAATACTAAAGTTGTTCTCATTATATCAAGACATTTAATTGTACTGTTATGTTGAGAAGAAACAATCCATTCTCATAATAAAACCTGGAGCCTATTCAAGCTTCTCAAGTTGTACAGATTTCGCACCAAAGCAGAAAAAAAGAATGTCAAATTAACTTCACATAAACTCTGAAGTAGCTGAGGGCGTGATCCACAAAAGGATTGCACAGCTTTGTGCATGCTCAACCCTTTGCAAAAGAGAAAAAGATACTTTCCCAATTACAAAGTGCACAAAAAGCACAGCAGAGCAATTTCAATATGTGATCCTTTTGGAATAGTTTACAGTAATTATTTTTTAAAACTTTTATTTATCAAATGTTAATATTGTCTAATTTCTTATTTGTATATCCTCTGTTTACTCATTGAGTGTGTTGTATTTCATCCAAGCGTTCTTATGTTATGTAAAGCATTTTGCCTCCCTGACTTACGTAGGTGCCATGCAAAAAAACTTTGACTGCACATCATTGATATGAAACTCCAGAGTGTAATATTCACAGTTGTGGTCTGTGCGTGGGCACTGTATGGCACTAGATGTCAGTTTGAAGAGCAGGGTCAGGCCAGGTTACAGAGAGAGGCACCAGCACCTGGACTTTGGGCTCCTCACTGACAGCATCGCTATATAAGCTGCAGAATCTCACCACCTGAACACAAGGCATGCCAAGCGGACTTACAAAGTAAGACTACCTCGGAGCCATGAAGGTCCTTGTTGTGCTTGTCCTTGCTGTTTTCACTGGTGAGTATAATGGAAAAAATACATTACCCTTTAAGGAAACTTGAAATTTTTTTACTGGTATGGTAAAGAAGTGACTGACATTGCTAATTGATGCATCAGTATGAATGTTTATTTATTTTGTGTTCATCTAACAGGCTGTAATGCTGGCCTCTTGTATGCTGATGAGCCCACACCGAACCTGGACATGCTCATCGAGACAATCTGGGACAAGATTGTGATAGCCACCCAGTTAGCTGAGGACACCTCTGAGAAATTCAGGCAGACTAAGATTGGACAGGATGTAATGTAGGTCATACAGACAAACGTTTATATTTTATAATGTAAATGATGTATATAATGTACAATCTATTTGTTTTTTAAAGTGCACATCTAGAACAAGGTGTGAATGCTGGCAGCGGGTTTGCAGACACAGTCTTTGAAAACATTCCTACTGAGGTCAAGACAGTGGTCAACAAAGCTCATGGCGCAGGAACGAACCTGCTATCAAAAGTGAACTGGACCAAGGTTGAGAACCATGTAGAGTCCATGGGTGAGAGGCTGGAACCTGTACTAGAGAAAGTGGCAAGTGAGCTGATTCAGAAAGCCCAGCTGGCTCAAGATATGGTCTCCCCTTTTGTCACGGAACTGAAGAAAAAGCTGGACCCTTGGTAGAGGTTGCTCAATCGCGTGTTGACACCCTGTACGACTCCTTTGTCAAACCCAGATAAGTCAACAGCAACGAAACACACTTTTTATAATGAAACAGTATCCTGCTCTGATCCTAAGACATATAATTGTTATAATGTGTTGGGGGACCTCAGATCAAACCCCCAACCTTCCCATTGAGAGACAACCAACTCTGCCACCCAACCACAGCCACCCCATCAAATTTATTGGGAAATTGTATGTCTTGCTCAAACTATCCGGTGTTCAAGATAACAATTCCACTACAGGAAGATGACCTATGAAGATTATACATCTCTATATAAAGTCTGTTAATGCTATTTTGACATTACTATTGTTGTCATAAGTAGACGTTGAGTTGGTCAAGCAGTGGCTGTGCAATACACAACCTCTGCCCATGCAAGCACATTTTTCCAAGCCAGTGAAGATGGTCTAGTGTCATTATGCACAACGTATTTTGTCAATTTAAAGAGCTCCCTACGCTAACTCTGTTAACAAAGCTGCCTTGTAGGATGTGAACTTTGAATCTGTATGTCATGAGCCAACTTCTCAATACCTGCCAATAGCTTATCTCCACAATCAGACACAAAACATGAACAAACTATTGAGCAAAACTCCTGTTTTATTGTCTTACCATTGGCTTGCTATTTCTTAAAGGAGTGATTTTATTGTGTTTCTTACTACTTTTTGTGTACTTCATGACCTGGTCCTGAAAATGAGTTAAATAAACTAAGGCTTTATTTTAATAATTATATGCTGGTATGTGGTGTTTGATCATTTATTATTTTAAGTTGTCTCCTCTCTTATTCTGTTTTTTTCCTGTTCTACTCAAACATTATCGTCTGTCTTTTTTATTTTTATTTTTATGTTCAGTTAAGCACTGAGTTACTCTGGGTTATGTTGGTGCTTTACAAATAGTTCATTAAATAAATAGTTTTTCCTCTTGGAATCAATAAAGAATCTCTCTGCCTGAACACAAGCCCTGCCAACTGGATATGTGAGATAAACTCCTCAAGTTGTTGTTGTATTCATCCTTGCTGTTTTCCTAGGTGATTATGCTGACCAAATAAAAAAAACATTTTAGAAACCAGAAAACAATTCTTTAAATCAGAAATGATTAGAGCCTTCGAGAGAACCTGTTTAGAAGCATTTAAGCATGAGGAACAACAGCATATAATCATTTAAATATCTGGACATGGTGACAGTTTCGACATGATGATGACTGTTATTGCTACAGTGTGCATACTAGATACAGTCTTTTTATTATCTATTATATCTACACTGTATTATGTCTTGTTGATTTTATCAGAGTAATTTTATATTGCTGTTGTTTTTGGAACTCTG
Source organism: Notolabrus celidotus (assembly GCF_009762535.1). NCBI lineage: Eukaryota > Metazoa > Chordata > Actinopteri > Labriformes > Labridae > Notolabrus > Notolabrus celidotus. The sequence continues at coordinate 11,867,808 of NC_048283.1, read as the reverse complement.
CCTTGTAAGGAGACCTTGAGTGCTTTGGTGCCTATACATGCACATGATGTTCTAGAATGGAAAACTGCTGTAATTGTACCAATCAGTGAGCAGACTGAAGCTCTCCGGCAAAAAACTGTTCTTTGTTCATAAGTTTTAACTAAGAAAGGGGACCTACATTTTTCAGTGATTCCTTGGTCATGGAAGAACCTGTTTGAAAACTCTGGCTTGCCTCATCTCTGTATTCTTTGAGATCACTTTTAAAATACTTTATTGTGATTCTTGTATTTCTTTTTTTCTCATATTTAGAGTTGTGTATTTCATCCTAGCATCCTTATGGTATGTAAAGCACTTTGTCTATGTATCTTTCATAAGTGCCATGCAAAGAACTTTATGGCTGTACAGCATTAATATGAAACTCCAGAGTGTAATATTCACAGTTGTGGTCTGTGCGTGGGCACTGTCTGCCACGAGATGTCAGTTTGAAGAGCAGGGTCAGGCCAGGTGACAGAGAGAGGCACCAGCACCTGGACTTTGGGCTCCTCACTGACAGCATCGCTATATAAGCTGCAGAATCTCACCACCTGAACACAAGGCATGCCAAGCGGACTTACAAAGTAAGACTACCTCGGCGCCATGAAGGTCCTTGTTGTGCTTGTCCTTGTTATTTTCACTGGTGAGTATGATGGAAAAAATACACTATCCTATAAGGAAACTTGAAAAAGTGTTACTGGTATGGTAAAGAAATGACCGACAGTGCTTGCTGAGGAGTAAATATTCATCCGTATGAATGTTTTATATTTATACGTGGGTTTTTCTCACAGGCTGTAATGCCATCCGCATGAATGCTGGCCAACCAAAGTCGAAGCTGGAGGTGCTGTTTGTCGCACTCTGGGACATTTTTGAAATAAACAGCAAGGCAGCTCATGACATCTACAGGAATCTCAAGAAGTCTGAGTATGGACGTGATGCAATGTAGGTCATACACACACTTGATAATAATTTATAATGTATGTAATGTTCTGTATATAATGTGAAGAAACTATTCTTTGTTTTTAGTACACATCTAGAAGAGGGTGTCAATGCTTTCGATTCATTTGCAGACGAAGTCCATACAAATCTTTCCCCTGAAACGAATAGAATAATCAGAACATCTATTGACGCGGCTGCAAGACTGGCATATAAAGTAAATAACTACATGCTCAAAAACCACTATGAGCCCTTGGCTGAGATGGTGGCTCCTGTGCTAGAGAATATGGCAGGTGAGCTGATTCAGAGAGCCCAGCTGGTGCAAGATATGGCTTCACCTTACATCAATGAACTGATGGAAAAGCTGAACCCCTTGGCCGAGGACATCCAAGCTCATCTTCTCACCCAGTACGAATCCTATATGCCAAAACCAGATGAGTCAACAGGACAGACACAAACATCTTAAAGAAACTGAATTATCTTAACCCAAGACATTTGACACCACCAGCCCATGTTTTGAAAGTAGCCAAATTCTTCTGATATATTCAAAGTATTAAAAGCTGATAAATGATAAGTATTGAGTGCTGGTCTGTGACCACCCGTTGTGTTCTCTCTCTTTGTAATGTAAATAAAGTAAAAGGAAAAACAATGCTAGAGTCAGTTTTGTCATTTTCAAAATTCTGGTTGAATTTCAAACCTGTGTTGACTCTCTGCATCCTAAAGACAGCAAAGCACAGAGACTTCGCCTGATCACGCCTCACACACCGATGGGCACGAATGTAAGCGTTTTCCGGTATTTGCATAACATTGAAGCTTGGCTTGAATTTCAACCGAGTTTGGAGAGAAACAGTAATGACCCTCGTGTTGAACACTGAGTCATTTTGCACAGGATGTAAAATTGGGCCATAAGAAGCACTTCATGAAATAAATTATACGAGATGTTTTCAAAAAATCTTCTGAGCTTGCACCCAAATTACACATCCAAACTATTATTAAAACAAAAGAGGACTGAATGGTTGGTATTAGTGCAACCAGTCAGAGGAAGACTTGCTCGCTACATCTTCGTATCTTCTTTAGAATCACTACCATGAGTCAGCAGAAATACAGGGACTGAGGTTGTCTACTATAGGTATGAGAGTATGTACAGTACACCCAGCATTATTTAATTTATTTTTAGTATGCTTGTTGGTTTATGATTGTTGACATGCATCAGGCTGAGAGTGCACTGACTGTTACTGTGAGTATTGTCATGTCTGTTGATGTAGTCTTATTGCAGTAGTAAAAACAGCGACTATGGATTATTTGGATCTTTGTTGTGTGTGTCTGATGTGCTTTTAATGTTTGCATGCTGTGCTGTACCACATATGGCCTCTTTGAGGACATTACAGTTTTCTAAATCTAAATATAATATAGAGAACAGTTCTGAAAGTCTTTGCTGTAATCTTGCGAGTGGTGTTTAATCTATTTTTACCAACAAATATGAGTTCATTATTTTTCCTCTATTTCAATGCATTGTTAACACGGTTTTTAAAAGTGTGATAGCAATAACCTTTGTGATCATACATTATTATTATAAAAGTGTGGAACATGGGTTATGCCCTCAGCATATGGGTGCAGTGTGTACAATATGGGCCTGTACATATGTACCTTATGGCACAAGATGTGATAGAGGATAGCAGGTGACAACAAGGCACTAGCACCTGGACTTTGGGATCTGTCTCTCTATATAAGCTGCACAACCTCAACACCTGAACACAAGCGCTGCCAAGTGGACTTGCAGGAAGACATACCCCAAAGAAATGAAGGTCTTTGTTGCGCCTGTTCTTGCTGTTTTCACAATTGAGAATGATGGGAAGAGTAAATAATTATATTAACTTCAAGAAGTTTTGCTGGTGCTGCTTAAAAAAACAACCTACAAGGCTTTCATGGGAGTAAATATACACTAGTGTTAACGTCATAATATTTAAAATGTTCTTGTTTTCATCCTAAAGGCTGTAATGGTGACCTCTTCTATGCTAAGGTAGCATGGAGAAGCAGCATTTTGTTATTATGCAGCACAGACCTGGAATAATCTCCCAGAGAGTATTGGACAAGCCCCGACTCTGACCACTGTTAAGTCCAGACTAAAATGGTTCCTCTTTTTAGCTGCTTACACTGCTCAATAATGGATGCAAACCCATTTTTATTTCTGTAACTACAAACTTTTAATTTCTCTTAACAAACTGAGTTTTTTATGAAGTTTCGTAAGTCATTTTACTTTCTTTCTTTCTCAATCTTATATTTTAAAATAATTTATGTTTTCATGCTTATGTTTGTTTAATGTCATATTTTAAATTGGGTATTTTCTGACAAGGTATGGCGTTATGGAATGTACCTGATATTGGATCTACAATTGGATGTTGGGCTGTTGGGCACCCTGCAGGGGTGTCAAGAGGTCTGAGCCAGCTTCAGGCTGCGACTCAACACAGAAAAGATTCTATGTGTGAGTCTTAATTCTTGGGAAGAAGTTCTGAGATTAATCGATAATCAAAGGTTCATTTCGGTTAAGACAAGATCAGTTGTGATTCTGTGTCCGGCGGGACAGTAAAACTCTGCAAGTTACGGACTTCAGAGCAGTGAAGGGGGCTGATTATTTAGAATAATCCTTCCTAATTTAAATAAATAATAACACTATTTATTATGTACGTTTAGTTACAGAAGTACAGAGAGAGAGAGAGAGAGAGAGTAGGTCAAACATAACTAGCCGCATATACAATTTGAGTGTTTGAAGTGTTTGCTGTATGTTTTTGTTGATTGTTACTGTTCTGGTTTTTGTTTTTAACTCTGTAAAGCACTTTGAATTGCTCTATGTATGAATGGTGCTTTATAAATAAAGGTGCCTTGCCTTGCCTAAGGTAGGTCACACTAAAAAACTCTTTTAAATTCACCAACTCCAAAGATGCCAATAAAGAGATGTCTGACAGGTTGCAACAAGTATCTTTCGAGGAGTAATTGCCATCAGGTGATCATATAAAGTCCCTTCTTTCTATATTCATGTCGCAACATGAGCATCACATGGTCTGCTATTTCCCAATATAAGGATGTCAGTAATTTTAAGAAAGGAGGAAAGTTACTGAACTCTCACACAAAACTCTTAGGGGTAAAATGTTATGTTGTTTGTTCTAATGTCTGGGTGCAGGATCCCCCACCCCCATCCGCCCCACCACGCCCCCGTAAGATCCAGTGGTAGGTCTTGTACAGGGCATGTTCAGGATTGTCTCTGCAAGTCTTGAAGTTCAAAAACACATCCTGCTTCCACCTTGTTTTTCTTTTTTTCCCCCCCTTTTGTGCCTCTTTACCTGCTGCCAGCTCGCTCCCATGCTGCCTTTCCCAGTGGCAAACAACATTCCTCCGTTCTGCCCCCAACTGTCAAAGAATCACGGTTAACCCTCTAAACACTCACACAGCTAAGATTTCTGAATATGACTTAAACAGAACAAATATTTGGTTACATACTATAATCTGCAAAGTTAGAGGTTGTTATGCCTTAATGTGTGTGTGTGTGTGTGTGTGTGTGTGTGTGTGTGTGTGTGTGTGTGTGTGTGTGTGTGTGTGTGTGTGTTTGTTTGTGTGTGTGTGTTACATAGCTGCTTCACTGGAAAAAGGACCTGAATTTCCTACTTTCTACACTTTTCTTTTCTTTTGTACCAGAGCCATTGGATATAGTTCTATACTTTCTGAAATTTGAAGAATTTATTACCTACTTTTTACATTAAATTAAATATAGAGCTAATAAAGTCACTGTATCCTATTGAGAACTGACTGTTGGTTGATCATAAGCAGTTTAAAACAAAAACAAAATGTTATTTTTAAGAGTTCTACAACCACACAGCAGATTAAAAAAAAACAGGAAGAAAGACAGATACATTTATATACAGTTGTGCTCATAAGTTTACATACCCTGGCAGAATTTATGATTTCTTTGGCGGTTTCTGATGTCATTATGATATAAAAAGAGTAAACACAGTTGTTTGACGATAAATTGCTTCACCCAACCACTAACCATGAGTGAAAAAAAGTTTTTCCCTTATCATTCATATTCTCTGAAAAATGGCCAAAAAAAAATCACAAATTCTGCCAGGGTATTTAAACTTATGAGCACAACTGTATATAAATGTGTTTCCTCACTTTTGATCCCTTTTAGAAAGTTAAGAAGGCAACACCGAGGGAAATGTGTGATAAATATTTGAAGGAGTTGTGTTTAAAATGTGATGAACGTGCATTGACACTAAGCTGGTCCAAACCCTCACAGTGTGTGTCTAAGTTAGAAATCTCATGACTGGGTTTGTGACTAGAAAATACAATTTGTTAAAATGTTTAACATTGGGGGGCGGTATTGCATGGCAAGACCGCTTTTTTTTCATGTTTTAAAGGAGTTACATAACTGAGGTTGCCATAATCACTCCAGTTTTAACCCAGTTTGAACCTGCCTAGTTTATCTAATCTTATCAGCTGTCAGAAAACATAATTAAGGAAATGAGTCCAAATGCTGGTTCATAATTATTTTGATCCACCCAAAAGAGTGTACGATCATTGAGTCGATTATTTTACAGAAGGTTATTTGTGGGGCTATTTAATAAGAAATATTTAATAAGAAAGATTAAATAAGCTTACAGCATCCTCACTTTTTTAAAATGATCTAACAGCCATTAAGTAGTATCAATCGTACATCTTACTTCTTACAAGTAAGCAAATAAGCACTTTTTTTTAAATGTCAAGCACTGGTTTCAAAGAAGACTAAATACAATTGATCAAAGATTAAACCCTTGTTTAAATAGACACCATTAAATGCTTCATGCATAAAACCATGCTGTAATGTGCAAACAGGCCTCTTAGCATTTCGGCTCTGTCAGCACATTTCTTCCTAAGCTGATGCCACTGTGACTCAGAAAGAGATGATTGGGGATAAAACAGTTCACTCTGAACTTAACCATCCAGTTCAACAACTTTTCACCCACAGACGTTAACTACAGTACCCTCGCTGAGTCGTTTAAAAACATGTTTGCCTCTTGTGAGGGGTGAGATCACTCAGACCTCACCAAAAACACAATTAGTCATCATCATCACCATCATCATCAGCAGCAGACTGGGGTTACTTTTGTTCACACAGATGCCCTCACAAAGACCCTGGCCTGAGACACAGGGACATTGACTCTGTTGTAGAGGAGCAAAATGAGGAAGCTGTGTTGTTCAAATAATTGTGACGGATGTTTTACTGTATTACCTCATGCTTCTTCTTCTTTCTGTCTGTTTCACTTCTCCCTCTTATTCTTTGCGCTGGTGGTTCAGTCAAGGACAACAAGGCATTGTACTTTGGCTTGAGGGCTCTGGCCTGTGACCTGTTTGTCCCACTGCTGTCATGTCTGCAAAACACAAACACAATGGATAGAATTGTGCTTTTGAAAATAAATAAACAACTTAGTGTAGATGACTGTTTACACAAGAGATCAAGATTGTCCTCAATATGGCACTCCATGGCAATTTTTAACACAGAATGGTGGGATCAATTCTGTAATCTTGATTTGTTTGTGTGTTTGACAAAGACTGGACTCATTATCAAGTTGAACCTACAGTGTTGCTCGGTGTGTGACACACCTCCTGAAGTGAAACATCTCCTACTGTGGAATACCAGGGTCAAAGGTCTTCATTTCAAAATGACAACTAAATATTCAGAGCTGTCTGATTCATCTCAGTGCCACATGATTACAGTTCACACAAAGAAAATAAAACACTTGCTTTAAGATTTCTAACGTATTGATACGGGGCACAATCATTCTGCACATCGATGACCTCTCAGGGTTGTCACATATTTATGTTATCATGTTCTCACACTAATTATCTGACCAAGCCAACTTGTTTAAACTTTGCTCCTGTTTAAGGTTGGGTTTCTATGAAAAGTAACACAACAGAGAAATTGACAACAAAGGGTCCAAGTCCTTAAAGGCAAAGGTCATTACACATGGGCAGTTAGGGAGTCAGAGCTGAACCTTATAGAGGATAAGTCATGGGTGATCAGTCATTACCAGTTTCAGTTATTGGAAAACTTTGTGATACAAAACATAACTTGCAAAGTATTGCACAAGAGTTAAAGAATGTTTTCTCTACTTTCAATCTGAGCCCCTGAAAAAACTGGCTCTTGATTTCATCATTCTATCAGTGATTCAACACCAACTGAGACCTGGGCATTTAAAACCTTTCTACCACTCATATATGTTCTTAACACGGACTGAAAAAAAACAGCATAGTACTAATAAGTTCACATGTCATGAAATCCTCCAGGAGACATGTTTGAATTACTGCCAGTGCAAATACAAGCTTTAAGAACCTAACGTATAACATGACCATAACAGGCTGGTCTTACGGAGAGGCCAATTTTACAACTGGCTGTGATGTAATGGGTTCCAAATTGCAACTGAGCTTATCAGAGTTTATTAACGGCACTAAAAATGTAATCGCTGCTTAACAAGCCACAACTAGAAATTGTCACTGAGACAGCTGCCCTCTGTGAGAACCAGTGGTGGACAAAGTACACAGCTTCATTACTTGAGTCAAAGTATAGATCCACTTGGTCAAATATTACTACAATACAAGTGAAAGTTGCTCTGTCAAATTATTACTTGAGTTACTGAAGTACTTGCTTTTAAAAATACCTAAGTATTTGAAGTACTTTTTAAAATATCTCAAAACTTTGTATTATCACAAAGCATGATGGCAGTCAAGAATACATAGGAGTACATTCTGTTACATTATGTTTATTTAGAAACCATTAATTGAAATCTTAAAAAAAACTATACCATGGTATAAAAACAGCAACTAAGTTACTCCAAGCACAGACAACTTAGTTTGAAATGTTCATCTGGAATCAAACAAATGTTACGTAGCTCAACAGGCTTTCTCAGGTTGGACAGTGAATTGTTGTATGTTTGGACAGAGTGGGAAACAGTGAGAACATTTCAAATGATAGGTATCATTCTTCATTTCAAAAACCTCTAACACGGGCTGAAGATATGGCCATGGGTGCTCAGGTGGAGAATTATAGCCATCATTACCACCTCTACAGGAACTGCCTGATCTGAGTGAAATTTGTTCTGTGTTTGCTCCACATTCAACCGTGGAGACTCACGATAAACAGGTACAACTAAACCACTGAGACAAACAACTATACAAACACATTTTACTGTCTCAGGGATCAGATTTCAGAAAGGGAAGGAAATTCATGAGCTGTCGTCAAAGCAAAAGTAGAGAGTAACTAGAGCACAGATAGACATTTAGTGGAGTAAAAGTTATAAGTTTCACCAAAAAAATTATACTTCAGTAAAGTACAGATACTCAAAAAATGTACTCTGTTACTGTCCACTACTGGTGATAACATATAACAGAATATCAGGATTTTTTCTTTTTCTTTTTGGAGTTCCTGTATAATTAACTTATTTTCTCCCCATGTATCCCTTCTGGTAATAAAATGCTTTATGGTCTGTGTATTTTAATACCTGTAATCCATGTTTTGTTAAATGGTCCTGCTGTACCCAGTGTCCCCATGCCTGAACATGCCCATTGTGTAATGTCGCCACTTAATATGTACCTCAGGCACTTACAGGCTGTCAGGTAAATCATAGTACAGCAAGGACAGTACTTGGAAATACAGTCTAGTGCATATGGTCTACTTAATCCTACATTCCCCATTTGATTCAACAGAATGGAAATGCTATGCAAAGATGCCAGACGTGTTGAATTGTAAGGTGTGGGTAGCCGGGGGGGGTCAATGGTCAGCACTTACAGATCTTTCAGGTGGAAATTCAAAAGTGAATGGCTGTTTTACATTTTAATGCTTAGAGGATCTATCACATAGGTGAGGCTGCTTTATTGTAAAACATGATACATACATGTAATGTGGCTCACAGAGAAGAAAGTGGCATGGTGAAATGTTTCTGAGTACATTTACTGCAGTGTTTTACACGTAAACTCATCTTTTATGTCATTTTTGTGCTAATATATACAATTACATATCAGTGAAATATATGATTCACATGTCACACTCCATTTGCAAGCAATGACCTATTTTCATGATGCGTTTTACAGGAAAAAAAAGTATAAACTATTAAACAGAGATAATATTTACAATTTATAATTTAGGCCAGGGGTTCCCAAACTTTTCGGCCCATGACCCCATAAATATTGGTGCCAAAGATTTGCGACACTGTCCCTCAAAGTGATTTAATGTGGCTTCATTTAGCTGGTCTGCAGAAAATGAGCCTGGCTACATGAGCATGTGGCTGTTTTTCCTGTGCGGTTATGAATTAACCCACTGCTCCTGATGCTTTTTATAATTAACTGCTCACTAACTCTAAAGAGGAGTCATTTTGGCAAAAGAAAGGCAGAAAACACATTACATTTTTTATTTTCAAGGTTTTATTTCAAGTTTAGCTACTTTTTTTGTTTATATTTTTTTACTATAGTGGGTAAAATGTACTATTTTAGATAACTTAAAAAAAACATTATGGAAGACATCTCACGACCCCCCAGGAACCCCTGATTTAGGCTACCCCTAATATGAGCGTCATTTAGCTTCATCTCATTCCTTCCAGAGTGTTATGTATTTTATGTGACATGTGTTTAGTAGCCAACCTGTGTCGCCATTAACCATTTAAAAGAATAACAAAGATAAATAGTAATAGACTATGCTTCGTGGCAGTGACACATTCAAGGTTCACCGTTTTTACAGCTTTATCAGTTTTTGAACAAAATGAAAGCAGTCTTGTTTTCATCATATCTTGGGGCATTAAACTTTTACCCCGTTTCTCTTGTGACAGCCAGGTTGCTTCATCGACCACACAAACAATGCAAATCTGTGAGAACTTCGGACGTTGTGTTGGTATCTTGATGCGTGAAGGAAAACAGGAATTCCTGCAGACTAAAATCAGCACAAGCGCGTGAATGTCTGCGCGCGAGGGCAATCCCTCCCCCTCTTTCCTCCGTTCCGCGCGCATCAGGAGCTGTCTCCTGGGAGCGTATATAAACCCTCAGTTACCGTGTAGAGGGCACGGAGGAAGCTCAACCCCTCAGGTGAGTCGTACTGAGAGCAGGCGTCATGTTGTCTCGTCTCCACACATTCTACCACTCTATTCTGCATGCTTCTTTGACTTTAGACCTAACCAATGGTTACATTTCTTCTAATAGTTTGACCAGACATTTACTCTTAGGAAAATGTGCTTTTTTTCCCATGACAAATTCTGCTTCGTTTTGTTAACCCTTTTTCCCTCCTATTTGCTCTCCAGGTGTACCAGTCTGTCCAACAATCATGAAGGCCGTAGCTCTGATCCTTGCTCTGGCAGTCATCGCCGGTAGGTACACAATAGGCATACCACAATATAAATATGAGATGCTGTCTTTGATATCTGGTTGTTAATCCAAGCTCTTTAAATGTGCCTATAATAGGCTGCAATGCCCGTGCAGTGCGGCAGGCTGATGTCATTGCCACAAGATGGGAGGAAAATGTGGACCGTTTTTGGGAGTACATCTCTGATCTGAACCAGAGAGCTGATGTAGTCGTGGCGGATCTCAAGACCTCTCAACTCTCAAGGGAGCTTGAGTAAGTACACAAAAAGTCATGAATAGCACATTGTGTTATGGATAGTACTTTATGAACTTTAATACCATATTTTCCCAAAATGGCATCTGTTGTACTCATGTAAACAATATTAATTGGCCTCGATATCTTGTTTTTCTCCAGAACTCTGATCCAAGACACCATGGCAGAGCTCTCAACCTACAGAGATGACATCAATACCAAACTGAGCCCCTACACCGATGCCTCCACAGGCCAGATGACCCAGGATCTGCAGCTCCTGGTCAACAAACTCCAGAAGGACATGCTGGATGCCAAGGAGCGCAGCACTGAGTACCTGGGTGAACTCAAGACCATGGTGGAGCAGAACACAGACGATGTCCGTGGTCGCATCGGCACCTACACCCACAAGCTGAAGAAACGCCTGAACAAGGACACTGAGGAGATCCGCAAGTAAGTCAAATAGAGGCTTTAACAGTTCACTCAGTCTATTGTTCTTTTAGTGCAACCTCTAAATGTCTCCTTTTTCACCTCTCCAGCACTGTGGCCACCTACCTGGGTGAGGTCCAGTCCCGCACCTCCCAGAATCTGGACTCCGTGAGGGTACAAGTTGAGCCCATCGTCAATCAGGCCAGTGACACCGCCGCAAAGAAGCTGAGCGACATCTCTACCATGCTGAAGACCCAGGCTGAGGGACTGGGCCAGCAGCTGGAGACCCAGGCTGAGGGCATCAGGACTCAGCTGGAGTCCACAGCCCAGGACCTGCGCACCTCCCTGGAGGGAAAGATCGATGAGCTTACTGAGCTGATCTCCCCCTACGCATCCAAGATCCGTGAGCAGATCGAGAGCATTGTGGAGAAGGTCAAGGATACCGCCAGTAACTAAAGAAAGACTCTGAGTTGTTTTAGGGTTGTAAAAAGTTGGTGGTCCACCGCTTATTGAAGTGTAAACCACTGATTTCTTAAAACCTGGAAAAGAGAAGAGTTACAGATGAGATCCTGATGTGGGTGCTTCATTGTTCAGACTAAGGAGATTGATTAAGGGAAGAGAGGGTCAAATGTGTCCTTTTCTTTTCTGATCGACCTCCTTAATTACTGAACAAAAGCACCCATTGATAAGTCTTAAAAACAAAAATACAAGACAATTATTTGTAATATGCTTCGCTTTTTCTACTAAATTAACCACTGTTGCTGCGTATCTCGCAAGTTGTTGTCTACACTTTCTCACACATAGTTTGGTTGTAAGTTAAACTGCCGATATTCGGGTCCTGAAGGCAGTGAATCCAGCCTCTAAATCTCTAAATGCACCAAACACGCATGTCTTTCATTTCAATAAATGCACTGAATTATCCCAGAGGTGATACTGAACCACTAAAGTTCCCTTCTGTATTTCTTATTTGTTGTGCTTCACTGAGAAGTGGAATGTAAAGCGACTTGCAATGCAATTTACGACTATCACAAAATGCTGCCTGTGTGTTTGTCAGTCAGACAATATAGAGTGTCCCTTGTGTTTCACATCACATGCCCCTCATGCTGCTCACTGTATGTGCACTGATGTGTGCTGAACAGTGTTGAGAGAATAAAGAACCAAGAAAATAAGACCTGTCTGTGCTGTGTGTTTCTCTAATCAAACATTAAAGACTCATCTATTTTTAAAGGGGGTTCAGTTACACAAACAAAGGCAGCCCTAATAAAACTAGTGGCTAACCAAAGAGTCACTTTGAGTCGCTACTGCAGTTTATATTTGCAGAAATTGCCTGTCTCAAAACATTTAAATGAATCAAATGCAGTTGCAGTTCTATCCTATTTTTTTTGTTTACAGATGGCACTTAAATACATTATCGTTCAGTACGTGATGCATAAAAACACTTTATAAATAAAAATATAAACCTAATTTTACGCTGAGGTGAAGCTATGAACTTCATTGCCTCAGCTCTTACTGACCAAGCTCTCTTTGGAGCACAAAACCAGAGTTTTATGAGTGTACTCCTAAAGTGGCTTAAAATTAGCTTCTAAAGGGTGCCTAACTGTGAGGTGTGCACCAAATGTACTGAAACCATCATACATTTAAAGCTTCAGCCCCTTACTCATCCTTTATTTCTACAATAATCAGATCATGCATTAAACTATAGAGGCATTTATGTAACCCTTTGTAGTACTTTTGGACCATGGTTGACACAGGCATGAGCCCAGAAACCAGACTCCCATTTGTTTAATATGTCTTAAATGTAGACTTTCTACTCAGATAATTAATCTTTAAGTTTCCTTAAAATTGGTCTTTGTGTTTTCTATGAAAACCCTAATCCTCTCCCTCCCTCCCTCCCTCTCTTTACGTCACAACCATCAGCCGATCGTTGACTCTAGTCTGGACTTGTTAAGATCCAATCCCAGATTCCTCCCTCACACTCCCACTAGGCATCTGGGAACATGCTGTGCCACTAGTTAAATTCTCCAAATCTAGACAATCTACCTTGCTCCATTTATTTTGGCTCAGGTTGTATTATGAGGTGTGCATCAATGCATTTGTATACACATATTTGCTCAGACATGCCAATCTGACTCATTCATCTGTGCACAGATACTGTTGGTGGACAGTGTGCCCACATGCTGAGTTATGTTTGCAAGCATGTGCAAGCCGGGGGCCTGATGCTTTTGATGCATATCATTAGGATGCATTTGTAGACACAGGGTGAGCTCAGGTTTGCTCGGTTTCTGAACGGTAAGGTATTAAAAAGACCAATCTGTTGTTAGAGAATGTCCAGTATGGGTCCATGTATTTGTTACTGACACGTTTAACATCCATTAGCCTGAACCACTGATACAAGGCAGGATTGATCCATGCTTTCATGTTGTCTATCCTGAACTATGCCCCTACTAACTGAATGTGAGGCAGAACAGGAGTGGCACCTGGTGTGGTCTTTTGGCATCTGTCTCAAGGTTTGAATTGTTGTACATTACGAGATGCTCGTCTGCATACCGCAGCTGTAATGAGAAGTTATACGAGTTAGTATTGCCTTTCTATCAGCTAGAACCAGTCTGGCCATTCTACTCTGACCACTGTGATCAACAAGGCTTTTTGCCCAGAGAACTGCTCACCGGATATTATCTCGTTTTCAGAACATTCACTATAAACCCTAAAGCTGGTTGTGTATGTAAATCCTACAAGAACAGCAGATTCTGAAATCTGAAATACTCAGATGAACCCGCCTTGTCCCAACAACCATTTACGTTCAAAGTCACTTTAATCAATTGTTCTTCTGGACCATATCTAGGTGCCCAAATGCATTGTGTAGTTCACAAGCAGCTGAAAAGGTGTACCTTAAAAGTGTTTGGTGAGTGTAAGCTCCCCTTAACATTAACTTAGTAATCTGTAATGGTTTTAGTTCCACATTAAATGCAAAATAATTTTGTATTAGGTTACTAACTGCAGCACATCTGGTTCAGCCAGAGTTAAAGATGGTGTGATCTCCTAAAATGAATCAACATAAAAAATTTAAACAGTTTTTTATCTCAGCATGCTTTATTCTTTGAAGTGTAAAGCAGAGGCCAGTAGAGGACACCATTTGTCCCCTCTTCATCTGCTCTGGCCTCCCTTGACCTCCCAGCAGAGTCCATGCTGCACACAGATGCAGCTGTGTTTTCTTTTTGAAAAATAAAGTAAACTACATTAGCTTCGTAAAGAAACATAACCTCTATGACATTTAGGGACAAAACGCATTTTCTAAGATTTAGCTCTATAAATTATAAGAATCACTTGGGGGTTCAGATTTTATGGATTTAAACACATGAAACATGAACTCATATTGCTCCCATTTATTAAAGGGTCCAGAACCTCTTTTTTGTGGGAATGATGTATGTAATGTGCCATGCAAGACTCGAACCATTGTGGAACAAAACACATTTTGTAAGATTTAGCTCTATAAATGATATGAGCAGTGGGGTGGAATTTGTTTGGAGACCTATTCCTCTCTTTGTCTTCCAATTTTCCATTAAACTCCTAGATGAACATGACCAGAAAGAAATGAAAAAGGCTCAGAAGTCACCCTTGAAACAATATTTAATTTAGACCTGGATGCATATGTGGAGTGTACTAAGCTGACCCCGTGTATTCCTATAAAGCAAACATCTTGTTGGTTTAACTTTGTTTTGTGTTCTAAAAAATCTTAAACAAACATGTTTACCCTTTCTATCTGTGTGAAAGGGTATCGCCTGTAACCTGAATGACTAATACAATAACTAGCTGTTTTCCCCCTGATGATATCACTCCTTTCAGGAACCAGTGTTTGTTTAGAAACTCCTCCTCCAACAGACAAGTGAAACTCCCAAATTAAACTGTCTATTGTCGCAAGGTTCAGTCATGGATGGTGAAAACAGGAAGGGTGCAAGAATCCTGCCTGTTCAGCACTTCTGTTCCGTCTGCTCTCATAGACCGTCTGCTCTCTGAGCAAAAATAAAAACTGTCCCTGAACATTTGCAGGTGCTAGCTAGCCCATGACACCAAGTAACCCCTTTATAAAAGCCCCTGCAGAGATTTTACCTCTTAGGACAACCCCCCTCTCTCCTCTATAGTCTTCCTCCCTGTCAGAGCTGGCAAACAACTGCAGCCACGACGGGGGCCCAAAGCCAAACACAAAAACAGCCTTTTTGTAAGCTTGTTATTGCAAATTGGGAGCACGCAAGGCGCGCTCTTTCACGCCCTCTGCCTCCTACAATTATTCAAGGGGAGCTTATGTGCACGCAAGCACAAGCTCATACATAACCCCACTGGCCATTTGATGACAAAAGAGATGGAGATTTAGTCCTTCAAACATAATGTGTGAGTGTTGAGGCATGTGAAAGCTCGTTTAACTCAGTTGTGGGCTATTCATCACAGCAATAGCACCTTATAGGAGAAGTCATCAGCAACAAATGTGCATTGGACCGTTAGCAGCAGACTGCTGAGTGTGAACACAGATATGTTAAGCAGTGATAAAGCCTTCAAACAGTCAGACATCCTGGCCTGGATTGAGGTCACAGTTGTAATGAGGGGTTACTGCAGTTCAACTGACTGTACTGTTACTTTTTTTCTTACATATCTGCTTCACTCCGCTGTTAGGAAAGGGAAGTTCTGGAGACAAGAAAAGGGACTCAAAAGAAGACATTGAATTCTTTGGAAGAAGTGAATGAAAAACATACCAAAATAGATTGAGAGACAGCAGACCAAGCAGTCTACTTAAAAGTGCAAGCTGTCAGTGACTTGCGCCCCAGAAACAAAACACAAGGGGCACCATTGGAAATGCAGGTCAAAGGGTATTAGAAATAACTAGATCAGCAAAATCATGCATACAATAGTGGAATAGTATAAAATTATAATAGTGGAAAGTAACTATGCTTAAGTCACTGGACCTTATTAAGGCTTCTGTGAGGAGTTTCAAACTAGATGTGAAACTGACTTAACCAAACAGTGATGCCTCTTAATAAGATACAAACATAAATACGTCAAACAGCAACAAATTTGACAATTTCTATTTTATAATAATTAATTCCTACAGCCATTGTGAGGGGGAAGGTGTCACAATATGAATTATGCCCTTTTCAACCTGATATTCAGCGAATACAGTGATATTTTTTCCTTTTTAGAGGAAGAAAATAGTTGTTTTTTTTATCTGAAAACACTGCTTATACCTGTACTGGACAAAACAGCAAAGATGTAAGAGGTACAACTTTGTCCACAAGGGGTGCCAGAATCCACACAAAGAAAAAGTCTCTCAGAGGAGCTTTAACCCTCCTGTTATGTTGCGGGTCAAATTGACCCTTTTAAAAGTCTATTTTAGGCAATATCTGCCTTCCAAACCAGCTAAATGCAGCATAAAAAATCTGGGCAGCATGTGACAGAAGAGGAATTGTGTTAATTTATCAACATCACTTTATAAAAATTAAAAAAAAAAATTAAAATTAAAATAAAATGAACAAACATCTATTTCATGTTAACTATTGTATTTATATTTAGGGCTTTCCAAAGTACATTTAAAAAAGTGTTAACATGAATTTTAATGTAAAACGAGTGAGTTATCCTCATTGAACCATGATCTGTGAGAATTAAAGAACACCAATGGACTAAATCTTGATTTAGATGGTTAGTAATGGAATTAAAAATTAGATTTAAAAAAAATGTGTATTGGGATCTTTTGGGGGTTTCTGACACTTTTGATAATTGAATATGTCCCGGGTCAAATTGACCCAGGAACATTATTGCTGTTTCAGAGAAACGAACATAACAGGGGGGTTTAAGTCACTTAATGTCATTGTTATAATCATAGTCCAACAATGATCAAATTAAATGTTATCCTAAAAAACATTCTGAGCACCTAGTCATCACACTCACTTAAAACATGATGTAATTACATTGGTTTAATTTTGAACTATGTAGCCTTAAAATAAACCAGTGAAATGAGTTCCATCCTGCCAAATGCCATATTCTAGAATTTCAAACATTTCATTAAGTCACAATCATATGAAGCTAAACCTGGCCATTGTTAAAGATGAGCAGTTTTGCTTCAATCAGATGCTTTTTGCCAATACTTTGGTGCTTTTCTCATTTACAACGTTGACTGTACAACTAATCTTTGTTGTGGAGTGTAATTAATCTGAATTTAATTTTTAGTCAAGCCTGAAATTCAATCTTATGTCATAATACCAAATCCAGCCCACCCATCATCATCATTTTTTTTAGGCACAGTCTAAGCCAACTCTGCAGGTCCAAATGAGCTTCCAGATAGCTCCAGGTCTGTAACAACACTATCAGTGCTGAACTATGCTCCCTCTACATCACTTCTCATCGTATCTATTGATACCACTGATGCAGAAAAGCCCATTCTAATCCTTTAAAAACCACACACTATTCCTTTAACTTTAAATAATCAACACGAGAACAGTCCCCCTTCATTTACCCCATTCTTTCTTGTTACATAATAAGCAAAGCATGTTTGATGAAGACTTTTATCTGCATTCACCTCATTATTAGTGAGCTGCATAACACATACTCGTACAGCATAATGCAATCAGGCTGGTAATTTTTGGTTCAAAATCGGTATCTGTTAATGCAACCACAACGGTGCCGGTCAATAAAGGGGGCAGGAACGCATCAAGGTCTCCACGTGTACATGTTGACTGAGGTCTGGTGATGTGCGTCACAGCAGCCTTATAAAGAGGAACACACTTCGGTGCCTAGAGACACTCGAGTTTTTTCTTCTCTCAGACGGAATACAGGTATGTTTTAACCCATTAGTATCGCTACTAGTGACACTAATGGCCTCAAAGCATTACTTTTAAATCGTTTTTTAACATTGCGAACTGACGCTGGAACTTTTAGTAGAGCAAAATATTTGTCTGAAAGTTTGTCATAACCTGATGTTACTTTGTCCTTTATACTGACATGACATCAGTGGCCTGGATTAAGAGTATAGCTCTCTCATTGTAAAGGCCTTGCCGTAAAGGAGCTGTCCAGTCTCAGTGGTGCTGAAAGACGAGGGCGACTTTCATTTAAAGCTTTAACCATTGCTGCTCTGTCTTTCTGAACCAATGTTGCACCATAACGCTCATGGCACTAAGTAAACCGATTGTTTGTTCTATCATTGCTTCTCAGAGTCACCGCAAAGATGAGGCTGTACCTTGCAGTTGCCGTGCTGATGCTGGCTTTGGTCGCATACACAGGTGCGTAATATCTTTGTCACGCACTAAAAACGTCCCCGCTGCGTTTCTCTTCTCATTCTACAAATTCAACTTCTGCAAAGGTAACTTTTTTTCTGTCTTTGCAGAGGCTCAGGATGACACCGTCGAGCAGAAGTTCGCAAAGTTTGGTGAACAGATGACTGAGTTGGGCCAGAATCTGGCTGATAAGACCCAGACCGCCTTCCAGGGTATCCACGAAAGCGAATTTGCAACCACCACAAGGTGAGCTCGCGCGCAAATTCACACGCAAGCATGATGTCAATTTAAGTACTTGGAATTGTGAGTTTGTGAAATGAACCGTTTTATGCTCTCCACCACAGGGACTGGTTCGCTAAGCAGATGGAAAAGTTAAAGGCCAAGCTGGGGGAAATCACTCAATAGACTCCTTACGACACCCACCATCCTCAACCACCCACGCCCACCAATAACATCTGACCTCCACGGAACGTGTCGATGTGTCGCGCATCTCTGCTGACCTGGCGACATGGTTACATCGCAACTCAATAGAGATGTTTTTGTCTTCAATTGACTGTACTAATCTTAATGATCTGAAAGAGTGCACTAAAGACATCAAAGAATAAACATGTTTTTATATAAATACTGTATTTGCGTCAATTGTATCACGTCACTGTATTTCTTAAGACTGAAAGTCTGTTGAATACAACTAGTGAAAAAATAAGGACGGTTCTGACAGTATGATTTTCATATACTTAAATCACTGACTTTCATCTCACTTACTGTCAGAAAATCTTGAGTAGAGCATAAATTTAACACAAATATGAACAGTAGATCAAACCAGAGGGACTAGTAATGGATTGAAACAATATAGAAGTTTTATTTAAGATATTTTATTCATTAGAAACATTTGATACAAAATGAATACATAAAAAAACAACAAATTAAATCAGATAACCTAAAGCAAAATTTGAGGAGTCAGTGATGACAGATCATTTATTTCTAGGTACATCAAATGCAAATGAAGGCTTATTTAGTTGCTTTAATGTATTTTACACTACCTGTCTGTCGTCTTGAGTCCAATTCTACCCCTGTGATTATGATCAATGAGAAGTATGCGTCTAATTTTGGTGAATAGGGGTCACAATAAACATAGAGACAGCATTAATGGTATTTATATCAGGTAAAGCCAGAAAATAAAGTGTAACTTCACAGTAAAAAATATGCCCAATGAATCTATCTGAAGATGAGGCTGATTGATTGATAAAAACATTCGTACAAGTAAAAAAAAGAGAGACAGAGAATATTAATGTCACCATGAGTGGGAATATCAACACAATTTCCAGGATTTCAGCTGTCTTTCAAATATATACTCCCTGACAAAAACATGCCTTTTAGTGTTATACTGAACCATGACACTAAATACCATTCCTTCTTGTCAATGAGATCCTCCTTCAAGAGCAGCACCTCTTTTTTACTTCATTTTACTGTGTTGTTCAAAAAACAATAAACACTATTTATGGGGTTGAAAATTGCTGATGTTACCTTCCTGATGTGTAGCATTTATTAGTTCATCTTGATTAAAAAAATCATTGAACCCCACATTCATTAATTGTCAAAAAGCTGTTTACCCTTCTTAGTTAATTGAATAAAAATAACCATTGATACCAGTGTGATATATGTCTGTCTGACTAAAGGTAGTTGTATAAACTGATAAGTGTATACGAGAGCTGATCATTCATTTAAAGAATAGGCATCAGCATCCGAGAGATATTAACCTATTTGTGTGAATAGCTGGTACCAAAGGGCAGGTGCCAACATGACTGCCCCTCTGGCATTTCACAACTTCTTGGCTATAGTCATTGTTTATGCTAGGTTAATAATCCACAGTATGTCCCAGTTCAATGAAATCTGTTCCTGTGAAGAGAACAGGGGGAGAGAGGTCAGCAGATGGAGCACAGAGGTCGTACACTGCACACACATCTGAATCATTTCCCCCATTTTTTTTTAAAGAGCTCAGGTATTCTGTTAAATATATTTCTTAGGCATGTAGCAAATTCTTACAAACTTTTGTATTATTTAATAATACACCTTGTATGTTGTAGGAAACACTTTGAGCTGCAGCTTCTGGATTTGGAGGCAAATCTTCCTCCTGATGCAACTTGAGCTGAAAATTAGGGTTTTGAAGTTAGTCTTATTAGCAACTACAGAGCTAAAACAGCATCACAAAGCTTGAGCGCATTAGAGTGAAATTGTATTTCATACAGATTTATCCCATGCATGCAAATGCAGTATTAACACTTTCACATTTAAAACAGCTGCATTCTAACAAACCACAACCACTGCTTGAATTTAAACCAGGGATAAAATATCTTCACTTAGACTTGTTGAAATAAATGTACAGATTTTAGAACTCTAGCTTTTTTTAAATGGACAACGGTAGGTTGCAGTCATTTCAGGGACACACACACACACACACACACACACACACACACACACACACACACACACACACACACACACACACACACACACACACACACACACACACACTCTCTCTCTCTCTTTTTAAACTCTACAGCAATGTACAGATGTTTAAAACCAAACACACAATTAAAAAAACACAAATAAAATTCTTGTTCCCCTCTGTTTGGACAGCTGTGAGATCATGCAAGTGTAACATAGTGATGAACTCAAATCCCTGCATTAGTTCTGAACACGGAGTGAGCACAGAGCCTCAGCAGAGACAGGGGGAAATTGATTTTTGTGTTGGACTCTGCTCACAGCAATGCTTTGCAGAGGTGACAGTGTTTATCTGTTTTAGCCGCCTCTGCTCTTCACTAACATCCATATCTCTGCTGCCTGGACACAGACTTTGACTGGCCTGTACACATATCTGCAGTCGCCAAATATACTAAGGTATCAGATCCAAAGGGCGCTGGACAGTAAATGAACTCAGCTAATGTTGATTTATCAAGAGTTCAGGATTTCAAAAGCACTCTATATCCGCTTGAATGCTGAAATTAACACAGTATTAGAGCTCAAAATAAACATAAACAACAAAAAGCTGGCTGAGACGAAAGAAACTGATGAGTAAAATGATGATCAATCAAAACTTCAAAGCATAAGAAAGTTTTTTTCAGTGCCTGACAGATTTAGCTTGTGAGTTCTATGTTTTTAAAATGTTTTTTTTAAAAAGGCAACATTTTCTTCTAAATGTGATAGACAATCAAACATTTGAGTATTTACCACGGAAGCACATTTTGCTTTTGTTTACTTTGAGAGTATCAAAACTGTGGTACAGACGAAGAGACTGAAAGTAGATCTGCACTTAGTATGAGTTTAAAAGTTGAATTAAAATATGCTGCTTTGCTGTCATTCAGATTTCTGTCAATAAAAAGAAGCTGAGAAAAAAAAAACACTTGGAAATCAGGCTATCAGGAGCAATGTACACCCAATGTGGTTACCTATTACAAATAAGTGGTCATGATGAAATCGGTTTCATTCAAGGTTCTGTTGACCAGAGGAAAGGTGAAAACACACTTTGTCATTACTTTGCTTATGATTGTTGTTTTTATGGAAATGTCTTTCTACTGAAACCCACACATTTGACAGTGTTTTAGTAATGATTTTATTGTTTTAAAGAGCAACAGTGAAAACTAACTGAGCTTGAAATGAGGAACAATTTTAGTTTAGATATCTATTGTGACCTGATTACAGATCAACAGACTGTCACAGCATTTAAAGACAGTAAGTCAAGTTAGGATTTACTTATGAGGTTTCTCTTCTCTGCCCTGGCAGATGCATATGAAAGAGCTTGTTTTCACTCTCTTCTTGCTGATGCAAGGTATGAATAAAAATACATGATTTCCTGTATTTTCTTTCATTTATGATAAGTTTTGTCTTTGCACTCATTGACTGACAAACATCCTCCTCTGCAGCATGCAACCCTCTTTGGGCCCAGACTGCCCAACTCTTGAACAACCAGATCCTCCAGGAATCCTGCAGAGGCGTGCAGAGGAGAGCCAGGTATTTCCACACACCATCTTTTGCAGCTCATTAGAGCGAGCAAGTTCTAGTTTTTATCTATCCAGTTTTTGAACAGTAAATATTCCTGTGTTTGCATAATTGCATTTACTTTTTTACATGTTTGTGTACGTTTGCATGTAATAGGAATGCAAAGCTAAAGTTCAGGTCTTTGGGGGAATTTGCGGTGGGCTTTGCTGGTGCTTACTATGAAGACCACATTCAACCAGCAACTGACAGCTACTTGGTTGGGCCTCTCGTGTGAAGAGCTCTGTGTGGGAGAGGATCCAGACAACTATTGATAACTACAACCCATTGAAAGCAAAGACACTGGCTAATCAACCCTCTGTGAAATGAAGGAATGACGAAAGCAATAAAGATGCTCTTGCTAATCGCTACTGATCTGACTGCGTCTTTAAGTTTCATCTAGCTTGATTGGTTGTGTGAAATAAAGAAAGAATCGAGTTTAATGTAACGTCAAGGCCCACATCAACAGTTAGATTCATCTGACCTGAATTATTCCACAAAAAAGACACAGAGAGAAACCCACATTTCCTATCTGATATTTGGCTAAAAAAAGAAAGATAAAACACTTTCAGTTCTTCTTTATAGAAATACATCAGACATATTTTTTAAGTGGTTCAGCTGTTGGTGCACCTGTTGCAGAGGGTTTAAAACTTAGTGTGAAAAAAGAACATAAAGGATAAGAAGGGCAAAAGTCACACTCCATCATTACGTAAAAGATAATCTATCACTCTGCACTCAATCTGTGAAAGGTGAAAGGTGAAGTCAGAAATCCCAGCATGCATTGCTTTGGGTACAGCACACCGTGTCTAGACCGGTTCCTGGTGGACCTGCTGACTATTAAACTCTCACATAAAGAGATCCTGCAAAAAAATGCTGATGAGTAATCAATCTCACATTATCTGTTAGCACTGGAGCTAACAATGCTTGAGCTGTTTTAAAGTGTCCTGCCATAAGAGGTTTGATGGTTATGACATGCATGCACTATGACACACATAGTGTGCAGTATCAGGAGGGCGCTGAGTGCACAGCTGTATGAAAACAGATAAAATTACACTACAGCGGCATTGCCTAACCCCCTACTCATATTTCCACATATAGTATTTAAAGTGAAGTCACGTACACTGGACTTTGCCTAGGGGAACGTGTGTGTGTGTGCGGGGGTGCATGTGCATGCACGATGAATGTGTGTAGGTGTGTGTATGCTCATCAGATGACGTTTGTTTGCAGTCCCCCCCTATATCATCCTGTCCAGATGTGAGCTCCGGGTTACAGACAACTCGCCGTCAGAGAAGACTGTCACTTCTGGATCTGTACATCCAACTCAGCAGCAGGTAATCATTCCTCTCCACTCTGCAGATTCTCATCAGCAAACGCTTCTCTCACATTTTACACAGCATTGAGATTTGGATTACCGTTGATTTCTGAAGTTTGGTCAACTTGTCTACCACTTCCTAATGCTAAGATGTGAACGAGGGGACGTTCTTCTTTCTTACAAATGTTGTTTTCTGTTTTCTTCAGACATGAATGCAAAATATGTTGTGGCCCTGATTCCTCGCTCTGCAGGGTAAGACAACATAAAAAGCATTTTCAATTTTTAAATCAACTATGTTATGAAGTGAGTGTGGAAAATTACAAATTTGAATGAGGGGATTTTGAATGTGAATGCTTTTCATGTATTGTAAGCTCTAGATCATATCTTGCTCACACAGAAGAATAAAAATGAGCTTTTATTACACTCAGGTGTGTTGCAGTAATGATTGTAACACGAACGTGACTTTCTCTTGTACTGCATAATGCTGATAATACTGAGATAACTGTAGCACACAGTGTTTCAGACAAGTAGCCAGGAGCAAGCAAAACAGTGAAGCAGAGCAACTCCCATTTACGCGCATTTCACATAGAAACACTAAAAAGTGGCTTTTTAATTCTTCTAATGCAGAGATTTGTGATAATATTTTTCAACTGATAGTGATTCTGACATAATAATGATATGATTTGTTTCACTCCAGTCTCTGTGAGCCTGTGTGAAATTTCCTGCACCATCACAGGAGCTTCTTGATAAGTATAATGGCCTGAAAGCATATTCTACAAGAGGATACAGAATGCTGCTGAAAAGCTGCAGGGGCCTTGCTGCTCCCATGATGGAGCAAGCTGGAAATTCAGAACAAGCTGGAGCTGTTAAAGAGTACGTCGATGAACTGCAGGCCAAGCCCGAATTCCAAACCTGGTCAAGTTTATGACGTGAGTTACAACCCTGGACATTTTAGCTGCTCTCTGCTCCTTTCTAATAAATGTATTCAACTTGACAGCATCTTTGCTGTGAACCACTTCAAATATTTATTTATGATTGCAATAAACCGACATGTAAAAGCATGGGATTCTCTGGTATACATCCTTTGACCCTCTTCAAATTATTTGTTCTCTTGCAGTGGCTTGGGTGGTGAGG
The DNA here is from genome assembly GCF_009762535.1 of Notolabrus celidotus. Lineage (NCBI taxonomy): Eukaryota > Metazoa > Chordata > Actinopteri > Labriformes > Labridae > Notolabrus > Notolabrus celidotus. The sequence continues at coordinate 11,843,093 of NC_048283.1, read as the reverse complement.
CTGCTACCACTGGTGATCAGGCCCGCTTAACAGCCTTGGTTCTATGAACAAAACCTCCGCGCCAAGATCGGTCCTCATCTGGAAGACGCCATCAACAACATCAAGCCAGTCCTGGACCAATATCTGCCCTCTGAGTAGAGAAGGCCCACCGCTTGTCTGCAGGCTGTACTAGATAATAGCTTATAGAAAGTGCACAGATTTTGGCTGAGAAGAGCAATGCACAATGCAAATACAATCCTTTGCCTTTTTTCAAATCAACATCCTTGATGGCTCATGCAAAGTTAAAAGCTGGGCAAAGATGTCAACACCACCTATGCAAATTGTGCATGTATAGTATTTTGTGTTTAATACACTAACTGATGGGAGACTGTGTATGTTTGTGTGTGTTAGTTCATTAAACGAACTGAATACTATTTGAGATGTGTTTCTTCATCAAGACACCAAAAGTTCTCCACCACAGTTGTGACAAAGCTCCATTAAATGACAGGAGTAATGCTGTGATATTTCATGAGCATAGACAAGTCCCAGACTCTCCACTCATCATTCAATATTCAAGATGTGAAGTTAAAAAGAAAACATACAAATGGTAAATGGCTGTGTTTATACAGCGTTTTCTCTAGTCTTCTAAACACCCAAAGCGCTTTTACATTACATGTCACATGCACCCATTCACACCACATTCATACACTGATGGTGGAGGCTGCTATGTAAGGAGACCACCAGTATTAAATAATCACAATCACACACTATTGACACAGCCTTAAGGACACTCTAGCATGTGGAAAGCGGGACCTGAGATCTAATTAAAAGACGACTGGATCAGAGCTGTCATTTACAATACATGTTTGACACTAGTGCACACAGACAAAGGACTGATCAGACGTTACGTTTTTCCATATTTCAAGCAAGTTCATTTTGGCAGCTTTTCTCTAATATTCATCCGGGTCAGTTCCAGCCAAGTAAGTCAAACACTGAAGCCAAGAAGGGGAAAGTTTGTGTCAATAAACTGTCTATCATTGTGCAGTGATAGGATTAACTGTCCATCCTAGAGCACTGTATCTAAGCAAAAGACCAAGGTTTTGGGATGCCGGTTGGCTAAGTGGTGAAATCTTGCATGCCGTGTACAAAGGCTGCAGCTCTCATCCCCAACTTTCTCTTTCCCCCTGTTTCTGACTTTATCCACTGTCCTGTCCGCTCAGTAAAGGCAGTAAAAGCACAAAATCTAATCTTAAACCAAAATCGAGGCATTATACGTGACTGCAATGTAACAGCTGTACACACCTCTTTTACTTCACTTCATTTCTCTGACAGTTTCAAATTCCTTAATAGTATCTCAGGATTTGCTGCATTTGATGTTTCTGATGAACTGAAGGATTCAGTGTTCCTTAAAAGGGTGAGAAAATTCAACTTTTCTTATGACCCAATAAAAACAAATGCATAATAAGAATATGAAAACAGGGCTGTCTTCCTGAGCGATAGTTTGTAGGTGATCTTACAGATCGTGATGCTTTGCTGATTAGCCAGCTAAGAGTATCAACAGCTGTAAAATTGAACACTCCCACTGACCTGGCTGTAATATTCCACCAAAAATACATGTACTTTAACAGTAAGACACTAAAAAGAAACCAATACTCTGCATTAAGTGTGCTTTTACTGGGACGCTGGTGGCCTAATAGTCTAAGCGCCCCACGTATAGAGGCTATATAGAGGTTGCCGGTTCGACTCCCAGCCGGTTGACCATTTACAGCATGTCTTCCCCCACTCTCTATGCCCCACATTTTCCTGTCTCTCTTCATCTGTCCTATCAAATAAAGGCAAAGAAAAACCCCAAAATATAACTTAAAAAAAAAGTGTGCTTTTCCTATGGTAGATAAAAGGACAAGATAAAAAAATGTTTTAATCCTCATTGTAGTTTGATGATGAGACTTCATGTGGCCTTTTTTGCTTGACAATACCTGTATGAAGTTTTGGACTTGTGGTATAATATTTTCACGATTGGTTATCAATACTTCTGCTCATAATACATCCTTCAACATTTTTGAATCTCATTGATCGGTGAACAAAATCAGTTATGCTGCACAGATATTTTCTCTTGAAGTTACAAGATTGAAAGCCACATTCCCAGTGTTGTTATAACTATCTCAACAAATTACAACTCACTGATTTGGTTTAATTATTGCCAGTGGGCTGAGGCCATATTAAAATGACACTGATCATTTTTCTGCTCAAGGAATACTTTGACATCAAAGTTTTGAACAAAAGGACTTTTATTGGTAGCCATTAATTTTCAGGGTATAGCATGAGTACCTTTACTAAAGGAACAAAAAAGACAACATTTCCTCAGAGGTTTTATAACTCGTGAAACAGCGACTGAAAAATACTTCACAGTGTTCTTTACAGGATACAGGACATTGAAAACAAGGACAAACAGGCTGAAAAACAGCTTATATTCAAAGCAATAAGTGCACTTAATGCTAAATAATGCAATATAAAATTAGACTGTGTAATCTTTTGATCGCTCGAATGTCTGACCATTGAATGCTGTGTCTCTACTGTTTTTATTATTATTTATGTTTCTCTACTGTTTTTATGTGTTTTATTCTTCTACTACTGTTCTTTTAATGCATCTTTTGTACTTAAATGGGTTGCACTTTCATTTTATTGTACAACGTACAATGACAAAAAAGATATATTTTATTCTATTCTATCCTTTTATTCTTCTAAGATTTGTATTTTGTGACCATGAGTTCATATAACATTGAGGCCATATTAGAAAAGTCTTAACACAGTGTAACACAAACCCCTCGAGTGTAATTAGTGCTCAGGATATGACCCAAAGACAGCAAAGATTTGCAATGACAGACTGTATTGTGCTGTTTTTTGTATGCATTATTAGTTTCCATTGTGCAGCGGCCATCAAAACACTGAGTCAGTCTTATTGGATCAGAAACATGGGCACAACAGTTTGACTCACACTGCTGCCCACACCTGTCCTCACCTGACCCCAGTCCGGGGGTCACAGGCAACATGACATGTGAGGCCTGGATGTGCTTCGCTGTTTACTTCGATCTTGATCAACATTACAGAGAACATTACGCTAATACATGAAAGTCCCTTCAGTAATGCTCTTTGTAACTATAAATAACGAGGATGAGTGGACTGGAAGTTGAAAAAAAACATCCTGTAATGAAGTTGTGAAGATTTATTAAACTAAGACTAGATTATAAGAATATATTTAAATTATGTTATTAGATCACAGGGGGATGTAATGTTACTTTTCAGGTTAATTAAAGTACAAAGAGCTTGTTCTTGGTGTTATTTTTGAGGTTTATTTCTAATTTAAATTAAATTACTCAAAATTAAATGTGATCCACCTCTTTCAACCAATAAACTTGACTAAATAATCAAAAATAGAATATGCGCTTTAGGTTAGGGTATCAGACATAAATTATTAAAAGACTGACCAAAGGAAAAGAAAAAAAATCCCCTCTGAAACTTTTTCCCCTTTATTTTAGATCAATAAGAAACAAATTGGAGTTTTTCCATAGTCCTTAGTCCAAAATAGTTCGGTTTCTCTCTCCAAAAACACAAGAAATCTAAATACAAGTTTATTTAAGAGAGGTGAAAGGTGTCTGTTATCTGTCAGTATTATTTCATAACCTGAATTAGTGTCCGATGACGTGTCCAACACACTCTAGACTTCTGACCGTCTCTACGGACTTAGGACTGCGGTGGTATGACATGAACGCATCACCACCATTATGCAAGTAACAAGTGTGTCCTTAAGAAGGTTTTATGAGTGTGCTGCATTAATGAACTGCTAACCTAATCAATGGAGGATGATTGGTACTGATGTACGTAACTTAAGGTCACACTCATACAGTCAGGGGAAAACAGGGGCTCCATTCAGCTCTGTGTGACGAAAATCAAATCAGACTCTACTTCTACGTGGCTCTTGATGACATTTAAAGCCCCCTTTGATGCTTTTACATGCTGCATTGTGTTACACTGATAGCCATAGTGTCTGTTTATCAAGACACAATCACACACATACTCCTACAGACATACACTGGTCAACAGTGCAGGTTTATCTCCCATGAAGTGCACTTTGGCTCCAGGAGCGACAAGTCAACACATCTTCTCTCCTATAAAACAGGCCGGGCAAGTGGAGCCTTTTAGTGTTTTCTTCAGTTGCGGAGAGGAATACAGTGAGTACTGATACTTTAACTTCTAATCTGAATCAACCTAATTTAAAATCCTTGAGATGCAGGACAGTCTTCTTAGATTTAGATAATTAGAAAGAAAGCAAATATTTTGAGGCCTGAGTCTAAAAAGTCAAAAGTATCAAAAGTCAGCACATGTGCAGCTAAGGTAAATTTTGGGTTTGATGTTGTAAGAGTGAAACAATCCCTTTTTAAAACAGTTTTGTGAGAAGAGTTTAAAGGACAAATGTATGACAATGTCTCCCCCTAGTGGACAAAGTGAGGTAAACTTAATTTTTCTCTTTCCAGGTACAGGTTACACCATGAATAAGCTGCTGGTTATCACTGTGCTGGTTGCACTCCTCGCGCTCAGTAAGTCAATCTTTAAATACAGCCAAGTTTGAAATATAGCAAAGTAGAGAAAAACTAAAGATAAAGTGGTGTTACCTCTGATTTGTTCTGTGCAGGCGCTGAGAGCTTCCGTATGCCAAGGCAGGTTGAAGAGGAGAAGGGCCACCCTCACCAAGTTGACTGACACTGTCAAGTCTTACTACAACAGCACCGTCAACACAGCTAGCGGATACTTGGAAGCATCAAGGGCCTGAAGCTGGAGGAGAAAGCACAGTAAGAAAAGATTCTCCTTCAGGTACACTGAGGCAATTTATAAACATGTTCATTAATACTCACTCTCTTTTTCTTCCTGTTTTTTCCCCCCCCAGGAACCTCTACACTGACACCACCACAGCTGTGTCCACCTATGCTGGCATCATGAACGACCAGATTTACTACTTCTTTTATCCCCAGTAGAAAATAAAAAACTAATTTCCAGTAACATCGGTTACTTTTTGAACAGCGCAAGAACTTTTAAGCTTCATGCATCGAGGCCAAAAAACGGGCATTTCACATTCTGGTCGTATCAACACTCACCCGACACCTCAATCTTCAACAGCAGCGGCAGCAGCAGCTCTTTGTGGCTCTTTCTTTGGTGGTAAACGATGATAACTACGCAGCAGAGACTGTCATCCCTTGAAGAAAACAACAACAAACAGAGGATCTGGACAGAATAACAAGCAAAGGAACACAAAGCACCTTGTCCAGCTATACATCTCCAAGGACAGAATTAGAAACCAACCAGTCATGAAAAGAATGAAGAAAGAATTAAATTATGTTCATACACCTACTGTTTCCTCTGACGGTCATCTCACCTCTGGATGAATTTAAATATTTATGTCATACCTTGAAATAAAGATTTATACAAAACAAGAAAACCTTGCATCAGTGTTTGATGATGATGACATCACTGTACTGTTTGATCCTGTACATTTTGATTATCTCACATGTCTGTTTTGCGCAACACGTTTCCTTTAATCTCTCTGATGCAAAAGATTACGCGTGTACACCGTTCTGAATGTGCTTAGAGACTCCAGACTGTTATGAGCCGAGGCAGCACGAGAACAGAAGCCTCTGTTTTAATTAATATTGGATGAAAAGAAACATGCAAAATGTGAGCGCAGGGAAACAGACACAGATGAGTAAACAAACAGAGGCTGTGATGCTTGTTTGTGGAATTCTGACAACCACTGATGCAAGACGGTTATGATTCTTAATTAATGCATAAATCAACAACTTTCTTACACCCTTCAACAGATAATACAACAGAGACTAAGTTTCTTTCAGTAAAGTTATGTTTATTCTACTAAAGATCTGTTCCACCAGACACAAAAAAGACCTAACATGGGTAAAAACACGACTTTTACAACTACTCTTATAATAAACACAGTGTAATTATACACAAAAATGTAATCACACATGGTGCAAAGTACATATATTGTGGTGGACAGTAGCAGAGTCAATTTACTTGAGTACTGTACTTAAGTACATTTTTTGAGTATCTGTACCTTACTTGAGTATTATTTTTTGGAGGAACTTATCACTTTTGTACTCCACTACATTTCTATCAGTGCTCTAGTTACTCACTGCTTTTGCTTTGAAGTCAGCTCATGAATTTCCTTCTCTTTTCTGAAATCTGATCCCTAAGACAGTCAAATGTGTTTGTGTAGTTTTGTTTGTCTCAGTGGTTTAGTCATACCTGTATATCGTGCGTCTCTACAGTTGAACGTGGAGCAAACACAGAACGCATTTCATTCAGATCAGGCAGTTCATTTAGAGGTGGTAATGATGGCTACAATTTTCCACCTGAGCACCCATGGCCATATCTTCAGCCCGTGTTAGAGGTTTTTGAAATGAAGAATGATACGTATCGTATCGAGCTACATAAGATTTGTTAAATTCCAGATGAACATTTCAAACTAAGTTGTCTGTGCTTGGAGTAACTTAGTTTCTGTTTTATTCTATGGTATGGTTTTTAGAGATTCCAAGTAATGGTTTCTAAATAAATACAATGTAACAGAATGTACTCTAAATGTATTCTTGACTTCACTCATGCTTTGTAAAAGTACAAAGTTTTGAGATTTTTTAAGAAGTACTTTGAATACTTAAGTATTTTTAAAAGCAAGTACTTCATAACTTTAACTAAAGTAATAATTTGACAGAGCAACTTTACTTTTACTAAAGTAATGAAGCTGTGTACTTTGTCCACCATCTGCATATATGATAGCAGCCCTGCTCAAATTGGAGTACTTGTCTTTATATTCTTTTAAGTGACTTTATTCTTTTAACCACTTTTTATTTGTATTTAATATTAATTAAGTTTTTATATAACTAATAAATGTTTTAATTGTATTTGATATTCGTTTTGGTTATTTATTGTTTTATAATCTATTTTTCATTCATTATTTTAATGTTCCTTATTTATCCTTAGCCATTTTGTATTTTCTTTTATGTGATGTCATCTTCTTATTCTTAAAACCTTTTATTGTCCTTAAGGCTTTCATTTATTAACCTATTTTTATTTATTTATTTTTTAAAAACCTATTTACCAATGATTAATTGGTCTACTGTCTCACCACTTCATTCTGTTTAAATGTCGTTTATGATTTTTAATCTTTTGCGTTATATTTGTTTTTGCATTGTTGGAATTGCTACACTCCTATTTATTTTGTCTTCCGAAAAATAAAACGTAAACTTAAAGCATTTGATTTTAAAGGTGCTATACAAATAAAGTTATTATTTTTACTTTCATTTTTATTTTTATTATTATTAGTATTATTATTTGTATTCATTATTATTATTATTATTATTATGATTATTATTATTATTATTAGTAGTAGTAGTAGTAGTAGTAGTAGTAGTAGTAGTAGTAGTAGTAGTAGTAGTCGTAGTCGTAGTAGTAGTTCTGCTTTTTATATTTACTGCATGGTGGATTTTATGGATTCAGAGCTGTCTTGAATTTGTCATATTCTGCTATTTGAAAGGCCTCCATATTCTAGAAATGCTCTGTTCTTACAGGAAGTGATCTATCTTAATGAAGGCAAATAGATATCACAGATTATACTGTCACGTCTTAAGCCTATGAGGCACTACACTTGAATAGCATCTGTTTTTATGACTGTGTATAGACAGTAACGGTATGACAATGCAAAAGTGTCTATGAAGAGGTAATGTTCTACCTTTTTCATTCTAGGTTGTGCAATAATACCGAGAGGACATGTTAGACTCAAGAAGAAGACAATAGCATTGGCAAATATTTATGGTCCCAATAAGCAGAGGCTGGAGTTATGCAATCCTAATTCAAACTCTTATCTTTTATTATTTTATTAGTTTGTGTAGTGCTTGTTCAGTTATTATGAAACCATTTCTACTTTAGAACACACTTGGCACAGATTAGCTGTTAACAATTGGCTCTGAAGCAGTAACCAACCAAAAGGATATGTCAACAACTCGTATGTGCATATCTTGAATCTATTGAAAAGAAATAAACCACACCAAAACACTTAACCTACATATTTTATCATAAAGCCTTTCCTTGTTCTCTGGGGAAGAACAAACATTTCCTGAAACAAGGTGTGTCACTATAACTGGACGTATTGTTAAAAGGAAATATCAAACATTTCTTTGATAGGGTTATCACAAAGTTTATGGCTTGACTGGAAATGTGGTGGGATATTAATAAAACTCTGTTCCTCCCACCGTCCTCAATCACTTACAAGTATATAAAGAAGCCGGACTTAACAAACCAGCCATTTTATCACAACTGCATCAATAAAGAGATACCATGAATTTCCTTCTTCTGGTGGTTGCTTTGGGGCTCGCAGGTAAACACTCACTATTTTTGATATCCTAAGATATCAAGATGAGTAAAGATGACTAGTTTGTCTTTTGTCTTATTGGTGTGTTACAGGAGCGTCTCCTCTGCCGGACAGCAAAGTTTGCCAACCTCACTCCAAACCCTGGCAGGTCTACATACACGGAGGACACCCCTCCTGCAGTGGAGCTCTTATTAATAAATGGTGGATAGTAACCTCCTTTAACTGTCCAACCATGTAAGTACTAAAGCTTGTCAAATAATGATTAAATGTGGGTTTGAAATTGGAGTGCATTTTATTTCCAGTCCTTACACATAATATCTTTCTATACAAGCATATTTGAGCTTAATAAAAATGAGTGAACTGCTTAAATAAATTGTGCTTTTCACAACTTAACCATGTATAATTATGATCTAGCCTTTTATTACTACCTTTCATCAATAGCAGCCAGCTTGACCTGCAGTCCTCGGCCTCTGAAGTGTCTTGCAGTTTTCTAAAACAGAACAGAGAGTATTTAGTTTTGCATTTAACCCATGTGAATACACCAGGCATACCTACATTTGACTTTTTGTAGGATTGTACACACTGATTTAGTACATTTTGATATTTTGTGTGTCAAGCTAAAATATCCTAAATGTTTTTGTGTCAAACAGGCAGTAAAGATCTGTTGCAGTATTCAGTTCAGTGTTAGAGAGGTTGTAACTGTTGGTAGGACCACTTCACATCTGTCATAGTTCTTTTTAGCTGCTATAGCTCAAATGTTAAAGACAGTTCAGGTCCGTTCCAAGATTTTTCTAGAATGGGCAAAAGAAAAAAAGCACATTTTTCACTTAGTCTTTAATAAAATGAATTAAAACATTTAAGAGAATGGCTTAACTCAACACTCTACAGCTAGAACAACTTTTGGTCGTACATGTCGATGTCATTAAATTATATAATTTTTTTGGTTGAACATTTTTACATTTAAATATTTGTATCTTTTCTTATTTTTATGATTATTATATTTAGATTTTGGGGCTTTTACATCTTTATTAGAGGCGAGGACAGTGGATAGAGGAGAAAACCGGAAAAGAGACATGCAGGAAAGGAGACACAGGCTAGAATCGAACCAAGGCCACCTGCTATGAGGGTGTGAAGCTTAACCATTAGTCTAAATCCACGCCCTGCACTTAAAATATTTTTATTGTGTAAGTCATAAAAGTAGTATTTGCCAGAATTTACCAAGAGGCATTGATTTCCTTTGTTGTGAAGAGAATGTGATGTCTGCTAAATGATGGATTCATTTTCAGGTGAGGTTGAACAAACAGAAGTGACAGGACATCCAGTAATTTTAATTTTAATTTTAATTATAATACTAACTTTATTCTGGAACCCAGTTACACTCCTGAATACAAAACTTGGCGTTTTGTTTACCAATATGTACTTATTTCGGTATAGAGAGGGTTTTTGTAATGAGAATCGTTTATTTCCTCTTTAGTGCATTGTTGGTTTTAATGACTGGAAATTGCAGTCATGCAATACATTACACAAAAATTGTTGTCCCTCAACAAATCAATAATAAAAATAACAATAATGAAAAATATTAAATGTAAGTGCTCTTTTGTTTTCCTAAGTGCACTTATATAAAGCATCATCAGTGTTGAGAATTTAGAAAATTTAGGACAAATTTATTAAAGCAATCAAAAAGCACATTTAATTAATCTGCATGTCTCAGTATGGCTGACTGGCCTGTTTCTGCTTTAAGCCTGGAAGTTCCCTCTAATAAAACAACCTCCTTCCTCTCACTGTGCTTACAGACCCTACAGCAGCTTAGCTTCTCTGGGAGAACATGATGTGACTGTGGAGGAGGGCACTGAGCAGCACATTCAGGTTGCTGAAGTTATAAGGCACAGTCCCTACCGTTCACCTGCCCACAGTCTGGCCATGGTCCGTCTGGCTGAACCTGCCCGTTTGAACCATAATGTCAAGACCATCCCACTGCCCACTCGATGTACACAGCCTGGAGAGACCTGCTACGTCAGCGGCTGGGGATCCACCGTCCCAAATCAATGTGAGTGGATTTAAACGCGCTACTGTGGCTTTAACACCTCATTAACCTGTCACCAAGTTACAGTTTAGATTCAGCCCAGCAAATCCAGTGATCCCTAATCCAGTGTTCAAGGATTCCCGGTCGTACTACATTTTCTACATGTGAAAATCTTATCCAAAAAAGAGCAGTTCTACTTTTTTTTAGCCACATTACAATGACTTGTGTGAATCTGTGTGTCCGACGGATATGTAGAATGTATTTGTTAAAATATTTTTGAATCTCTAGAGCCTTCTCCACTTTAACCAACAGTTCACAAACTACACAGAGTTAGATTGTTTTGGATTTCATGGCATTGAAATCTCAAAATATTCACTCAGTAACATAGAGGTGCAAAATTCAAAGGAAGGAAGGTTTTCTGAGTAGAAAAAAATCCCATTAAATTGTTGATAGTTAATCCTTATGGTTATCTATTTTGCTCAACTTTAGAGGGCAATGATACTAAAAATAGATGATACATTTTTAAATGCTCATTAAAAATGTTGTTATCAACACTCATACACACACACAAAATCAACTCATTCATTGGACCTTAAACCCTATAAAAACCTCCACCTTTAGCATGATGGATGTATAGCCCTGGAGGCTTCTTATAATTAGACTGTAAAAGTAATTTGATGAACTCACCTTCAGAGGTCCCAGGTGGAGAGAGGTTGCAGTCTGTTCGAGGGGGAAAAGTTCAAAGTATAAAATTCAACAATTCACTCTTTCTCATACGATATATAACACATTATAAAAGTATTTGTCGTAGTAATTCACAGGCTTGTATATCACAAGTCAACTGAGCAAAGTAAATACAAACGATAGCGTTGCTTCTGTGCCTGTACACTGACACAGCAGGTGCTAAGAGCTGTATGTGAATGCAACTGTGCTAAACTGCGCACAGTGACCTGAAACACTTGGGGGCAGTGTGGTCTCTCTGATAGAGAGATTAATATAATAGTAAATTAGGTTATAATAATTAGGATTAAATTACAATATTGCACATGGTTATTGAGGTAATGACATAGACTGTATAAATAATGAACGTAGTATCCGTCACCCATCTGTTCCTGAGCCCTGTTTTGAAGCCAATTGTTGGCGGGAGCCATATTGGAAATGCTGAACACAACCTAACCTCTCTCTAGCTAGTGTGAGGTAAAGAGGCGGGCTTTGAGCCTCCTAGCCTACAGCTATAGTGTTCCTGCTTGTCAATCAAGTCAGCCATGTCCTTATTTGGGCAAAACTCGTAATCTTAATATCTTCTGAACATTTGTGTTTCAGACTGAAGCAGGCTGTAAACATGTTTATTATTGCTGCAAAGGTTGTATTTTTTGAATTGGTATGTAGCCTGTGTGGTTTCCGGTGTTTCTGCAGCCAGCCTCAAGCAGACGCTCGATGAACTGCAGTTTATAACACCTCCTCATGGGCTTCATATTTTGACATTGGAGGTTGCTGTTTGGTAGTTACATTTTGGAGGAGGAGTGCGTCAGCTATGTGCGTAGGCCTCTGCGTAGGTATGGGAGCTATACGCAGACCAACAGCGTGGGCTCCGCCGTCGATTCCATGCAGAAGTATAAATCAGGCTTTAGTTTAGCACCTCAACAGCCGAATTGCTAGCTGCTAGCATGACTATTACACAAAATTTGCAGACTTTTTGTCTTGTCATGTTTTTTTCATGGTTAAATACTGTAATAATGTTCTTTAAATCAAACTCACGTATATAATGGGGTGATACAAGGCCACACCAATTGCTTCAAAGTATTAACCTGACATTCAAGATGAATGAAAATACTGAAACAGAATATAAAAGAATAACATATTCATCATGACTCAGGAGAATGCTGGATTCTGAGCTGCAGGTGGGCTTTCATTTGCTTTAAAAAGCACATTAATATTCCGGTCATTTTAGCTCTAAGAGGGCATTAACATTCTGTTTTAATAATGTCTAAAAATGGCTTTCTTAAATCAGAGGTGTTTCTAATTGCCTGTCAGAAAGCACTGTCAGTGATCAACACTAATTAAAAGAGGTAGACCTTGAGTAGAGCCCTTATTCAAGGTTTAGGATAAATACTCTGGTGCAAGAGGTGGTGATGCATAAAAATGGGAAATTATTCACAGGCCTGCAGAGGAAAGGGAAGGAGAGTTTGGCCAAATATTGATTGGCAGATTGATTTATGATGTACATTATACATGGACAAAGTTAAGTGTACTTGAAACGATTAGAGATTGAAAAACTTAATCAGAACAATAACACACTCTGTATTTGTACAGACGAACCTGATCAACATCTGAAGTGTATAACTGTGCCGGTTGTGGATGACCAGACTTGTATGAATACACTCCCGGAGTACATATACTGGAGCCACGGCATGGTCTGCGCTGGTCAAAATAACTCAGACAACTGCTTGGTGAGCACACACTAAACAAACTGTGCATCAAAATGATGTATTTTTTTCTCGCCTGTATCACATTTATGCCACTTTATCTAACTCTCTGTTCCTCATCTTTTATCACAGCCTCACTGCATCACAGCACTTTCATTTTTATACTTTTCCTATTTTCTCTCTTTCTGTAGAATGATGACGGCAGTGTGATGGTGTGTGATGGCCAGCTGCAGGGTGTTCAGTGGATGGGACTTGGCTGCAGTAACCCCAGTGTCTACACCAAGCTGTGTTTGTACAATAACTGGATCAGAGAGGTGATGGACAACTATGCACCCCCTCTGACAACTCAAATGCCTCCATCGATGACTACATGAGGCGGCAGAGATATGTTCAGTGCTTGCAATTTCACGGAGTTAGGCTAAATCTAATTTCCTTCGGTATGAGTGAAACTCCAGGTAACTTAGGCCTCCCTAGGAATGTTATGCGGCAGGCTCAAATGCTTACCTTAAATAAAAACTTAAGTTAAACAATCTGTATGTAAACTGAAAAATGTGTATTCGAAGAAGAACAGAAATAAATGTAAGATGCTCCAACACTTCATGTGTGATCCATGAATCATAACCCCCCTTTTCTTTGCCTTTTTCTCTTTTATCATCATTTGCCTCAGCAAATGTTTCCACAGCTGGCTAATAGTCGCTGATAATTAGCTTAAGTTTGTTTTGCAGTGGATCATAATTTCACAAATGATGCTGTGTGTGTGACTGTGACAGTGAATATCTGCTTTGTTCCACATGCTGAACCCCTAAACAAATGTATCGTGTAAAAGAGAAGAGTGAAGAACTGGACCCACATAGACAAAAGAGCTTGTTGCTACATTTACTGCATTGGTTCCCAAACTTTTCAGCCCGCGACCCCCCAAATATAAGTACCAAAGACCCATGACCCCCCTCAAAGTGTTTAAATGTTGTTTCATACTTCATTTAGTTGGTCTCATAGACTGTATAAAATATGGACGTAGTATCCGTGACGTCACCCATCTTTTCCTGAGCGCTGTTCTGTTTTGAAGCCAAAGGGGCGGAGTTTGAGCCTTTTAGCCTATAGCTAGTGTTCCCAACCGGGACTCAAGTCAGTCATGTCCTTATTTGGACAAAAACTTATAATCTTAATATCTTCTGAACCGTTGTGTTAGAAAAAAATTCACCCCCCGTACAGTATGTGCCAATAGAGAGATTAGCTACCTAGAACCAAGCCGTTTTTTGAACCAGGCTGTAAACATGTTTATTAATGCTGCAAAGATCGTCTTTTTCCCATTCATGTCTATGTGGTTTCTGGTGTTTCTGCAGCCAGCCTCAAGCGGATTCTCGATGAATTGAAGTTTATAAAACTCTAATTCAGAGTTTGCCGCTTGCCCAGAGGTTGCCGCTTGGCTGGTCTGCAGAAAATTAAGCACCTACATGCACATCTGGCTGTATTTCCTGTGGTCCTGTGAATTAACTTGCTGCTACTGATGCTTCTATGAATTAATTGTTAACTTACCCTAACCTTAGGGGTCATCAGGCAACAAAGAAAGACAGAAAACTAATGAAACATTTTTAATTTTGCAGGGTTTTATTTGAAATGTAACTATTTTGTCAATATTTTTTAGAATAATGGGTAAAAATAGGCAACTTTAGATCATTTAAAAAAGAAAAACAATTCTGGAAGACATCTTGCAACCCTAAATTAGTGTATGGCGACCCTCAAGGGGGTCCCGACCCACACTTTGGGAACCACTGATTTACTGAATATAGTATATGAAAATATAAGGAGTGTACATTCCGCCCTCCCCTTTCTTAATTTAACTAAGAGAAAAAAACCTTCAGATTTTTCTTTTAAAATAATAAGTCTATGTGTACGTTACCTTTCCAAAAGACTAAAGAATAGACTTACTGTGCCACGTGAGAGAACTTCTGCTACCTGACCAACCAACCAAGCTAATGTTACTCTTACAAAAGGCAAAAGGTGATCGTCTTCATTTTGTTTTACAGCTTGCTCTGTTGCAAAAAGACAAATATAAGAGATCATAGAATGCATTTTGATCATTTGAAACGGCATAAATTTCCCTCTTTAAATACCTTGGACGAGATGGTCACTGTAATGTTTAGGAAATGTAGTTGCCATTTTGCAAGTTATAGAAATATGTTGGAATGAGGTGCAAATACTATCGGATTATTTCACAGTTCAAATCAAGTCAATAAGAAAAATAGAGAAAAAAAGAGTTCTCCCATCTGTTCCCCTGGATGCTTAGCAATAATGTCAAGAACCACTAGATGGGGGTAGAGTCCAATGATAATGAGAGACACACAATGTGCCTGAGTAAAAAAAACTGTGGAGAGGGAGAGAGAGAGAGAGAGAGAGAGAGAGAGAGAGAGAGAGAGAGAGAGAGAGAGAGAGAGAGAGAGAGAGAGAGAGAGAGAGATTTTGCTCTGGACAGTGTGGACAGGTGTTTAAATCTTACATTCTTTGCAAGCTTTAGTGTGAACTCTGATCTGAGATCTGAGCTCTGCCATGACACCATTAAGTGCACAAAAATATGTTTTAGCTATAAACACGAAGATCAAATGCATCATTAAAGTATGGGTACAAAGGAACCAGATAACACATGGGTAAGTTAAAGGCACACACATTCAGACAAACAAAGCGCACTAAAATCAAATACACATGTGCACAGACACACACACACACACACACACGTACATGCAAAGTGACTGACAGCTGTGTCCATAATCACCCAGGCAGCTGAACATGGGGGCCGCTCCACCATCTGTTCTCAGCATTTCTCTCCCGTTCCTCACCCCCTCTTCTCTCACCTCAGCGGGGGAAAGACTGCAAACAGAGGGGCCAACTTTAGTAACTCGATGTCACTACAGAAAGCAGTGTGATATTAATTGGTGTGAGTATACAGAGTTGCTGTTTGTGTTATTTTCTCTCAATTTGGACAACCATAGTTTATGGAGGGCATTTGACTGAAACCAATTTGAGTAATAGCTACTGTGTCAGTAATTTATAGCTTTTGCAATAGATACCTCACTTACTCCTTCAGGCAGGAAACTCAATACAACAAGCTTGAAATCCATTGGGATTCACCCCATGTATTTCTTGGTTTCTGTGCTGAATCTCAAATGATCTGCAGTTGTTATGGTTTTAATTTTGTGGTAAACCTCCCTCCAAAAACTGCTCGGTGCCAGGCAGTTTTGTGAGATCCAAAGCCTCACCCTAATAAACTCCACCTGAACTCTGTGGTAATTGAAAAGGGTTATCTCATGCGCTTCTGCAAACACCACAGCCCATTTCCTCCCTGTAATTTCTAGCTGCAATTTAACCTTTCATTTCCTCAACAAATAAAGTGATTCAAAGCTGTCTGAAAAACACAGTGATATAGTGTTCTGAGAGAAAGATGTCGGAGATATAACAGCTCACAGAACTAAGGCCTGGCTCAGACTACAGGAGGTTTTGAAACTTTAACCAAGCTACCAACTGGGTGCATAGAAAGCAAAGGTGTAGAAACTTCATAGATATTCTTCTCACCAATCTCAAACATTCTCACAGAACATGGCATAAAAATAAAGGCGTACCCCTCCTTACAAGAATTCATTAAGATTATCATGTCTGCCAGACAGAGCAAGGTACCAACTCATGTGATATAATCTCACCTGATTTAAAGAGAAAACACATGTCAACAAATAGAGACTAAGACCTGCTTCAGTGGCGATTTGCAATGAAAGAACAAAACAAAATCCGACAACAGGGTGAAATCTAAACTTCTTTTTTTTTTGTCACTAGTGCTATCTCCTATTAGCCTGATAAAGCCAGACGATTAACCATTGCTTCGCCGTCAGCTCCAATTTCTCTTCTCTGATTGGCTGTTGTGATCCTGTTTACAAAATACAGACAATCCAGATTTTTAATCCTAAATATCAAACATATCAAGCCCCTGATCATTCTGGAGGTCTAAGACTCGGTCTGTCAATCCAAAAATGATTTTAAAAGAACATATGTACCCACCAAGTGCTCAAACCAGGTGCCTCTGACAATTTTAGGGAGGGCTGACTCATTAAAGTGGCCCAAAGCTCCTGATGAATAGATGCTATTCACGGATTGCGATGCTTTGTGCTAAATGCTAACTTTACCATGCTAACACTGACAACGTAAACATGTAGATGCCTCTACATGACCCCCAGAGTAAAATGAAAATATCAGAAACCAGACTGATTTATTCTTATACTGAATTGTAGTGCCTGTGACTGGGTCAGGTTTTCAGCGAAGAAAGCTGGTAGGTAAGTTAGCAAGCAGGAGGAGATATTTTTCTTCAGGTAATTCTTTATTTTAACACGATGTATTGTACTCATGGCTGATACTGGAGCAGGATTAGCAAAAGAACATGTGTTTTCTGTTTGCTGCTTGGTTGAATCACGTACATTTTTTGGGACACTGGAGCACACATGACACCGGGGCTGTGACAGGTAATGTGAAAGCTGTATTTCTAGACTCCTTTTGAAAGCTAATTAACGGAAATAGATTAGTGTTTACTATGTTATGTTACTATGTTAAAGTTAATAATTGTACGTAGCTGCAAATCTAGCATTAGAAGGAGGTCAGTGCTCATTTCATTTGCTTCCACAACAAATGCAAGGTTTTGGAAAAGCCACATCTCTACGACAGTGGGTGACGGTGCTCATGGGAAATGCAGTCTTCATCCTGAAAAAGACAAGAATCAACACAACATAAAAACTCCTTACCGTGCCATTAAAGGTGTAGCAGACGCACAGCAGACGTCCCAGTGCTCTTGCTTTACCCACATCTCAAAGGTAATATCTGAATTAAGAATACTAGTTATCATCAAGAAAACACAGTAACTAACTGATTAACCAATGTTACACACGTTGCAGCATTATTTTAGGATGCTAAATTATCCATTTAACAAAAATATGACAACTTTTCTCTTCTGGGCATTGTTATATGTTAGGTGTATAGCTATTACCCAAAGTATTAACTAAATCAGGGTTTCCACCAGATGATGCCACAAGAAGAAATGTCAAGGAATTTAAAAAAGTTAGCACAATTACCAAACAGAGTAGGAGCCATGGATTTGACATTGCTATTTTTTTGAGCTAGTGAAAAAAGTAATCTTGCTTTACAAAATAAAAAAAACCCTGCAGTTGTTTTTTTGCCCTGCGGAGGTCAGATACACCTCCCAAAGCTTCCCACTCAGAGTTTAATGGAGCAACACAATCAGAAGTTGTAAAGATAAGATGACCTTGCTGGTCAGAGAGATTTTTATGCCCTGGAATAAATTCTAGACACAAGTCTGACTCCCACTTAGCTACTTTCCTGGTTTTCTTTTCTATAGTTTGTAACCCTGAGACAAACATGAACACATACAGATCGTGGGATAGTCTAGCATAGTTGTTATGTGATGCCAACATTTCTTAATAGTGAACCATCATTCCTTTCCTTCCTGCCTCACCCTCTGCTTCAGTAAATCTGTAAATAATTCCCTAATTCTGAAATGTCCTCACTTCTACCTCCTCTTTTTTCTGGTTGTCATAACTCAGGCATGCATGCACAGCCAAAAATGAACACAAAAATCATCCCAAATAGCCTGGCAAAAAACTGATTAATGAGGGGATTAGAATGAATGGTGATCCATAGGGGAAAAGCTTTTTTCCTGGGGTGTGACAGTGCTTATCAGCGGTTGGTACAATATCTGGAGAGTGACGCAAGGCTTCTCCCCTCCTTCCTCCATCTTCCTCTGTTACTCTGGCAAACTGTCACCATCACTCATCGCCGGCTTACATTCCCAACATTCCCCTGTGGCACCTGGCTCATGAGAGAGACAGAGTGACGAACACGCGCCCAAATGCACACAAACTGGGAAAAGTTCCTCACTGCACACACAAACACACACACACTCTCACACTCATCCCTTCATTTTTTATCCCCAACATCTGACAGGTGTGTTCACAAACATGTAAATGAATTTGGAAAGATGACAAACATTAGCACAATCTGCTATGTGCATTTGTGTGTGTGGGTGTATATACAGTATTGGGAAGTGTGTTTCTGCTCACTAAGCTAATGGCTCATTGGGACTAGCACAGGCCAAGTCAATCATGCCAGATCTCTCCTTGTCATTCCCATTGAGACCTGTGGCTCATCAGGGGAGATGATTAGCCTGAAGAGCTTTAATGATACTTGCCTAATAGCTACAAGAGCACGCTGTGAGGCAGCACTGTGTGTGTGTATGTTCTTGAGTGGGATATGAGTCGGGGAGGCGGTGCATGAGTGAATAAAAATCATATTTTTTAATTGGTGTGTGTGTGTGTGTGTGTGTGTGTGTGTGTGTGTGTGTGTGTGTGTGTGTGTGTGGTTGTGTGTGTGATTAGTGGTATAATGGAAACTGATGTGAACATTGTCGTCACCTGCCTCCATCCCACACATATCTATACACATCTTCATACACACCTTTCTATTCCCTCCATCGCACACTCACTGCACAATCCAAGCTTTGTACAAGCACACACACACACACACACACACACACACACACACACACACACACACACACACACACACACACACACACACACACACACACACACCTCAGATTGTGTCTGTGTGTGTGTGTGTGTGTGTGAGCTAGAGACCGGAATTATAGAGATGGGGGAGGCATTATTCATACTGGAAATGTCTTTGCATTTCAATGAGCATTTGCACTTAAGTAAACACAAGCTGATTAGTAAATGCAATATCAAAGTGCAATGGGGTGGTCTGAGTGCATAAACATATGAGGGCGGACACAACAAAGGAAACATTGTATAGCTTCAATGTCAATACTTGAACACAAATATGACCACATACTATAGTTCCTGAAAAAAGCTGACAGACTGGAAAACAGTATCAATTATATATATTGCATTGGATCTAATTGTAAATGTGTGTAGATATGAATATCATATGTACCTATTAATGTATTTTATGAGTGAACTAATAAAAAGGACACAAATGTACCCTTTAATACCCGTAATCCTTTAAGGCGGAGTATTCACAAACCCGTTTAGCGAATGCAGAACTCAAAATGTGTCCAATTCTTGATCACAGATATAAACTTTCTTCCCTGTGTTAAGGCTGTAAGTAAGAAATAACCCATATTAAAGGCATACTTTATGCTTTCAGAGTCTCTTACATGTCATAAATAATCAGCATGGGATCAGTTTGCTCTAGTGTGAGACCACTTTGCCAAAAACATACGTTTTTTTTTTTTTGTCATATCAAGTCTCTCTTTTTTTAATCTCAACCCTGGTTTGTATGGTACGAATAGGAATGAAGCCTTGGAAGCAAAAGAGCTTTTGTGCCACCAAGACCCTTTCACAGAGAGGCATGGAGATCACTCCCATACATGGCGCACGCACACACATACAGACACACGTGCATTTGCAGTAATGGTTTTCTCCAAAAGGGGCCAGTCTACAAAGAGGTAAGCCCCACAGGGAATCCATTTACCTTCCCTTGCAATCATCATACACTTCTCTAAAAACACTATGGACCAGCAGTGTTGCCATGGATACACAACACTTCACCCCCTCCTCTTACCCTGTCATTTTTCCAGTGTGTATTTCACTCTCTGCAAAACCTGTAATCCCTATGGATTGGTTAAAACTCCTGCTACATACCAGAACATGTTGTTTCCTGCGTGCCTTAAAGAGTTTGTGGAAATGTGTGTGTTTGTGCGTGAGGAATGTTGTGAACAAGCCTTACCTGGAGGCACACTTAACTGTGAAGAAAAATAACACCCAATGATCCTACACAAATAGATATACAGTGCGTAATGCTGCCAACAGCTGCTCACCGCACTGAAGAGGAGATATGGAACGTATGTGTTCTCAATACACAAACGCATCCCAAAGCAGAGAGAGATGTCCCATCAGTTACATCAGGTAAGCTGCTCTAACTCCCCGGAGCTGAGCTGGGACTAACAGATAGGTCTGTCACACAAGGTGGGGAAGTCGACTTGTATATCTCTGCCGACCGGGGAAGCTCCCCGCCTGCAGAGAAATGTCAGCCACAGAACAGTGGAAATGCCACAGACAGAGTTTCTTTCACAAAAGTTTACAGAGGGTTTGTCGGGGGGAAACGTCTGGCCGATCAGAGTTCATTTCATCTCTGTGGTCCTGCTGAAGCCCAGTTATCCTGCTTCACCCCGAGAGACATGAATAATAAATGATTGGTGAGATTCGGTCTGTACATGGAGTATCTGATTTAATAAAAGTAAAAAAAGTCTAAGGCATGCACCCTTCATTCATTTTTGATACCTAAATTCAGTTTTTATTCCGGTGATTTGCAATTAAACCTGTACAACAGCAGTGTCCAGCAGTAACGGCAATACAATTAGTGGAAATTTAACGACACCTATCACTGGTTCAGTGAATGCATTGTTGTGCGTAAAATCAAATAGCTAACCTGTGTTTTTTAATGAAGAAGTGCTGCACCTTCAACACAAGTAACATGTTCCCACAACATAGCTGAAGTGCAGCAGAGTGTTCAGTTGTGGTCTGAAATCAAACTGCTGAGGATCAGCATGATGCTGGCCAATATTCTGTCATGTATCTGCAGCAGAACATCTACTTGTGGAAGAAAATAGCTTTGATGTAGAAAGCTTTTTTGCCATAGGGCTGTAGCTAGGCTGGCTAGTTCTCTGGAAGTGTAGAGACACATTTTTGAAGCGTTTTTACCTGCAGACTGAATAACAGACGTGACTAGGCATGGGCTGATATGAGATTCTGAGGTATGACAACTTTGAGCATCAAAATTGATGGTTCGTCTGCATCATTGTATTATGATTATAGCTCTAAAATGTGTTATTTTAAAATGTCAGCTACTCTGTGTAATTTTTTTTTCTCCATTGAACAAAATCTATTTTATTCTCAAACCACGTATAGAATAATAGGAACTTCACGCGTAAATAAGTAATTTCAAAGCACAAAGAGCTGTTTCAAAAAAATGTGCTTCTCTTGCTTGTCTCTGTCATCTGGCAAGCATCTTTTCTCCTACCTGAGTGACTAGTCCGGGTCAAAATTGACCCCGTGAGGATAAAAATTGCATTGCCCAGACGAGGAAAACACAAGGGTTAATAACATTGTGTTTCCTAATATCTGTTTGACCTCCTAATGAAGGCTTGATGCTGAAATGTATAAAGTTTGTTCTCAAGCATGACTATGATATGGAGATAAAGGCATTTAACTCCACAAATGAGAGTGCATTGGGATTTTCTTGTTTTTCTTTGATACAGTTTTAGAAGTTTAAGTTTAGAGCAGGTTTTGACAGTTTAATCAATGTTAATATCTGGTTTTTGACTGATATTTTTATGGTTGCTTATCTTTATACTTCTAAAAGAGGTATCCCAGCTGAATACTCACTACAGCACTGCTGAAAGATCAAACAAAAGACGTACAGCTGATCAACACAGATACACTCATCTACGCAGATACACTGAAACGAGTGTCTGGGATTTGGCGGCTTCTCAATGTAAAAACATGTAATGTTCTTACATTGAGAAGAACAGCTATATGAGGCAGAATCTTTTCCCCAACAACTTCACATGTTGATAATTTGCATATTGAACATATAAAGCATCACATTTACACAAGGTAAGGTGCTTTTGTAACTGTTTTTTCCTTCTGTGAAGCCATGACTATCATCACTGCTGACAGCTGACTTCTTCATCCTCAGTGGATCTTAAACAAGCTGCTATTGCTGCTATAAGAGTAATGCATTGTTTCCTGTGCAGCAAAGGATTTCTTCTTGAAAAGACCAGTTACCCTAAGGGCTAAAGCGACGGATGTAAAATCTTTTATGCACTGAGCATAGATTGAATCAATCTAGCAATAAACCTTTAGGCAATAAAGCAAATGTAGTAGAACTAAGGCTGATTTATAACGGCATCGTCACAGCTTATTGTTTTGAAGTATACGCAGTTGGCTAATTTTATATTTTTACAGACAAAGAGAGCAATTTATCCTTTAATATGACCCCTGACCTTCTTCTTACTGTAGCATGACAGCTCACCTTTGAAACATGAAACCTCACCTCAACTCTGACCCCCTGGGGCAAAGGTTGACTTCACATGCCCACGTCTTGGCGGCAAATTTCCAAAGTATTCTGCAACGTGGAGCACGAACAGAGACATAACACACAGAGATACACATAGACGGAGGGAAGGGGAGGGATGAAGAACACATACAATTAGTGAGGAATGTTTGCCCCTCTTACCCCACCCATGCTTCCCCCCTTACCCTGCAGCATGTGGCTCAAAGAAAAGGCGCGGCATCAAACAGTTTTTCCTACAGTACAGGTCATGACCAAAGGACCTGAAATTGCCCTTGAAATTTGCACGAAGAAATTAAGTTGACACATCTACTATGAAAAAGCAGTCAAAGATGAAGCCTTAAAGATGGGAATTTACTGTAAAGGGTTAAAACATACGTGATTAGGCGGTGCAAGGAAGAGAGTGGAGAGTCTGGGGGTTGAAGAGTAAACGATTTACAGTAAAACGTAAACATAAAGTGGTCCATCATCTGCGAAACATCTAACTCAAATACTTACACTCTCCCTCTCCCACACACACATACCTATTGTTACTCCTGTGTGTGTGAGAGGTTATGCAGACCCAAGTCCTCGGAACCAGCATCAAATAAAGTGGACAGGTCTGATAAGCGGATAAGAACACAGCTGAGAGAAATGCCAGAGCCTTTCACTTCCCAACACATGCACAGAGGTGACGCGGGAGAAGGAAAACCTTGATACAGGTAGACTTTCACAGCCGGCAACTAAACGCTGTGTCGTGCTTTGCTATTACAGCCCCATGAGACCCCTGTGGCTCTATAATAAGCAGCAGTCTCTCATCACTAGATAGCTGCTAGTTTTTCCATTAAAGAAAAAAGAAGTTTGGATAGTCTGAGAGAGAAATAAAACAGAAGTCGAGGTCAAGAGGGGAGATTGAAAATGGAAGGAAGGAAAAAAAAGAAGTCCTGTGTGTGTCAACCTGGTTTCACAAAAGAAGACATACGCGCTGTTTATTCTGCGAGCAGCAAGGGCAAGGGTGAATACGTGAGAGAGAGAGGGGAAAAAAAGGAGGACAGGATGGGATAATAGCTAAGCTCCATTAGTAAGTCAGTGGAGCATATGATAGTAATTATCAGGTGTACTCCTGGGATGTCCTTAGTCGCTCTCGCTGTCACTGCTATAACTGTTACACACATACACACATGGGATACGAACTCTTTTCACTGTGTGGGTGTGTGCATATGTCTGTGTGATGAAGACCGAGGAGAGAGAAAGAGGAGGCTGTGTAAGCTGATGTATGTGACAAGTTAAAATTTGTTAAACTCAGTGTGTTAGGATTTAAAGAGCAAAGTGAGTAAAGGGAGAGTGAAATATCCAATTAGATATAAAAGATTGAAAAGTCGTCAAATTAAAATGTAACTTAGTGTTAGTGACTACAGACATGTCAGGAGAACGTTGAGGTAATTCTATGAGGAGTCAGTCAAACCTGTATTGTTAGTCTCGCGGTCTAAGCATGCGCCCCATGTACAGAGGCCATAGGTTTGACTCCCGGCCAT
The DNA here is from genome assembly GCF_009762535.1 of Notolabrus celidotus. Classification (NCBI taxonomy): domain Eukaryota; kingdom Metazoa; phylum Chordata; class Actinopteri; order Labriformes; family Labridae; genus Notolabrus; species Notolabrus celidotus. Next base: position 11,818,577 of record NC_048283.1, on the reverse strand, counting down.
TTGCTGCATGTCTTCCCCCCAGGACCGGCCCGTGGCATAGGCAGTATAGGCAAATGCTAGGGGCGCCGGCCATCCATAGGGGGCGCCGCTAAAAGAATTGAGGAAGAAAATGTGAAGATAAAAGGAAAAAAACCCTTTGTTTTATCTAATTTAATTTTGGATTAAATTGAGGAATGATGCCAGTAAACATTTAAAAGCTTGTGATTCATTTTTGGTTTTAAAAATAATGGTATGCAAACCAGTTTTGAAGTCTTTAAGTGTTCATGATTTTCTTGTTTTTGTTTTGTTGTTGTTGTTTTCATTACACTTTGGAAGCTGTTAGCTTAATTAGATAAAAAATGTAGGCTAGGTTTAAATACAAATTTTTTGCTTCTGCCTTTTCAGTCAGCACTTCATACATTACTGTTGCTTTGTTTTAAGTGTCTGCACAGTGAAAATGATTGTGTTATATAATGATTGAATAAATTCTACTACTATTACATAATGCATTTTAAAATTGTATAATTATTTCCCTGCTAAATATCAGTGTTATTACCATTAAACCAATGTTCTTTTACAGGTTATTTTTATTTTAAAACAAAGGAAACCTGTAAAACATAAAGCTGGATGTCAGTTGTCTTTCAGTGTGTATGTGATTGTTGAAGATGGTTACAATACAAGGGGCACTGGGCAAAATCTTGCCTAGGGCACCTTGTATTGTAAGGGCCGGCTCTGCTTCCCCAACTCTCTACTCCCCCCCACATTTTCATACCTCCTAAAAATAAATTGATTGGAGCCCCTGCTCAGTGACAGAGCAGGGTTCCCACGCGTCCTGGAAAACCTGGAAAACCTGGAAAACATTTGACCAGTTTTCCAGTGCTGGAAAACACCTGGAAAATGGGAGAAAAAGTAAAATGTCCTGGAAAATCACAGATAGTCCTGGAAAATTATTCCAACATGGCTGCATGTGACCTGACCCTATTAACAAAACACATCCCCATTCATTGAAAGTTGAGTTCACTCTGTGCTGGAAAAGACACATCTTTTCTCCTTCTCTTCATAATCATGCATTCACAGAAAACGGGTATATTGTTTCTGTTTTATGGTACATTTGGCTCAATTACCATACTCTAGCTCAGTTGTTCTCAAAGTGGGGTCCTGGGACCCCTGGGGGTCCACGAACCATGGCATGGGGGTCCGTGAAATAATTTGAATACATTTCTAATAAATGATAAATTGTGTTGTGTCATTACAAACAGCATATCCACCATTGTTCTGATACCATTTGGTGTCTGAAGGGATATGTGAGTCTTGCTCCTGTTAATTTTCTGAAAGCGTTTCAGATCAATTACTTGAAAAGTCTAAATGCTGTCATGTTGAGTCCACAAGGAATGAAATGACCCTCTGTTTTAAAGGATACAAGTGGGATTTACTTGATTCAAATTGAAGTGTTATCTGTTTATCACTATGGTACAGGTCTGAAGGATTTACATTGATACGTTTTACAATACAAAAAGTTCCAAGGGAAACTAAGAGTGCAAATGGTAGTAAGCATGTGCTTTAGTGATGGGAAGTTCGGCTCTTTTCAGAGAGCCGGCTCTTTTAACTCGGCTCCAAAAGAAGAGCCGGTTCTTTTGACTCCCAAACGGCTCTTCATTTAGGATCTCTTGTAGCCGTAGGGGTTAGGGTTAGGATTAGGGTTAGGGTTAGGATTAGGGTTAGGGTTAGGGTTAGGGTTAGGATTAGGGTTAGGGTGAGGGTGAGGGTTAGGGTTAGGGTTGTGATTAGGGTTAGGGTTGTGATTAGGGTCAGGGTTAGGATTAGGGTTAGGGTTAGGGTTAGGATTAGGGTTAGGGTTGTGATTAGGGTTAGGGTAGGGTTAGGGTTAGGATTAGGATTAGGGTTAGGATTAGGGTTAGGATTAGGGTTAGGGTTAGGATTAGGGTTAGGGTTAGGGTTGTGATTAGGGTTAGGGTAGGGTTAGGGTTAGGGTTAGGGTTAGGATTGGGGTTAGGGTTAGGGTTAGGGTTGTGATTAGGGTTAGGGTTAGGATTAGGGTTAGGGTTAGGGTTGTGATTAGGGTTAGGGTTAGGGTTAGGATTAGGGTTAGGATTAGGGTTAGGTTTAGGGTTAGGGTTAGGATTAGGGTTAGGGTTATGATTAGGGTTAGGGTTAGGATTAGGGTTAGGTTTAGGGTTAGGGTTAGGGTTAGGGTTGTGATTAGGGTTAGGGTTAGGATTAGGGTTAGGGTCAGGGTTAGGATTAGGGTTAGGGTTAGGGTTAGGGTTAGGATTAGGGTTAGGGCTGTGATTAGAGTTAGGGTTAGGATTAGGGTTAGAGTTAGGGTTAGGATTAGGGTTAGGGTTGTGATTAGGGTTAGGGTAGGGTTAGGGTTAGGGTTAGAATTGGGGTTAGGGTTAGGATTAGGGTTAGGGTTAGGATTAGGGTTAGAGTTAGGGTTAGGATTAGGGTTAGGGTTAGGGTTAGGGTTAGGGTCGTGAATAGGGTTAGGGTTAGGATTAGGATTAGGGTTAGGGTTAGGATTAGGGTTAGGGTTAGGGTTAGGATTAGGGTTAGGGTTAGGGTTAGGATTAGGGTTAGGGTTAGGGTTAGGATTAGGATTAGGGTTAGAGTTAGGGTTAGGGTTAGGATTAGGGTTAGGGTTAGGATTAGGGTTAGGATTAGGGTTAGGGTTAGGGTTAGGGTTAGGGTTAGAACCAGACCCGAACCAGAACCGAACCAGAACCGTACCACAACCGAACAAGAACCGAACCAGAACCGTACCAGAACCGAACCAGAACCGAACCAGACTTGAACCAGAACCAAACCAGAACCGAACCCGAACCAGAACCACACCAGAAGTTAACCAGAACCGAACCCGAACCGAACCAGAACCATACCTGAACCGAACCAGAACCGAACCAGAACCGAACCAGAACCGAACCAGAACCGAACCATACTTGAACCGTAAACGAACCAGAACAGAACCGAACCAGAACCATACCAGAACAGAACCAGAACAGAACCAGAACCGTACCAGAACCGAACCAGAACCGAACCAGAACCGTACCAGAACCGAACCAGACTTGAACCAGAACCAAACCAGAACCGAACCCGAACCAGAACCACACCAGAAGTTAACCAGAACCGAACCGGAACCGAACCAGAACCATACCTGGAACGAACCAGAACCGAACCAGAACCGAACCAGAACCGAACCATACTTGAACCAGAATCGAACCAGAACAGAACCGAACCAGAACCAGAACCGAACTCAAGCAAACTGAACCAAAACCAGAACCAAACTCAAGCAAACAGAACCAGAACCAAACTCAAGGAACATAACCAGAACCAAACTGGATCAAACATTATTAATGTCCTCAGGTAGGCATTGAGTAAAATCCGATCCCTCATCTTGGATGGGCTGATCCGGTTTCTCCTCTTAGTGAGTATTTGCCCGGTCTTTGAGAAGAACCCTAACCCTCTCTGAAGGAATAGATGAAGCCAGGATACACAGCCTCCCCTCCATCACCTGTATCCTATATCCTCACAAGTGATTGGCCGCATGGCCGCCATGCTGACCAATCAAAACAAAGTTCTGCTGTGAGCAGAGCTGGGGCTGAGCACTGAGAGAGCCAAGCAGGGAAAGGAACAAACTGGGAGCCGGCTCTCTCTGGATGTGAGCCGGCTCTTCTGATCCACTATAAAGCATCGACTCTCAGAGCCGCAGCTTTTGATCATGACACATCTCTAATGTGTTTAATCTGTGTTACAGTTATTATATCATGATGAAGCAGGTATATTTTGAGTCTGAGTTGAGTTGAGAAACATTTGTGGCCATTTTTGTCATTCAATTCTATTTAGGTCATTAAAGCACTGATCCTCTGATCATTATTATTATTATTTATTTCAGTAAGGAAGCTTCCTGATTCCTTTGCTGGTTCTTTTGTTTACTTCTTTGCTCATTTGATATTTTTTGAGAAAAGAGAAAGCTGAGGTGAGAGTTGCCCATCATTGTTACTTGGTTGCACTAATAAAGTGAAGTGCTGTACATCTGTGTTTGCATTATTCTATTATCAATTTGCCATAATTTTTAAGTATGTAAGAGATGATTTCATTGATAGCCATAGACTACATGTCTTTCAATGTAGACTTCCACTGAGAGGAACATATTAGACTATTTAGGAACTAAATTAGGAACTCAATTAAGACTGTCATACCAGCTTGATCATCACTGAAAATGTCCTGGAAATGTCCTGGAAAACGATCTCTGGAAAAGAGTGGGAACCATGACAGAGGAAACCCCATAGATCTGCTTCTACAGCCACCTTGTATCAATGCTGAATTACGCAAACACACATACTAACATTGGGATTGAATTTCCACGGTTATAACTGAAACAACTAAATGAACCGCATTTAGAGTACACTATCTACTTCTTCATAAGAATTAGACTACATTTGCTGTGGGGGTAACACCACCCTGCCACTTTCACTATTACTTCTCCCCAATTAGCCTATCACGTTATCACATTAAACAGAGTAACTTGGCTGTAATAGCTTGCTAACATCTCAAGAGAACAATTGAATATGATAAGAAAGCTAACTCAAGTTAAGTGGACTTATAAAGCCTGTGTTTGTGTGGGTTGAGCCCCTGCAGGGTCACAGAGGAAACCCTGTAGTCGTATCAATAACAGCCACATCGTGTCTTAAATTTGAAACCACTATAACACAGAGGTTTTCATATTTCACAGTTATCTATAATTAAAGTAAATCATCTTGTGAGCATTTTGATGAGCTTTGTGCAGTAAGTGAGATTAAGCAACACATTTGTGTTTGACAGCAAAATGAGAGAAAGATGAGATTTCTTTTCACATTATTATGTCTGAAATTGGGTGCATACTTTCTGCTAGCTTCCTTCCTGCTGTTGTGTTATTGTTAGTAGTTATATCACACTTTCAATATCAGATATTTCATCCAAATTTTAATGGTGTCATCATCTTAAAAGACAAAGTCAGTGTAAGTTAAGTTTTGTGGGGTTTAGTGAAGGGAATGTCTGTCAATAGAGTCCCTGCTCAGTCGCAGAGGAAACCCCTTAGTTGTTTTGAATGCAGCCACATTTAGTTTGGACAGCGCTTTCATTCCAACCTCTGGCCGCCAGAATTAAAGTCCATAAAAAACAGCAGTTTCTCAAATGTCCACTTGAGGCTGGCTCCGGAAGTGCCGGAAACCACATACTCACAAAGTCAAAAAAGACGATCCTTGCAGCAATAATAAACAATGTTTTCAGCCTGGTACAAAAAACGGCTTCAGTCTCAATAGTCAATTTCTCTATCGGCACCATAGACTGTTTAAAATATGGACGTAGTATCTGTGACGTCACCCAGCTGTTTCTGAAGCGCTGTTTTGAGGCCAATCGTCAGCGGGAGCCATATTGCTGCTGTCAAGCGATTGTGAAGTAAAGAGGTGGGCTTTGAGCCTCCTAGCCAACAGCTACAGTGTTCCCGCCTGTCTATCAAGTCAGCTGTGCCTCTCATTGGAAGACTCGTAATCTCAATACCTTCGAAATTGCTGCGTTACCCCCCTACAATGTGTGCCGATAGAGAAATGAGCTATCCAGACTACACTCGTCTTTTGAACCAGGCTGTAAACATGTTTATTTCTGCTGTAAAGATCGGCTTTTTTTATTCGTGTGTATGTGGTTTACGGTGCTTCCGGAGCCAGCTTCAAGTGGACGATCGATGAACTACAGTTTTTAGCACTTCCCGGTGGACTCATATTTTTAGACCGGAGGTTGCCGCTGCTCAGTCGCAGAGGAAACCTCTTAGTTGCGTTGAATGCAGCCATAATTAGTTTTGACAGCGCTTTCATTCATGTTGTGTGTTTTTTCAATTTTATCTGTGAATTAGAATTTATGCATCAAGGAGTCTTTTCATAATGCTTGGTGCGTATTAAGCAAGTCGAAGCTACTTTGTGCGTAGAGAGAAAGTCTTGTGCTGTAGCGTTTTGTTATGTTCACTTTTGTTGTATACCTTTCTTCACACACATTTTCCTGTAACTGCACAAGTAAAATATTTGTGCTTTTTTACATTCTACTACAGTTGTTGCTGAGGAAGCTATCACTTTTCATCAATATTTTGACTATGTTAAACTTGAATGTATGACTAGCTAACAGCCGCATTTTTCATTAGCTTACCCTATGTAAAATAAGAAAAAAAAGGTTTAAGCCTCAGTAAAATGTTTTGTGTATTATTTTAACGGAGATAGTTTTTTTACTTCATAATCTCTACCTAAACATGTTTCAATGTGTAAATATTATTTACAGTGGTGTAGCATATAAATTGGTGATGTAAACCCAGTGTTTTTCTTGGCTCTGTTTTTATGTTTCGCCTCAGGTAGATTTGATGTGTGTGCGTTGTAACATGTACTTTACAGTGAAGGTTGGGCAACAAGGTCAAGTGTGGAGAATGTGCAATCCTTTCATTACGCTACGCAACTCAACATGCTTCAAGGTATGTATGCCATTTCGAGAGGTTTACTGCACACTCACACAAACACACTTACAAAAGGAGTTTTGTGTGTGCGCTATTTTATTTTCTGTATGTGATGATGTAGGGATACAATGCTTCTGAGTATAAATCATCACCCAAAACATAAGTGTGTAAGTGTGTGTGTGTGTGTGAGTGTTTGAACCTCCAGGCAGCTGCTGTGCTGTAATGTTAGCCGGTGGGAGGAGCCTGTTGCATGTACAGAAGTTCTCTGAGGAGCAGAACTCAACAGCTGCTCTTCAGCTCCTCCAGGCTCTTCTCCCTGTTCTTTTAAAACACACTTTTCTCTGATCCTGTCTCTCTCTCCTTCTCTCTCTCTTTATTTCCTTCTACCGGACCCCCAGAGATTTCTTTTTGCCTTTGGCAGTAAATCCAGCTTTCGTAGTGTGTTGAGTATCTGTGAACACAAACGCATCTACACACTATAACTCAGTATGACAATAAAAGAGTCCTTGTGGCAGTTTATTGGTGGAGTTTAGAGTAAAGTAAATCTGAATACATTTACTCATCATGTTCTTCGATTTGTCCCATGAGCATATAACCCTCTGATACCCCACCACTCATTGGGGGCAGGTCATATTACACAAATGGATTACTTTAATCGAATTTTCAGAGAATTAGGACAGAAAATCTCGTTTATTACACTGTTTGAACTTTATACTGCAATGAAACACCTGGGGATGCTATTTTTTAAAGCTTCTGCTGAGCTTTTAACCTACATTCCTTTTTTTGTAATTCATTAAGAAAATCTCTGTCAAACAAAAAGAACAAAGTATTCTAGATTAGATGTTTTGTTACATACAAGTACCTTCTTTGGGTCTCTTTAGTATTACAAAAAGTTGAACAGTGTAATTTAAAAGCCTTGTATGGAAAGAGATATGTCATCCAGGTGTTTACAGTGAGCACTCGGCAGGATGTCAGTGTTAAAATTTGGTAGAAAACTGGTTGAAATCAAGTCAGGACTGCAAAAATAGACAATCAGTTTTTTTCAGCTATTTAAAATAGGTTTATGACATCACTGGTCAGAAGGCAGATATTTGTCTTTTAACTTACATAGTTATTGTTTCCCTTTACTTATTCACCATCCACTTGTTTCAGTTTATGACAAAGTCTCGGAAAACCAATCCTGATGGAGCTTACTTATCGATCTACTTAAAATAGAAACGAGAATCAAGAAAGCTTTATTGCCAAGTGAGCTCACACACACAAGAAATTTGACGTGGTGATTGGAACACCGGTACTTAAAGCTGGGGTTGGTAGTCAGATTTAGATACACTTTTTGTTATACTGGTTAAAATTATCTTTATGTCCCAATGACAATCAAAACATAATGTGAGTGAAATAAAGCCACTATCTACAGCCTGAGTAAACCTGGGAAAACACCAGACGGAGTCCTATGGAAATGCTACATTCAATTTCATAAAAGACAAAGACATGAATAAATTTGCCTAAACCAGAGTGCACATTTTAGCAGATTAATATAATAGTAAATTAGGTTATAATAATTAGGATTAAATTACATTATTGCATATGGTTATTGAGGTACTGCCATAGACTGTATAAATAATGGACGTAGTATCCGTCGTGTCACCCATCTGTTCCTGAGCCCTGTTTTGAAGCCAATTGTTGGCGGGAGCCATATTGGAAAGGCTGAACGAAACCTAACTACTGTCAAGCTAGTGTGAGGTAAAGAGTCGGGCTTTGAGCCTCCTCGCCAACAGCTACAGTGTTCCTGCCTGTCAGTCAAGTCAATCATGTCCTTAAATGGTCAACTCGTAATTATTATCTTCTGAACCGTTGCATTAGAAGAAAAACTCACCCCCTGTACAGTGTGTGCCGATAGAGAAATTAGCTCTTCAGACTGAAGCAGTTTTTTGAACCAGGCTGTAAACATGTTTATTTCTCTTGAATTGGTGTGCATGTGGTTTCCGGTGTTTCTGCAGCCAGCTTCAAGCGGACGCTCAAGTAACTGCGTTTATTAACACTTCCGCATGGGCTCCACATTTTGAAGCCCATGCTCCCCACCAGAGGTTGCTGCTTGGGTATTGCACAGGAAATCAAAGTATTGCTACATCTTACTTTTATTATTTTAATTCTGTGAAACTCTTTCACATTTTTGGCATACCAGTGTGTTTTCTCTTGCTTGTGATCTGGTTTTAAGGTTGTAAGCATTCAATTTGTTAGCTGTGAATGTAAACTCCAATCCCAGTTTTTGCTAGTCCTTGTAAACCAAAAATTCCATCTGTAATAAAATCAGGATTAGGCTGAAAATCAAAGATACTTTGAAGCAGGAAATCTGACTCTAATAGATTTGCTCCTTTCTGGTTCTTGTATGTTGCTTGCAGAAGATGACGGACTTGAGATTTTGACAATATAAAGAAAAATATAATACTCTTTACTTTTTAAGAGACGTGCAGTTTTTCTTCCCCAACCCTCCACTTAAACTGCTCAGAGACTTTTGTACATATAAAGGCAAGGACATCCAGAGAACATGCTTTTTACAGCATTATTGGATTAAGTGTTTGAGCGGTTGTGGTTAAAAATAGTCCTGACCTTGTGCATTTAATGGTTTAACTGAATCTTGGAGTTGACCGTGGCCTGTAACGGAAAATGTAATGACCTTTGACCTTAGTGGATTGACTCGTACACCACACCATTCCATTAATTTAGACAAGCCCTCAGGGAGTGAGGCACATAAACTCAGCCATCACATTTTATCTTCTACACATCAATGCCACATAGTTATTGTTTTTTATTTTTTTTACACTGTTAAGCTCATAAACCCTGCTGGAAATTTTATCTCCCGCCTCTAAATTCCACCAGACACAACACAAAGTAGCATAGCCAATTAAAAATTAAAGCGCACCAAGCTGTGCCTTAATAACTAAACATCCCACAGGTAGTCTGGCTCGCCTCACACACTCAGTACAGCTCAGGCGGCGGGGGACCGGCCCACACTCGGCTTAATGGCACACTCGCTGATACAATCGATGAAACAAATCCTCCACGCTGTGAAATAAATATCAGCATTTCAGCAAGTAAATGCGGGGCCTGTGCAGGTAGATGCAACACATAGACATTTACTGAGTTTACACTAGTACCAGCTCTCTGCTCCATCTCTCGTGACCACACCCAAGTAGTAAATACATTCAGGCCACACAGGATACTAAACCTAAGGACTCAGCTGGAAAAGAATGAATCACACAGGCCTTCTTTCATTCTTTATCTCTGAAACCTTCATTTTTTTCCTTCCTCCCTACCTTTATCAGCGCTTTTGTTTCTTTAGAGCTAGTGTTGTTCAGAGCAAATGCAGATTTACGACATCTTAACAAGGCATCTTCTGTTTTCGTCCTTCATCGCTAATCACTGCTTTCACTTTCTCTCATCCTGACACTTCACCTCCTGTTCTTCATATATCTCCTCCTTCAATTTACTCCTCGACTCAACCCCCTTTAAATGCATTTAAGCTCACTCCATCTGTCTTTTCCCCTTTAAAGTCACTCTATAAATTATCTTCTCCCTGCCTTCCTTTACTCCTTGACAAAACTGTCTCTACATCCAAGCTGGTCCTCCTGTAGCCTCAATGCTCTTGGGGTTGTGTGTGCAAACAGCATGTGTATGCTGATCATGTCAGATGGAGCACATATTGTTAGAGACGCTGTCACCAGAGCCCTGCTCAACCTGGATCTGTCTTAGCTCACAGTATAAGAAGAATAATGCACCCATACCCTCTCTATCCCTCTATACTAAGCTGAATCCAAGCCAAGGGCTCCTGAGTATACTCACTAGATCCGGGTCTAGCAGGCAGAGGGGACAGACACTGGCTGTCATCCCTCAATAGGCTGACACTAAATGGCTAAATCAGTTTAAAGCTACTGTAACTAAACCCAATAGAGGCAGCAGTGAAACTCACTGGGGGCAGAGGGAAGCTGGAAGAAGGGAGGGAAGGACACTGAGAGGAATGACAGTAATCCCCCTCATTGTTAGCCAGTCTGAAAAGCTCTGATCCTCTCATTCTTTGGAAAACAAAATGAGGGGATCACACAAACATGCACAAAATCTGGAAAACACACACTTTCTCAACACAACCTTGATCCATATCAAACACTTAAAGTCTGTGTTTACAGTACTGAGTATTATCTAACACTTTCTCATCAGTATCATCAACAAGGCTGAGAGCTTACTTACAAGGTGACTTTGAAAAGAAGTGAAACTTCTACATTTAAATAAAAGCTACATTAATGTGCAATAAAAGACAAGCCATCCTTTCTCAATACATTCTTCTGTTGTTAATGTTGAGTAGTAATGATTTACTTAAGTAGCAGTGTTAACAGTTGTGCCTGTTAGCTTAACATAGGGAGTTAGTTCAGCAGCTAACCTCGACCAAAAGAGAAGAAAATACCTTCAGCTCAATGTCACTGTTGGGTCATATTTCTTGGTTGTGTTTAGCTAGCTTGCTAACTTTATTTACAGGCTGCTTTTCAGGAACCACCTGATTTTGAGATTTATGACCCTACTTGACTATGAAGCAGTAAATCCTGTAGTTTCAGTGCAAGCAATTTAGCTAGCAGTTAAAGGTACAATTCACTTAATGCTTCGTCAAGGACTCTGTAGGAAGTTACATGAAGTCATAACTTATTGTGAATTAGAAATATATACAGCACATCTTCAAATATAATGTTATTGTTCCTGTATGCCTTTCTATGTATGCTTGTATGCATGTATGTATGTATGTATGTATGTATGTATGTATGTATGTATGTATGTATGTATGTATGTATGTATGTATGTATGTATGTATGTATGTATCTATCTATCTATCTATCTATCTATCTATCTATCTATCTATCTATCTATCTATCTATCTATCTTTTATCATTTTTTTCACTTTGTGTGTTAAATGTTGGTTTATTGTTTTTGTGAACATATAGCTTTTTATAATGCCACATCTTTGGTTGTATTAATATTAACATTCTGCGTTTCTTTGATAAGATATCTGTGTGTAGTTCTTTACTTTGTGGAAAGTATGTGTAATAGCAAATGCTTATTTCAGGTTTCATATTGCAAAAACCACTAAAGATGCAGAAGCCTCCATCACATCAGCAGGGGATGTCACTGACATTGTTATTTACATTTTACATAAATGCTTTCCATCCACCAATACACTCTGAGTGCTTGCTTCTGCCTTTGCTGTTTTGTATTCAGAGCACAGATTGATTTCTGGGCTCACATTGGTGAGAGACTTTTAATTTCCTAATGGAGAGCCAGCAGAGCACGGGGGGGGGGGCGTGTGTCGGGACATTGTTCCTGATTGGCCCGTAACCACAGAACCTGTGTATGTGCATGGTATTGGGCTTTCACTTTCTAACTGTGTAAAGTGGAAAGCATAACATTATGTAAGCTTAACATATGAGGGGGAGAAGGTTTTTGATGAGCAGAATCAAACAGAATAATTTAGATTTTTAGAGGAACTCTTTCATCTGGTCTCTTGATTAAAGTTTGATTGTGATTTATGAATTTGCAAATGACCAATTATGATTATGACTGCCATTGATAAGAATCATCCTTGTACATTTACTGATATATGCACGAAGCCGCACAGCAATTTGCAGATGATTGATGGCTTCATCTCAGCTCATTTCTAAAAAATTGAGAGTGAGCACAGTGCATCATGACGTTGGCAGAAAGCTTATCCCTCCAGCATTTATCGGTGCAAAACATGAGCTTCCTCGATTTTTCAGATCTGTCACAACAAATCATTGGATCAATCAACGTGAAGGGAAATTTACATAATGCTGGTTATATCAAAGAGATTAAACTTTGCTGCAAACTAGGAATCAATTTAAATGTCATCTTCTGGGAGCGGGAGAAAAAACACCGAAATGGGGGAATTACATCAAAAGCAATTTGATTTTGCTTTTTGTCTGGAGTGTGAAGTTTTTAGAGATACTGCTTGGTGGTGTGTAAGTGTTTTAGATGCCTTGTTATATGTGCTGATGCTTCATTTTGCCCATATACAACTTTTCTCCACAAAAGCAGCACATTTCAAAAACAACTTTAGCCCCATTTGTGAAAATAACCAAAAAAATAACTGAAAGAGAAAGAGAAACCCTAAAGTCGCTTTTGTAAATTGACGGCTGCAGAAATGGGAATGAAAACACAGTGGATACCAGGTTGTGATTGGTTTTCTTGTTTTTTTTTCATTATAAATTCTACACAGCTGGAACAAAAAAAAAGATACATCAACACACCACAGAGGTCACAACAGTGTACCACAAAATATACAGTATACAGTACAGAGAGAGAAGTAAAGCACTGAGAATTTCTTGTAAAAAAAAATCCAAAGAAAAGGGAATCTCTCTTCTCTTAGAGCGAGGGGAAAAGAAAGGGGGAATGAAAAACTCAGTAGTTCCAAAATTAAGAATCCCCTCTCTAAAAAACAATTTATACCACAATATTTTATATAAAACATTAAAATAAAAAAAAGAACAATGCTCCAATTTCACTCATCTATCTTCACCGGCCACCACAGGTTTGCTAACAGTCAATATGGCAAGATCAGTAGACAGACATTAAAAAAATAAATTGAGCCATGTGGGCGGCGATAGTGGTTTGAGGTGACCTTTTTTTTCAACAACAAAAAGAGAAAAAGAAAAAGGCCATTTGTTCCAGTGTTCAACAAAGTAAAAGGGCACGTCAACCCGCTATCAGAGCTCTCTGGCCTGCCGACAGTGTAAGAGGAGAAACAGAAAAAACGCCAGAATTGCGTACCTAAATACACAAACATTCGTGCTGTGAGACAAAACTTTCATTTGGTAAAAATAAAAAAGCACATCACATACTCCAGCAATGTACCCCCGATCCCTCCCACACCCCTTCCCCTGCTCGATCGAACCAGAGTGAACCTGTGCTAGTGATTTCTTCTCCCATCAGGTGAATCTCTGTGAACTACGTGGCAGCTCTTAAAAAGTCCCATTTGGCTGACAGAACAACGCAGCAGGCCACTGTTTGAGATTGTCGACCATTTTGCCAAATTCCACCTATTTTACTGAGAAATTTGATGATGATTGGGTTGTTTGAGTGGAGCTGCTGCTTTCGGGTTTCACCCAGGAGTAGAGGACTGAGAGAACGAACCACTTGTTAAGAAATGGTAGCAATCACAGTCCCAAATCGACAGCTTTATCGCCACAGATACTCCTCCTTAGCAAAGCACACCTCCTGCATGATAGACAGGATAATCAGTATTTGAATTTACAGAGGAAAACATGAGCGCACGGGAGGGGGAAAAAAATCAAGTGAATGTACTGACATAATATACATGTATGCTGGAAATGGCAAAAACAAATTTGTACAACCTAATAGCTTGCTTGTTTGAAGGCGTTTAAGCTGGATTTAAAAAGACAAGCAATTTTAGAGCAAGGATTGGTGTTATTAAAAACCTGGGCTGTTTCTTAGGAAAGCTAATTAGGGATATTGGAAAATAAAAGGTACATACATTAACATTCACAGGTGGCAAAAATGTAATTAAACAAACAGCACTAAAGCTAGCACAGAGCTTCTTTGAGCTGAAATGATACAGCAGTGTGTGCCAAACAGTTTGCTGAGGGATTAAATGTTGAGAGCGTAAATCATCACGTTTCATTGATGTGAATAAAACAGAATGGCAACGCCTGATAATTTTATCCCAATATACCCGGCAGAGAGCACAGAATTTAAGTGCAGACTCACAGACAGAGTAGAGGTTCAGTGCTACTCTTGCATGTACACACACTCTCCAGAGGTACACTGTGGCTTAATGGCATTTTGTGTTTGATTTGGGGTAGATAAGAGAGATTATGCCACTGTGTATAGGAGAGTGCTATACACACCTCACTGTTACTCTTCTCTGCTGAGGAGTCAACCAGAGATGTGATTGGTGAGTTAGGAGTGAAAATAAAAAAGATGATCACATTAGCAATCCAGTGATGTCACATTTTTAACCTGTGCTAGCAGATACGGATGGTGTTTCATCTTCAATGGCAGCTCCAGCTTTAAGTTAGAGGGAAGGAACTCCATCCATAAAAGTCTAACACTGGTTATAAACAAGCAGAACCAATACCAAACACCATGCACCCCCAAAATGAACCCATTTCCAAGCTCCACCTCTTGTTGTCCCCCTTCAGTCTAGTGTAGTAAATAAAAAATAGCCCTGTTGTCTTCATAACGGCACTCCTCCTTCCCTTCATCCCTCCATCGGTTTCTTTCATCATCTTGTTTCATCACTGTGAAAGAGAAAGGGAGAAACAAAACACAACATTATATCAATATGGAGAAACTACAATCATTATTATATATTATATCATGTATTTGGAGCCTGTCATGACTTTTAATGACTCATTTGTTGGCCATGGACACCAAACTGGCTACGTTTGCGGTGGTGTTTTTACTATTTTTTTTTTTGTGTGTGTCCGGAGATCCTGTGTAACTATGGTCGCATTGTTTACATACGAGATCAGCTGTTAGCAGCCCGTAGCATTTCGATGCTAAACGATGCTAGGCCCGATGTTCCCTGTGAGCTGAGGAGAAGGAGGCAAGGATGACGTGCTGGCATTGAGGTGCAAGCTAAGAAAAGACGACATCGACCTGTCCTTCCACTGGAAGACAGAAAGATGTATAACACATCTGACGACAACATACAACATGTCTGCTGCTGGCTTTATAAGCTGTATACATTAAAAGCTATCACTACTGCATCCATTTACTTGGTAAACTAATATATTCCTCAAAATACATCTGTTATAAAAATGTACAAGCCAATACTCAATTTCAGAGTAAGATTTAAGCTGCCCATGGCTCAAAGCACTGCAGCCTTTCAGAAGACAGCTTACAGGGTGATATTTTTTTAATGACATCTCTGGATAGCATACGGAGAGGCCGACTTTAACATCTCACCGTTTCATCTGTTTCAAAAGCAAAGCAAAAATGTGTCTGCAATCTCCACGCTATCCTAAAATGTCAGGCAGTTTGCTGTCAGTAGTTTCAGAACTCACATGAAACAAAACTCGCTCAAACTGGCTTTTACACTCACATAATATACAATGTCTCTTCCATGAATTTCATGATGATCTGTTTTGTATTTCTGATGACATTTTCAGATGACCGCTCAGCTGTCACACTCCATCATTCAGCTTTCTGAATGTGCTCTGTTAGAAGTTAAACTAACCTGAGACGAGCTATCAGCATGACGGATTTATCTGAGGATATTTCTGCTGACTGTAAAACACGTTTACGTCAAACTTATCGCTGTTGTTATGAAGGATCTTTGAAGGCAGGTCCATGTCTACGTGTTCAGTTTCAGCCTTGTCATGTTGCAGTAAATCAGATTATGCTGCCTTTAAGTTACTGTTGCTCGCTTATTCTCCTTCAAATAATCAGCATGTACTTCATTTAAGTACATTTACCAGGTAAGTTAGATAAAATCAAGACATGACGATAGTCTTTGAAAAGGGCCCAGTGTCTGTCTATCTGCTGTGATAAGAGTCTGCATCATACAGGCCTGAACACACACACAGTGACTAACTGGAGGCTACTTTTATGTAAGAAACTCCTTCAGATCAGGGATGACTTTGTTCTTATTCACTACAACACCCTCACTCACTGAAGTATCCTCGACTTGTCCTTGCATGAGTCACATTCATGAATACAGAGGCAGCATGCAATCATCCTGAACAATTAGGCACATTAGATATCAAACAGCAAAAGTTAACTGTTGGTTCATCCTTTGATGACAAGATCCTCATGTCCATATCCGTGTGTCCTGACCAAGCGGCAACCTCCAATCTCAAACTATGAAGCCCATGCGGAAGTGTTATAAACTGCAATTCATCGAGAATCAGCTTGAGGCTGGCTGCAGAAACACCGGAAACCACATAGACACCAATTCAAAAAAGACAATATTTGCAGCATTAATAAACATGTTTACAGCCTGGTTCAAAAAACAGCTTAGCTCTTAGTAGCTAATTTCTCTATCGGCACACACTGTACGGGGTTCATTTTTTTCTAACGAGACGTTCAGAAGATATTAAGATTACAAGTTTTTGCCCAAATAAGGACATGACTGACTTGACTCCCGGACGGGAACACATAGCTGTTGGCTAGGAGACTCAAACCCCGCCTCTTTATGTCACACTATGCCTGTTTGAGTTCCGCATTTCCAATATGGCTGTCGCCGTCGATTGGCTTCAAAACAGCGCTCAGAAACAGATGGGTGATGTCACGGATACTACGTCCACATTGTATACAGTCTATGGTCCTGACCTGTTCAGTGGACGGCCTCTTGTTGAGGAGACCGGCTTCTTCATTGGCTTTGTCCGTCTTCATTTCCACCACGATGTCGTTGTTCACCTCTCCACTGGCACTACAGAGTTAGCAGGAACAACAAAGAATGGGGGACATAAAAAATTGAGTTGGTCCGCACAGCACAGAGTAAGGGCAATGTTTTGTGTCCAAGTAGGGACTGGCATTTCAACAACCTCCTATTCACAAGCATTGATAGAGAAAGAGATCCAAGGATATGATAAAGATATGCCAGTTTGTGTGGCAAACCTTTTCATTTGTTATTTAATGGCAGCCAGCAAACAACTTTCAGATGTGCCAGTTGTTCAACATTACAACCAGGTGCCAGTAAAAAATAATTGAAACAATATATTTTTAAGATGACATATAACTCCCTTGATGTATTTGATTTCTTACTCTTAAAGGAATATTTGAATGTCAAACACAACCTAATAAAATAAAAGCACCACATTGCTTCCATAAGGAGACAGGACTGTTGTCTTCAAAGATTAAAAGACCAATGCAGTGTGCTTTTAAAGGTGAAGAAGAGGAGTCTGGTGAAATGTATTGATGCTGTATACAATGAGGACTATAGCTTTTATCTAATTAACAGCATAATTAATTTATTGATCTTTGAATTCTGCAAGCATGGTGTAAATGAATGCCAGGATGACGAGTACACTCATGCCAACAGTTTGTTCTGCTGAAATATGGCTTTTTCAAAATATGGGTAAGCCTGTCACATGTTGCTTGGCATCATTTTAAGAAATAGAGGAATCAAGACAGCTGGCAGTACGTTAAGATAGCAGCTCTGTTATCATTTATTGGTAGAAAACTGGCGTTTTTCTCTGTTTAAGCTGCTTAAAGAGTGCACAGTGTTTAATTATTTGGGTTTTATTTACCCATTCATGTTTTGTTTCATTGATGATTTTATTTTTGCTTCATATTTTTTTCCCTTTTAAATTTTTAGAAGGATCAATAACAGACAATAGCTTACTTTACATCTTTACAATCAGTATTTACACAATGAATCTCTTCTAGAGTTGTTTTTCAACCTTCTCCCAAAATAACGTCCCTACAGAAGCAACATGCTGCTGATAATGGGGATTGAGACACATGAGGTAATCACTGCAAACATTAATCCCTCTGCCCACCCCCTCCCTCATTTTCGTCCACTCACACTTCCTTCTTGTCCTTCTTGCCGCAGGGCAGCTTGCTCTTCTTGTTCAGGAAGTAGATGAGGGCCACCAGCAGCAGGAGCAGCAGAACACACACCACCACGGCTATCACCACCCCGCTGGAGCCTCCCTGCTGCTTGTCAGCTACAGCGCCGCAACGGAGGGACACATGGAGGGATGGATGTTGGGGTGGAGGAGAGGCGGGATGGACCAAGGTGAGGGGGGGGGGGGAGGTTGTAGGGGAGTGAAGGATGGATCATAGTGAAGGAAGGGGAGGGAGTGGGGTGATTTTTTTGATTTGGAAGGGGCATTGTGAAGGGTGTTGAGTGATTATTTTGATTTGTGGGAGAGAAAGGGGGAGGGAAGGAAATTAATTTCATTTGGGGGACAGAAAAGGAAACAGCATGAGGAGGGGAGGACAGGGAGGGGGAGAGGAAAGGCACAGGTAGGGTCCAGATGAAGACAATGCACGGTTGCATGGATGGATGGGTGGAGAGAAGAAGGATTGGGGAGGGGGGCAGGGATTGGGATGTGGGGTTAGACTAACTTTTGAATGCAATGGCTGAAAAGTGATGGGACCCAAAAAGAGGGCCTGAACACTCACAGATAAAACTAGAGCCAGAAAACAACACTGAACATACTCACCCATACACCTACACTTGTATCACTATATTTGTGAGGACATAACCAGATTACCTTAAATCAGATTTGACATTATTTCATTTAAACTATTACATATATGTGTTTTGAGGGCAAGTATAAATATAATGAGCAGATATATTTTGGGTGGTATACTTGATTCCTGTTGTTGCTCAAGTTAGATGAGAAAAACAACCTGCTCTTAGATCTTGCTGTTAAACATTATTCTGGAGCCAAAGACTGGAACCATGAGGAAACATCTAGCCGTAGCCTGTCCAAATATAAAAATAAATATATCTACTAGCATCTCTGTAGCTCACAAATTATCACGTTTTACAACCTACTTCTGAGTGCTGTCTTTTCACTGGGAACTAGGTAGTGGAATTTTTCTTGAAGAAAGGCAAGTTTGGGGTGCCTTGCAACTTTATAGTGATGACCTAACAGGAGTTTCTCTTAAAACGTTACATCAAGAGAAGTTGAGGTAAAAAGTGAACCTGCCTAAACCAAGCGGCAACCTCCGATCTCAAACTATGAAGCCCATGCGGAAGTGTTATAAACTGCAATTCATCGAGAATCCGCTTGAGGCTGGCTGCAGAAACACCGGAAACCACATACACACCAATTCAAAAAAGACGATCTTTGCAGCATTAATAAACATGTTTACAGCCTGGTTCAAAAAATGGCTTGGCCCTATGTAGTTAATTTCTCTATCGGTACACAAATTTTTTCTGACATAACGGTTCAGAAGACATTAAGATTACGAGTTTTTGCCCAAATAAGGACATGACTGACTTGACTCCCGGACGGGAACACATAGCTGTTGGCCAGGAGGCTCAAACCCCGCCTCTTTACGTCACACTCTGCCTGGTTGAGTTCCGTATTTCCAATATAGCACTCAGGAACAGATGGGTGACGTCATGGATACTACGTCCATTATTTATACAGTCTATGGCCTAAACTGATGCAGAAAGATTCACCATGCTAACAGTACCTTTTCTTCTTAGAGGTGCTTAACTGGCCGATATAAGCTAAATCAACTGCAAACCAACTTGAAGCATGCATTGTATTCTGTCACCAGACACAGTTCCACCAGATTGCTATTTTTGTTTCTATAACAGATTTTTAAAAGTAATCCTTGAAATACAAATATAATGAAATATCAAGGTTTATCATTGGAGCAGGTTGATTTTATCAGTGAATAAGAAAATAATCAGTTGGCAAGTAGTGGAGGAAAAGTGTTGCTAGATTATAAGTTGTGATATACAGCCAAGTTTTGACATCAGTGGCCAGGACTCCCTTGTAAAAGAGACTTTGCATCTCAATGGGACTATTCCTGGTAAAATAAAGGCAAAGAAATGTATATACATAAAAAATGTTTCTTTTCTTTCCCCCAGAATATCTCGTTTGTCCTCTCAGCTATAATGATACAAGTACAGACACACTAGCGCTTTAGCTCTTGTAAACACATATACATTTACCTGTGTGTGCACACAGACATTACGACACACAGTGACTTACAGTTCTAGACGAACGCCAAACACATGTCAAGAGGGTTAGCGATACAGACCTGATGTAAGCACAGGGTTTCCAGAGAGCAGCACTTTGAGAAAAAGAGAGTTTCTCAGTCCGAGTAGCAAAGCAAAAGCAAAGCAACAATCACAGCATACATACCACTGAGAACGTACGTACACCAAAGCTAATGTTAGAAAATCCTACACACAGCACCCGACGAGAGGATACGACAAAAAAGATAAAGCGGGAAACAGGAAGTCGGAAAGAAGAGGTGACCAAACAGGAGACACAGTGAGGAAACGAAGAGAAGAGAAGGAAGAAATAGAATAGAATAGAATCCTTTATTGTCCCCAAGGGGCCACAAAAAGTTGTAGTAGCATCCACAAAATATAGGACAGACATCATACAAAGGTGACAAGAGAAGAAGAATAACAATATACAATATCCACAGTGTTCGGTAGCAAGAGGGCAAATATACAAGATTACAGTACAGCAGAGTGTGAGTGTGTGTGTGTTTGTGTGTGTGTGTGTGTGTGTGATGGAGGGGCCGGTGCAAAGGGAATTGGGTGGTGGTGGGGAATTTCTAAATTAAAGGGTCTGTACATAAAAGAGTCCTGAGAGAAGGAGGGAGGAGAGGAGGAGGAGAAGGGAGAAGTCTCTACCTCTGTCGGCCGAGTTGTCAATTGCTGCAAGAGAGAAGAACAGAGGGGAAAAAAGGTTTCAGCTAGCATGTTAAAGTGCTAGTAAAAGCGCATGAGAAACCTGGATTTGGTTGCACCAGGTTAGTCTAAAATTTGATTTAAAGTTTCTTCAAAGTGGTTAGCAAAAAGAAGAAAGGGTTTAGATTGCAGGTTCAGTGGAAATGAATCAGCAAAAAAAAGAACTGAATCTGTTGCAGCAGTTAAAAGTTCTTCAGCAAGTTCCTAGCGACTACTAGCTAGCATCAAGCTAGGGCTTTACAAAATCAGTTCGAAGGACTGAGGAAACCTAGACATGTAAATAAGCTATTAAGACACATTTGTAGTGCCGCTCAGTCAAAACCGTAGGCTAAGTCTCTTAAGCATCATACGTTTTAGCGTTAGCTAAAAGATGGACACTATAAGGGGCAAAAAAATTGTGTTTTGTTTATTTACAAACAGTTAGGTAGCAATTTGTTGTACTTATCTATATCTTACTAGGTGATGTGATGAGCCATGTGTGTTTTAGAGTTAGCAGAATGCATGAAGATTAGCATGTGAGGCTGTTTTCTATCCTTTCTAACCTCATTTCTTTGCACTGGCTTCCAATATAGGATCCAGTTTAAAATTCTTGTTGTGTACAGAGTGCTCAATGAGCAGGCTCCAGTCTATATCAGGGAGCTGCTGAAGCCTTATAACTCCAGCAGGACTCTGATGTCCTCTGATCAGGATTTATTGGTTGTGCCTTGTACCAGGTTAAAAACTAAAGGAGACTCTGCTTTCCAGGTTGTTGGTCCTAAACTCTGGAACAGTCTCCCTCTGGAACTGAGAACTGTGGACACTGTGGACAG
Source organism: Notolabrus celidotus (assembly GCF_009762535.1). Classification (NCBI taxonomy): domain Eukaryota; kingdom Metazoa; phylum Chordata; class Actinopteri; order Labriformes; family Labridae; genus Notolabrus; species Notolabrus celidotus. The sequence continues at coordinate 11,796,880 of NC_048283.1, read as the reverse complement.
GTTCAAAAAGCAGTTGAACACCTATCTGTTTAGACTTGCCTTTGTTTAATCTTTCTGTTTTTATGTCATGTTTTTGTATTTATTTGCAATCGCTGTTTTGCTTTTAATGTTTTTCTATTGTTGTTGTTGTAAAGCACCTTGTGACCTCTGTTCTTGAGAGGTGCTCTATAAATAAATCTTACTTACTTACTTATGATATCTGGTAATTTATTCTTTTAACTTTTGAAGCTTGAGCCATAAAAATAATATATAATTGTTCATTAGTATTTTTCTAGGCTTTAAGGTTGTTCTGCAAGCCAACTATATTTTTTACAGTCTTCCCTCACATCAAGCTAACATACTTTTCTGGCTTTGTAACTTAGCTTTGTTAGTTTCACAACAGTTACCCCAGGCAGTGTGTTTAAATTAGTGGCAAATCTTCAAATAAGAAACACTTTTCATGTCTCCCTTTCATATGCAACTGTAAGCAAGTTTGAACCACGAAAACAATATCATTTTCATCCAACACTTCTTTCCTTTGAATCAAATAAAATGTGTGGACTCAAAGTAAAAACTGAACATCAAAAGCCTTCAATGAGGAAAGTATGGGGAAGGAGAGAGGGAGAGAACGAAGCCTTGTTGTTCCACCACCAGACACTGACCTCGTTTGAGAGATACCAGGAAGGTCTTGCTATCTGTTCCGTGCTCGTTGGAGGCCTCGCAGGTCGCTCCGTCCTTCATGACCTCGGGTGTGGCTTGTAGGGTCACCATGCTCACCACCTTGTTACCTTCCACTGTCACGGACTGGCATAATAAAAAGAAGACTTAAAAATCATCCTCATCCTCTGCTTAAACTTTAAGCAGCAAGAAGTCTAATCCTCAAGTCTAATTCCCATCATGTCTGACACTCAAAAGATACTATTTTTCATGATTCTCATCCATACATCAAGGTCTGCACATGCAAATAAGTTATAAAAGAAAAAGGGATATCTAACTTTGATCTAATATACAACACATTTTGCTTCTGTAATTGTCTAATTTTTTTTAAATGAGAGTTCACACATTTTTTCTGCTCATTTCCTGCTAAATGTACATTTTGAAGCTTTATTCCATCTGAAGCTTCTTCACTGGGGACTGTCTTCTCAAATATATCACAGCAATTTGGAATTTGGAATAAGAACAAACACTCTGCCCTCCTGCAAGCAGCTTCTCTTCTTTCTTTTCTACGGCTTTTGGAGTTTCATACAAGCCTACCGAGACATACGTCTTAAGATGTTATGATAAAAAAACACGCCTCAAACTTCACATGACTAATTTAGTGAACAGTTAGTGATAGCTTTGTTTGTTTGAAATATGTCCCAACCTTTGTATTTACTTTTTAAACGTGTGGAAATCCTTTCAGAAAAATAGCAATTACATCTGTTTACAGAGTGACTCCTGTAAATTAAACACTAGGAGAGGAAATACATCGGGTAATGGTATGTTGTGTCTTCATCTCCTGCCTGTCTTGCTTATTTTTACACTCGTACCTCCTTTCCTGAGGGCTTCCAGGTAAACTGAGGGGCGGGGGAGCCGTAGGCTGAGCACTTCAGAGTCACCATGTCTCCTTCCTTCCCCACCTCTCCTGCAGCAGGGGTCTCAATCATCGGCTTTCCTGGAAAGAGAGAGAGAAAGCAGTGAGGAGGGAGAACCCTTGGTAAGAACAATGCAGAAGAAGCTCACACACACCTATGTACACTGCAAATCATCAAAAGCTGGTTCAGCTCTGTAAAGTAAGGTGTTCAGGTAACTTATAAATGCAAGTCAGTTGTACTTACAGTGGATTGATAGTCGTATCAGTCATATTGATTTAAATAACGCAAGTACTGTTAGGTTTAAGTTACATTTTAACACACATCACAGAAAGAAAACTGTGTCTACATGAAAAGGACAGCCAACTCAGACAAGATCTTTTATTCTGGTATCAGAAAAGTTCTCTGGTGTGGTTTGATGTAGTTAATTCCCAAAAGTCATTATTTCAAATTTAAAGACTTTAACCCTCCTGTTATGTTGCTGGTCAAATTGACCCTTTTAAAAGTCTATTTTAGGCAATATATGCCTTCCAAACCAGCTAAATGCAGCATAAAAACCTGGGCAGCATGTGACAGAAGAGGTGTCATGTTAATTTATCAACATCACTTCATAAAAATAAAAAATAATTAAAAATGTAAAATAAAATTTACAAAATATATGTAATGTAAAACCATTGTATGTATATTAAGGGCTTTCCAATGTACATTAAAAAAAGTTTTAACATTAATTTGAATGAAAAACGAGTGAGTTATCCTCATTGAACCATGATCTGTGAGAATTAAAGAACACCAATTAGAAAGTTTAGATTTAAAAACATGTTTAACAGGATTTTTGGGGGTTCTGACACTTCTGGATAATTGAATATGCCCCGGGTCAAATTGACCCAGGAACATTATTGCTGATCCGGAGAAACAAACATAACAGGAGGGTTAATAAGAGGAACTTATTTGTGTCTGTTGAAGTGGGTTTAAGAATAAAGGTCTCTCTCTTTTTTTAAGCTCAATTTAGTGCAATCAAATGAAAAATGTAGTTTTTTAAAAATCAAAGTATCAACACAAGATAAGTTGATTTAACTTAACTCAAATTCAATATTTTTCAGTGCATACTATAGTTTCACTACATCTTGTATCTAAATCATCAGCTGAGTAGGAAACCACACCCTCGACTAGTTGCATCCACAAACTACAGAACCTTTTTCCTCCGACTAAACAATGCCAAGCACACTCGAAGCATAAAAATATAACAATAGATGTGCTGGTGTGATTAAATTCTTTACTGAAGTCTGCCAAAACAGTTTTTTTTTGTTTTTTTCCTTGAGTTTCCTGTAAATGTAGGTCAATGAGTCTGTGTATATTATTTTTGTATGTGTGTTACCTTTGACAGTGAGGTTGACACTAGCCTGATCTGTCAGCCCTGGTACAGATGGCACGGCTCCAACACACATGTACTCTCCGGCGTTATCATAGGAAACATCTTGTATTGACAGCATGCCGTCCTGAGAGAGCACCTCAGAGCCCTGGAGGAACACACACACAGACGCAGACAAACACAGAAAAATAAATTGGACTTGTGTTATCAGTCTTCTTTTCTTTCTGTGTGTGAATATGAGAGAGAAACCGCAGCGTAAATATCTTGTATGAAGCCTCTCTGCTATGCTGGGAAAGCAGAGTAGGAACCTTCACACACACTGTTTGAAAACACTGTGATAACAGATCAAAGTCAGTCGGCCATGATGAACCTGTCTCTCCCAATTCCTTTCAAATTCTTCTCATAGGGATCCTTCTCACTGAGAACAAACACGTTCTCTACCTGGAAAACCAGCAGCCGGTGAGTTTCTATCACCCCCAGGAGACACAACAGTAGATACACAGGCTACACCAACAGGCCTGACACTGGAGGAACGCTCAGCACATAACAAGCAGAGGAGAACAGAGGAGTAGAAAAATACTGAAAGCAACACTGATGAGACGTCAGCATCAGAGTAAACTGTGGACTGTAAGAGATAGCAAGTCATCTTTCGTGTGCCTGTAGAAGCAACAATAGACAGGGTTCATTTTTGCTATTATTTGTTCCCTCAGTAAACAAGCTCTAAATTGTTCTAATTATCTGTAATTGCTTTAATTAAAGCAAGTTTGAAAGATTTGGGATCAATTGAGAAGTTGTGATGATTCTGTGAAACTAAAACCACTCATAACATACACAGAACTTGTCTCTAACTACTCCAAAGTCCACTTTTATCTGGATTTATTATGAATTACTTAAGATCTGATATGTATTTACTGCAACACAACTTATAATACTTCTACATTTTGTTGCTTCTTTGTCCTTGCTCACCCTATGGATCAAAAAGCCAGTATCTCCACACCTGTTGCTGCAACTGGACACAACACAATGCAGCTTCCGCAGCTGGGCCACAACTGTCTCTCGAGGGATTGCTGCTTCTGTTCAAAGGGTCAAATGTGGTACGACAGCTGCATTCTGTGTAAAGTTACTCCAAGTGTCTCATATTATCTGCATATAATTGATGGATGATGTGTCTCCAGCTCTTCCTTGTAAAAGAAGTGAGGCCCAAATACCACCCTTGTGGGCGAGTTTGTGCAGTTGAGTGGCTGGTGAAAGCAGTACTGATGTCCTGCCTCTTCCACTAACTACAAAAGACATTTGATGTACTGTTAAAGCAGCAAAGATCAGGTCAGTACAGTTTACAACAGTGTTTTTCAAAGTGGGGGTCCCAGCCCCTTGAGGGGTCACTTGAGGTTGCTGAGGGGGGTCGTGGAAAGACTGCGGATACACTTGTAGGGGGTAATCGGTGTTGCATTTGCCATCATTGCCGTCAATTATAGCATTATACCCTTTATTATAACCTCAGATAACTGATTCAAATCTGTCTCCTTAAAGAAATAAACACTTTGACATAACGTAATCAGTATGATAGACACTTAATGACATGTTTCAGAACTTTTTTCTTATTCTAATTTTATAGTTTCTCCCATGACCCATATGTTATCACAAAGGATGTCTTTTTTGAGTCAGTAGAGGAAGCTTCATTTGTTTCTGCTTCCCTTTGGGAAGCTGTTGTGTTGTCCATCCTTTTATACAGCCTTTTGTGTCCCAGTAAAAACTGTGTCCTATTCAGTGAACTATTCAGAGAAATGTTGATAAAATTTGCATCAGGGTGAAACCAGAATCACAAAAATGTCCAACTCTTGAGCCCCATTCTTATTTAATATCATAGGCGTTTCTAGCCCATTTTTGGAGGTGCTGAAACACCTCTAAATTGAATCCAAGCACCCCTAAAATTTGAAACGTAATATTTGAACAACAAAAATACAGCAGCTCCACCGGGTTCTACATGTTGTGCATTGCATTTCAAATGAAAGTCCAAAAAAATAACTCCAATGTCAATTTTTTGTATTTTTGGTACTCACTATAGGGGGCTGGTTTACTCCAGAAACATACATACTGTTTATGTATATGTTGAGGAGCTGCTGTATCAAAATGAGTTGTCTTTCCCCAGAAATTGGGGTTACCATATGTGTCTTTTATGATTCCAATCCACTTCTCTTTTGTTGTGGCTCAGCATTTAAATAACCTTTATCAGATTTGATGGTTTAGTCACAGACTTTCCCAAAAAGTGTTATACTTTTCTTTCACAAATGTTGGAATGAATTTGCATTAAAATGTAAAAAACAGTGAATTGTATCTTGCTCGGCTCAGCCCCCCTAAACATCCGATCCTAGAATCACCCGTTTCATATTATTATCACACATAAACAGATAGTTCTGTTTACATGTTTGAATGATAGATGTGCTTTCAAAATCTGTTATCAGGGAATGCCCAGAATGAATTCCATGTAGTCAATCCTAAAAATAAACCACTTTTCCATCAAAGAGAAAGAAGAAGGGAGGGAAAGATTTAGATAGTGATAATGAAGCAAACCTTTTTCCATTGGAGGGTGTGTTTAGCAGAGGCCTTGGTCTTGCACTGCCACTCCACCTTGTCTCCATGCATGACGACCTGAGGCTGGGCAGGGGTCACGCTCACTGGGTCCATGTCTGGCAGAGAAAAAAATGTCAAGCCATTAAGAGAGAGAGAGGTACCTGAGACAGCAGCCTTTCCATACATTCTGAGGAGATCAAGAAGTGGCACTTATAATCAAGAGAAAAGAGATTCTCATCAGTTAAACAAGCATGTAATAAGGTGGTTTAAAAAAACAGAGTACTATGCTCTTTTTGTAAGAACAAAGCTAATGCACCTCCTCTGAAGTTAAGCCTATTTGGAAGGCCAAGTTAAGCCCATTCCATGCTATTTGTAGTCTATCTCCACGTAATGTGTGCGATAAGATCAAATTAGTGAGTGTACTTGCGATAGGATTAAAGTAACAGATGAACTGTGAAAAATTGAATTGGATATCAGCCTCCTGAAAGGATTCCATCTAAACCTAATCCCTTTATATGCTTTTAAATCTATGATTTACCACTCCACAAACAGAGGGCACATTGTTCTCTGTGTTTCTACTTTTTTCTACAGTTTAGTGTGTCTGTCTGTAACTCACAGTTAACAGTGAGGGTGATAGTTCCAGACAGGTCAGCTTCCAGGTTATCGAAATCTGTGGCTGTGCACTCGTACACGCCACCGTCCGTGCGTTTGACGGACTTTAGGGTGAGGACACCCCCCTGACCACTGACTGCTTTACCCTGGAAGGGAAAGGAGAGAGAACAAACTGAGCGGGAGAGCAACAAAGATGATCATAGAATTTTTGAAAAGCTGGAGCTAAAGAAGAAAACTATCAGACATGCTGTTTCCCTCTTAATAAAACATAAAATGTACACGTGCATCTTTTGTGAAGTCAAACTCAGGCTGAGGGTTTCCATCGGTCTCACACTTCATGGTTACAGTGTCGCCCTCTTTGACGGGATCAGTGTTGAGTAGGGAAAAGGTCGCTTTCTCAGAGGGATCTAGATGGACAAGAACAGATATGGAACAGGTGAGAATATATCCTGTGGATACACTTACACTGTTGCACTGCATGTCATCCGATAGAGATCAGCAATGCATTCAAGATGGATACAGTCATTTTTCTTTGCCTCACCAAATGTTATATTAAGATTTAGTTTTTAACAGAGGAAAAATATGTAATCAATAAAATAGATCCAGAAAGTGAAGAGAGCACTGATAGCTTTCTGTTTACCAAGTCAAATATCAAGAGGCATATCTTTATTTTAATGACAAAAAAACATGAGAATGAAATGGCATGAGAGGCATACAAACCGAGCATAAATGAAGCAGAGGTTTTGGTCCAGGGTTAGCCTTACTTGCTATGCTACTGCTCTGTTGTTGTGATCACATTCCCATCAAACATACAATAGCTCTGCTGTTCTTGTTTTAGTTAGCTCTTTTTAACATGCTAACATAAATTAAGATCATACACATGGTAAACTTGAAACTGGCTAAACATAAGTCTGTTAGTTGCAGCGTCGACATGTGTATAGTAACATGCCAATGTTAGCATTTAACTCAAAACATAGCTGTGTTAAAAACAGGTGCTAGCTTTTATGTAAGCTCTTATTATACATGATAAACATGAGCATGTGAGCTTTATTGACAGTTAGCATTAGCAGAAAACACCATCAATGTGCCCAGGAATAACATGCTAGCTAGGTTGTTGGCTTTTTTAATTATACGGAATAAAGTTCAAAACTGAAGTGGGAACTTCATTTTTATGGTTTGAATTGGTAACTTGATTTATGTAAGTACTTGAGGGGTTTACACAATCATGACCACAATCATAGGTCGTGAAAAAACAGCAAGGCTGTTAAAACTGTTGCAAAAAAAAGATAATTTGTATTCTTTGGAAGTGACCATAGACTGTATAAAATATGGACGTAGTATCCGTGACGTCACCCATCTGTTTCTGAAGCGTTGTTTGAGGCCACTCGGCGGCGGCGAACATATTGCTGCTTTCAAGCGATTGTGACATAAAGAGGCAGCAACAGTGTTCCCGCCTGTCAATGAAGTCAGCTGTGCCTCTCATTGTGATCTCAACATCTTCGAAATTGCTGTGTTAGAAAAAAATTCACCCCCTCTTCAGTGTGTGCCGATCGAGAAATGAGCTATCCAGACTACACACGTCTTTTGTACCAGGCTGTAAACATGTTTATTTCTGCTGTAATGATCGGCTTTTTTGAATTGGTGTGTATGTGGTTTCCGGTACTTCCGGAGCCAGCCTCAAGCGGATCCTCGATGAACTGCAGTTTTTAACACTTCCGCATTGGACTCATATTTTTAGACCGGAGGTTGCCGCTTGGAAGTGACGCTATAAGAAGTCAGATTTTTTTGCTTTTGTTTTTTGCTCCTTTTTTCCTTCAACCCTGTATCTGCCCGGTCTCGATCATCTGGTCTAGCAAGGGGCAGCAGCCTAGTCTGATAGCAAAAAAAAAGACTAGCGAACATTTAAGCTAGTAAACGATTAAGCAAATGACCGACTAAGCTAACGAACGATTAAGCTTTTGAACAATTAAGCTAGCTCATGCTGCAAAAAAATTAAGCAAGACTTCTTGGCTAGGTTTACATGAGAAAACATCTTAGCACTCCCAAATATGGGTATCCTAACTTAGCATAGAGATTGTAAACAGGTGAGAACAGACAGCACTGGTCTGTTTGAAGGTAGAAAATCCATTAACCGGCACCTTGAAGCTAACCTAAATGAAACCCTTGTTTCTCCCCTCTACTCACAGTTGAGGTTGATGGTGATAGTGTCGGACTTCTTCTGTTTGATCTGGTCTCCCGGCATGCTGAACTCCACGGTGCACTGGAACACAGAGTCCTTGTCCGCCTTGGTTGGCTGCATGTACAGGGTGCTCTTGATAGTGAAGAGACCTGAGGCCTCCTTAACCACAGAGGGGATCATGTAGGTCTCTGACAGAGGAAGGAAGGAATCAAAGCACACAAGTTAATCTCCGCTTGAATCACTTATTGGACACTTGGACTTTATTGTTTTTTTGTTATACTACAAAAAGTAGCCAGAAGACACGTACTCTCTTTCCTGTCTTTGACCTCAGGCAGGGGCTGGCCATCCTTAAACCAGATGATCCTTGGCTGTGGATGTCCATTTTTGGTCACACAGGTACCAATCTGATACACCAAGACAAAAGAAACCCACCCTTACATGTGTGTTTTCATTGTTTGAATGAATGCAAGCAAAAATGCTGGTTTCAAACATTGTAAGAGAAGTATTCCACACACCTCAGAGCTGGTAGTCTCTCCTGCAGTAATAGCCTGACTTGACGGCCTTGTGAGTTCTGGCTTCTCAGGGGCGACTGAAGCAGGAAACGGAAAGAAAAGGAAATCATTATTACATCATTATGATTCCCTGGAAGGAAAACCTGTAACATGGATGCATGCACACACACACACAAACTAACACACTCCAATTCTACATAAACAGAGTAGCCCACATGCCTTGCTGACCTTTCTAATTAAGTGAGGCAGTAAATATTCCGCTCCACACCATTCCACTGTGACCTGGTTCACATGAGCTGATAAGGGTCAAATAACAAAAAAACACTGACTCTAACACACACATACACACAACCACAGGTGTGAGCGTTCCTCCTTGTTTCTGTTTTATTCCCTTTGCTCGCTTGTTCACATACGAGGTCATCTTATCACCGCCTGCAGCTGTCGGCTGCTTATAAAAATAAACAGTGGATGGGTATTCCTCTTCCAGTCTCACTCACTCACTCACTCGTTTTTTTTTCAGTTGTTTTTGTTGCTGCTCCAAAATCAGATGAAGCATTTTTATAGCCATCCTCTCCTCTTCTCCTAAGCTGTGACTGCATGTGCAAAAAGTAATTTAGTTGAACACTGAGGACTCTTGACTTTCAAAAGCTGTTTTATTTACTCAAAATGACAAAAACTCCTTCAACTTTCTCTTTTGATTTGGTACAGTAAATTATGTTCCTCTAAAGCTGTCATACTCTTTCTTCTCTATTGTTTATCTACCAATAGAAGGAAACCAGGCTGACCCTCAGGGAGTCTCATAGCTCACTCCTATTAAGTTAAAGCAGGGCAGGCACACAATACTTCATCCTCTAAGTGAGTCAAGTGGTCAAATGTGAAGTAAGAATAATTGCAGGTTTGGGAGACGGTTTGTTTTTTTACAACTGTGGGCATAAAGTGCAACTAAAAGGGCTTTTGTCAAACCACACTGCATTGAGGCATTGTCCACCACTGAGGATTAATAGTGTATTTTATGGCATTACTTTAAAGCTCAGAGTGCGTAAATGTTAATAGATAACTTGTGAGTTCCTTTCAAGAGGATGCCTGATTAAGTAAGTGTTGTTTCGCTTTCCTGCTGATGCATACCTCCCCTCTTTGAAGTGATTGATCACCCAGTTTCAAAATGCAAATGAATACTTTTCACTTTAGTTGGTTTACTTAATGCTAAAAGTGTAATTAATGTTTACTTAGGGCTGCTATGTGGAAAGGGCAAGGGCGCAGCAGCCTGCACCAAGGGTCAGCCCCTCAGCGCCTTGGTGATAAATCTGGACTGCTATTAAGGTGATATATATGAGACATGACAGGTGGGATTGAGCTATTTATCAATTGTGTCAAGATTGATTAGATTGTGGTTAATTGACCTCTGGGGAATTGGCTACCACAGGCATGTTAAGGTTCTCAAAAAGTCTATACATGATGAGAAAAAAACACTCTGAAGTCTTCTCTTTGCTTTTTAAATGTAGAAAATTGCAGCTAATCAAACTTTATGATACTGCATCTTTATCTTTTAAAAGGTTTATCTTGGAGTTATTTTCAGTGCGTATGAAATGCAATCAGTAAAATTCATTACATTGCATTAGGTACAATTAAGCTACTGCTAAATGAAAGTATGCGTGAACACACGCAGATCAAGATTGAAGCCGTAAATCTTTAGTCGCTGTGACAGCAACAAAACAAGCCATAAATTCCTCACATCACCAACTGATGGGAAAGTGAGAAGGGGGTCTCTTTGAAGAGGTTGTGCTGAAGTCACATAAAAGGTCAAAGGGGGACTGGTGGACTCACAGAAGACAAGCAGCATAGTGGCGGCATCCCCGACCCCAGCAGAGCCAGCGGTGACCTGGCAGAAGAAGTTGAGCTCGTCTGAGGGTTGAACCGACGAGATGGTCAAGGTGGAGTCCTCTCCGATTGTGACTCTCCCGGTCAGAGGAGTGCCGTCGTCGCTTTGTGCCACACCGCCCTGAGAGCGGAAAGCAACACGCTTCCTGGTTTCCTGCTCCTCCTGGGAGAGATAGAAGGAGACACAGCAAGAGGACAGATAACTATGAGGAGTAGTAGAGCCAAAAAGCTATTTCCTGCATTAAAAGGTATTCAAAGGAGAGAAAATGAAGGTGTATAGATGACTCACGATGAACCATTCGACAACAGTGTTGCTTGGTGATGACACTGTGTATTTGCAGGGCAGCTTGGCAGTCTCTCCTTTTAGGACTTCCACTTTAGGAGTCACCTCTACGGTTACGCTTCCACTACATACTGCAGAGAGAACACACGAAAACAGAGATTATTATGCAAGACTCACACTCAGATCCTGGCACCAAACTTTCTGGAAGTCGTTTCTTAGTTATACAAATTACATGTACAAAGTTTTAACTGACCGCATGGTACCAAACTATGCTTTTTCATAATAAACGCTATCTTAATGTGGGTTGCATTTGCATCTGTTGCAGCCGTTTTCTGCAGAGATAGTGAGTCAGAAGTATCAGTATCCCCTTAAAGGTGTATGAACTGCAGTAAAAAAGTGTTCAGGGACCCTGAGTCAGTCACTGTCAGTGTTCTCCATTCAACACACACATTAAGATGCACATAGTGTCCCAGATATCAATGGGAGAGAAGCAACTAGAGCACAGGCTGGATCCAAACTGGATCCTGTGGGGATATAGCTCTCTAAACTCTACCATGCATCTAGCTATGCAGCAACTACGCAACGAGGAGATTACATTACAGAGAGGAGAAACCAGGGAAGGGGAAGGAGCTCCATTTGTGCTAATGAAGTGACTGCAGCACATACAGCGTCATAAATCCTGTGGTACAGAAACACATGAAGGCTTGTGTGAGGCTTTAATGTGTGGAAACAAACCGCAAAGACAGGACGGGGTTGTTTATGTGACGGGGGTTAAAGTGCTACGTCCAGTTTGCAGTGCTTTACAGTCAAGTCACGGAGGAAGCAATCAGCATGTGGCATGTTTTGAAAAGTGTACTTATTTAAAGAACATTATTTCACAAAATAAGATTCATATCATAGTCAGGGAGAAATGTAGGGTCGTGAGATTACAGCTGTAATAACTATGAATTGATTTGTTTGCACAGAAAGAAACTATAAGGGTTTTCATACGGGAAATAATGGATGAGTACGAGAGAAATAAGTAAAGATAAAAATGTTTTTTATTCTTCAAACACTCCAAACATTCAGCTCAAAAGTATCATTAAAAAGCAAAATATCTACACTCGTTTTAATATTCACATTCTGAACATCAACAGTACTCAGCTAATGAAAAACCCAACCCCGTACATGACTATAAATTAATCATGTCATCAGTTTCTGGACTACAAAATCTGCACTTTAATAATTTATTTGTTGTGCGAAACAGCCAAGAGGGGAGAGGATGGACTTATGGGACTCCTAGTTTGTTTGACAGGCTACTTTTAATAACAGGGCAGGGAAATTCAGACAGGGAAGATGAAAGACTGTTTGCTGGAGACGTCTAAAGAGAGGAGGAGAGGAGCCAAGGGATGACCGCTTGTTATCACTGCGCTGTGAAGAAGGATGGAAAGGAAAGGGCAGAGGCTACGTATAGAGGAGATAATAGCGAGAGCTGTCAAAAATACACAGTGTTGTGTATTTGCGTCAGTGAGACTTTCCACCAGGGTCAGATGCTGTGATTGACCCACAAACCAGCCTGAGGTCAGAGGTCGGTTAAGTGTTGACATTTGATGAAAAGACCCCATGTCTGTCTCCCCTTTTGTGTTCTTTCGCTTCCTTTTCATCCACTTTTTCACTTCCCTCGCCTCTATTTATACTCTGCTCCTCAATTTCCTTTAGCGCTTCTTTCATTTTGCTGTCTTCATCTCCAACCAGTATCATCCTCTCTCTCTCTCTCTCTCTCTCTCTCTCTCTCTCTCTCTCTCTCTCTCTCTCTCTCTCTCTAAATATCTTGTTCTATTAGCTCAGTAGCTCTCCCGGGGGAAACAACATTAGTTTTACAAACCGAGCCTCATGTTCAGAGTTTGTGAGAAGGATGTGGCCCAAAAGAAAATCTGCCTCTGTGTCCGCGCCAACACAAACAGCGAGGCAGAGGAGCAAGTGTACAAGAATGTGCGAGTAAACGGAGCACTGTGCTCTCAGGCAGCACTCAGGATTTAAGAGTCTCGTTAAGTGGTGCATGGGAAAAATACACACTCACACACATACCACATTAAAGTGACATTAAGTGACTTAGTGGCACATGCCTAGAGAACCTGAATTCTAACCTTAAGTTTTGAAGTTTTTGAAACAACAGTAAGGGGAGCAGTGCATCTTTCTCTCAGCAGAGTGGTGGTTTGTCAAAGTCCTTTAAGACTGATGTGAACAGAGATAGAAAGTTGATGGTGTTTTCCTGCATTACGTTGAGTAAATGTAAGTGTTAAACATTATTTAAAAGATCCTTGTATGTGTTTGCTTTACCGCCTTTTAGGATTTGTCCATTTACTTCCATTCTTGTCATTTCCCCTACTAGTGTTGTAGTACTCGAGACCGGTCTTGGTCTCGATGCCACCTATTTCAGGTCTCGGTCTCGGAATCGAAAGCATTTTGATGCACTCTGTGCCCCTGTCATTACTGTGATAAGAGAAAAAAACGAAACTTAAGGAGTCAAAAGAAAGGCAGCAAAGACAAAACCAACCCTAGTTTGTTGCTGTCAATAGTATTCAAAGCAAACTTAAATAAAATAAACAGAAGTCTTTGATTTTGTTAAGTCTCATAATGATTTTTCATTGATATACATGGTCTTGGTCTTGTCTCGGTCTTGCCCTGCCTTGTTCTTGGTCTTGATTCGGTCTCGATCCCTAAATGTCCTGGTCTTAGCTTGGCTTGGTCTCGGTTAATGTGGTCTTGACTACAACACTATCCCCTACTACAGGTAGCCATGTTGTAGGACGTTTATCAATTCAGTCCGACTACGGGGCGTGTTCTGGCAGGAAAATAATGTCAGTGAATATTCTCTACATAATGTAAATTATGCATGCTGAATATCTGTATGTCAACATCTACTCAGAGCATGTATAAACCAAGCAGCAACCTCAAACCGTAAGAATTGAGGCCAAGTGTTAAAATCTGCAGTTCCTCAAGTGTCCACTTGAGGCTGGCTCTGTTAAAATTTAGGGACAGCCCCAAAATAAGAATAACTGATCCATACAGTCCTGCTTTTTTGGCACCCTTCTTTTATGATACCAGCATACCTATCCGACCCTAAAAGTGGAGCTAGACACATTGCAATTGATTGGTCGAAAGAATCATCACTATAAACACAAAACCCGCAATGCTACAATGCCCCCGTAGATTTCAAGAGAGTAATTTCAAGACATTTTTTGTTTTTAGCAAAGGAAGAGTTAATTTGCAAAAACAGATATCTCCGTTTTTATAATTTAAAAAAAAACGAAATTGTTTTTTATTTTTTAAATAAATGTAATAGATTTTTAATAAAGTTAAATTTTCAAGATACCTCTGATAAGTAATGTCATTTTGACTTAGTCAAAGCCACCCAACTTCAATTGATTGATAATACCTAAAGCTACTTATAGAAAAAAAAAGTTTTTTGAAACATTTTTAAAAGTGAGTTATTTGTTTTTGCAAATGAACTCTTCAAATATTGCCAGCATGTAGCACTGCCCAGTGGATGACCTCAGTGCAGATCTTACTGGAGATCAAGATGGAACTTGACTGAAACATTATTAAGTCAGTGTAGCTCATGAAGTCATGGCCTTTCTGTCAACCAATTCATCTTCTGACTGCTTATTTTTAGCTATGCAAGTCACACAATACAGATCACATTCACTTCCTGTGGAAACAGCTGTGTGTTCCTATTGTGTCATGTTTTGGGCTCATTTTTCAGCCTCTGGCACAAATCTGCCAGACATAATGGAATATAATTAAATTTGCTGAATCTTCACTTTGAGAGCAGCTGCAAGCCCAAACTCGGTCTCTTATAGGGGGAATAAAAGTCACTGACTAATGGACAAAACCGAGTGTGTCAAAGTGTGAAGATATATCACTGAGCAGACTGTCCACGGAGGGTTTTTGTTTCTATTTTTTAATTAGTATGAGACTCATTCGTTACTTTCTTCCTTTGAACTGTCAACACAGCAACTGTGGTTCAGCTAACACAATCACACGTGACATTTTCTCCCCCCCTCTCATTTCTCAGTTAATTTTGTTACCCGCCTCAACCTTTCCTCTCTTTCCCACTCATCTTTTGGTGTCGCTCACAATACGTTTCAGTCTGGAGTGATCAGTCAGGCCGCTGCTCTGTGTTCTTACACACAGGACAGCTGCACGGACAGACACAGACAATTAAAGCATAATTAGGGAGTCCTCTGTCCAATATAAGCATGGATGCATGTGTGTGTGTTCAGTCGCAGGCTGTTGGCGGTCACTTTGTATGTGTAAGAGAGAGAGAGAGAGAGAAAAGAAAGAGAGTGGCTGGAGTAGTCAGAGGGGTGGGTGTAGGTAGGGGGGGTCATGCCTGCTTCATGGGGGTCTCGTTAGCTGACGCAGGCCAGCTAATCGGATTTAGCCAAAGAGAGGGAAAGTGTGTGTGTGAGAGGTGGTGTGTGATGGGGTGCATGACCGGGTAGAGAGACAGATGGGAACGAGACGGTCAGGCTGTGACCTGCACACACACACACTAATACACTGACGCACACACACACACACACACACACACACACACACACACACACACACACACACACACACACACACACACACACACACACACACACACACACACTTACTCCTACAGTAGATCTATAATACATGGGATATTTATGAGCAGCAGAAGCACCCCAAAAAGCTTCAGTTAAGTACAGTGTGTTTGAAAAAAAAAGAGATCCAAGACTGCAGTCAAAGCGGCGTGGCAGAGTGGAGGAGACCCGGAGAGTCGTGTCAGTCCCACATCTCCTGAAAAGTTAATGTGAAACCATCTTCAATACTCTCTCTGTGTCTGATTTTTATATTAGTTTCTTCTCTCTGCCTGCACACACACACAACTCAGTGCCCCTCATTATGAAAGGAACCAGCTGGATCCCCTCTCCCCTGTCCTCTTTTCCTCTCTTGTTCTTCCCCCCCTCACCTACTACTATTACTGTTGTATTCCGGACATTAAAACCAGGAGCCTCTTTTCTCCCTCTCTCTCTCCGTCTGACTCTCTCCTTTTCATCCCTCATTCTCAAACAGCATTCTTTAATACCCATTGCACAAACTCACTCAGGATGCTTGTCTGCGCATGTGCGTGTTAGAAAAAAAAAAACAGAAAGAGACTGCAAGAGAGCAAAAGACAGGCACAAAGGAAAGAGGGGAAAGGGGGCAGAGAGGGAGAGTGTAAGAAAAAAAATATAACAAAAGACTGAGTGTGTGTGAAAAACAGCCATACCTACATGAGTGGCACCCAACTAGAACCTCCTTATGAAGCCACCGTGAACCTTCTCTCAGTGATAGAGCCTGCTTGTCTGCCTGCTAACCCAAACACCACTCCTCTGAAGAGACATAAATGCTCTGGGAAGCTCTACTTGAGTCTGCTGTATAGAAATGGATGATGGTGCTAGGGGTTGATCTATAAGGTGACGGTAATGCTTCAAAGAACAGAGTGAAGAGCGATGTTGTGCCTGGTGGTTGAGGTTATCTGAAGGTGTGTGTGTGTGTGTGTGTGCGTACCTGAGTGCATGTGTTTTTGTGTGGGAGTGTGTGTGGTCCAAACCATCCTTGGCCTCTAACAGGATTAGTGCGTTTGGCTGTTGGCAAGGCAAACAGCAACGTGCTGCAGAGGAAACAGCCGCAATGTCACAAGGACTGAGTCACCTGCATTACGAGGCCATTTATACAACACCAAAGAAAGCAACTTACACATTCAAGTATGTTAAGAATTCTGTCTCAACCTATCTTTTTGTTTATCTCTATCCACCCTCTCTGTCTGTCTCTCTCTGACCCACTTTTTATGGAACAGACAGTCGGGGCTGCTCACCATGAGTCTGGTTCTGTTCGAGGTTTCTGCCTGTTAAAGGGAAGTATTTCTAACCACTGTCACCAAATGTTTGCTGATCAGGATCCAGGATCTAGAACTCTTTTCTGCGGATTGATTTGGCATGACGTGTGATCAGTTGGCCTCTGGCGTTGCTCGTGTTAGTAAAAGTTAATAACCGTTGTCAAGGGGTTGTGACCAATCAGAATCAAGCATCTTACACAGCTGGAAGATCAATAAGAGAGCCGGGTGATAAGCATGATTACCCTAACCAGTAACATGATTTATTGCCCGGCTTTCTTACTGATCTTCTGGTTCCCACATAGCAGATAGGTCTGGGCCAGATCTGGCGTCAAGCCGGCACTGCTGGCTGACTGCTGGCATGGCAAGTGGTATGTCAAACGGATGTGGACCAGGTCTGGCAATGATGGCATTGTATATATGATGGCATGCCACATCTGGCCCGATTGTGGCTTGGTTTATGTGGACCAGATCTGTCCATGCCGCATCTGGGCCGATTAAGGTTGAGCTTGTGATTAAGCTTGCTCATGTGTGGGCCGTCTCTGGCAAACTATATCTGGGCCATTTAAGGGCCGTCATTCTTTGTGGTATCTTGGCCGAGTCTAAGTGTATTGTGGGCCAGAACCGGGCCAGACAAATTTTGCCATGTGGGTTGTGTAAGATGCTTGATTTTGATTGTTCAAAACCTCTAGATAACTGTTATTAACTTTCACTAACATGAGCAACGCCAGAGGCAAACGGATCACATGTCATGTCTGGATTTCCCATAACTACCATGCTAGTAACTCTTTAATATTTGACAAACTGACATTTAGGATGGGAAAGATGTGTTGTAATTTAGGGGGGTTGTTAACATTGCTTGACAGCAGCCACAAAGGCGACACTGGAGACTGCCTGCAGTGTCTGCAGACGTTATTTATTTTCAAAATCAGCCTCGTCAGCCAAGATTTCGTCTGATGACGATTATTTAAAAATGCCTTATTTAAAATCATATCAAAAACGGATTTATTCTTGTTTAGACAAGAAAAGTAAGACATCCAATGATTTATTTGAGATTCTGGATTCATGCCAGTTTTTGCACTTGTCATTCCAGCTAGATACTAACCATTAAATTTCCACAACTTCCAGAAAGTTGAACAATGGCTTAGTAAACTTCCCATTTCCAGTAAGAGAGAGTAATTTTGTGACTCAGTCCACCGTCATTATCTCAATCCCAAACTGAGTGAAGGAATGCAACCACAGTTAATCTAGGGGGTATGTTAAACCACCACATGGTCTGATAATGTACCATGCAGCTCTCCTGTTTCATTATGGTGGTTTTAATGTGAACAATCAATTTCTACACTATAGACACATGGCAGGACCGCAATCCTATGAACCTGATTTAAAGGCGTAAATGTGGCTGCACTCCCACTACAAGCTGTAGCGGCTGATATCACCACTGATACAAACTGACTGACAAACAGTGGAGTCATCTTTAGCCAGACTTTCAGTGGATGTGTGTGGCAGCGGGGTGTGGCAGGATGCCCTCAGCTGTCTCACTCAGATAATGGCCCGTTAATGCAGCAAACTGGATGGGACTCAAATTTTATGTTTACAGCCTTTCATAGTTGCTCAGCACTCAGATTAGTCTGCCCGAGCTGCTGCATGGGAGCAGATGCACTTTTCAGGAAATTTTGTATGTTTGGGGGGTTTCACTTAAGTGAACAAACTCGATCCATATCAGAAAGTTACCAGAGAGTTGGCTTGAGATGGAAAATAAACCGAGAGAGGCTCTTGAGCAAGTGCTCACTTTGCACATGCGGTTAAAACTGCTGTACATCAAAGTTTGCAATCGATACCTCAGTGGATCAAAGTCAGCACGGACTCAACAGAGGTGCAAGATTTGATCTGCAGGAGCAAGAAGGTGAAATATTGACTCTTGTATATCCTGGCCTGTGATTTACAGTACAACATGTATGATATATAATGTTTAACAGTATGTGTGTGTATCAGTGTTAGTGTGTGCGTGTGTGTGTGAGTGTGAGGGGGCAGGCTGGGTCAGGCTTGCAGTGTCGGGGGTGGGTCCATGTAAGGCCTGGACTCCGTCAACGCCTGACTGATGAGACAAGAACAGGTGCAGTGCAGGAACAGCAGCTGCTGCTTAAACACACACACACACACACACACCAACTCATACATACAGTCACCAACAATGAATGCCACATGCAGAGTGCAAGGGAGAGAGTGAAAAAGACAGGCACGGAGTGAGACACACGCACACAGATGACAGACAAGGAGAGAGAGAGAGGAAGTTTCCCAACCTGCTTACAGGCCAGAACAGTTTGAAGAAGTAGAACTTTTCAGCAACCAAGGAGACGGAAAGTGAAAACACACACACATACACACATACACACACATAGTGACCTAAATAGATGCAGTACACACTCACTGTTACTGTATGTCTCCTTGGACACTTGTAATGGAGAGTGTATCCATACATGAGCCATGTATAGCAGAGTAAGTGTTGCCATGTTGGTAAGTGTCCTACTAAGTGTTGGGCTTTTAGCAGGAAGCTAGTGATTTGTACAAGTGCTGATTAGAACCACACTGTCATTTGATGTACTTACAAGGTAGGATGACAAATACAAATGGCTTACAGAGACATCAGAAATGGTAGGAACAGAAAATGAGTCCTGCTGGATTCTTTATACTGAACCGTTACCATGTCTTGTTTTGAAGGCGCTAAAAAACTGCTCCAACTAGGTCAAATATCTACCACATTATGTGTCACTGTAAACACTGCCTGCAGCTTCGCCAAGTATTTCTTATCCTGCTGCCCTGTAGCACATGCAGTGTTTGTGTGTGCAAAGATACAGATAACAGCAATGAGAAATTCACAGATATCCTGAACACTGTTCCATTTACAAACTGCAGTGTAGTGTTAGGTAGTAATGGAACTGAAAGCATTAGCTTGACTACATTTTTTTCAGTTGGTTTGTTGTAGTGTTTCTATTTTCTGAATAGTTAGCTACATTTTTCCCAAAGACATTTAAGCATTTTAAGCTTTCTGTTACAGTTGGAAATCAAACTGCTAAGGATCAGAAAACAAGGCTAGCTGTTACAACGGAGGTATATTTTATAGCAGACCACCTACTTTTACTCCCTGATGCCCACATTGTTCCTGCTGCTAGTAAATGCACATGCCAGCAGGGGAGGAACACCTGCAGGTAGCTCCAGAATAAGCTAACATAAGCAGTTTTTACATCTTAAAGGTACAGTGTTTGGAAATGAGAATATTTAGCGATACCTAGCGTTCACATTTTAGATTGAAATGCTCCCTTGCTCACCCCTTCCATTGGTGAAGTTCCAGAGGCGATGGTGGCCTTCGAGGACAAGAAGCTCCTGTGATGCTTGATAAGTATGATCCTCCATTTTTAAATTTTTCACTTTAAAAAACATCTATGGATGCAAGTTATTTTGCACACAACACCTACTCTCATCATCTTCTTCATCATCTTCTAACTCTTGAATTTCTGGCAGATCCATAAATACACATGAGCCTTACTAATCTTTCCATTCAGTGCTACTGTAGAAACATGGAGGTCCGAGATAGCGGCCTCCGTGGAGGGGGACCAGCACCTTGTATAGATATAAAAAGTTAATTCTAAGTTAACAACAACACAAGGATTTTAATATTCAGGTTATTAAACACTGTTCTTCTAAATGCAGCTAAATATCACTCACTGTACCTTTAAAAGCGTTTTGGTTTGACCTTTTTAATACATGGATGGCTGTGTTTTCTCTTTATGCTCCTCTTCTGTTTCCTCCTGAGTCTTCCATCTGCTCATTATATTACATGAGAAAGGATTATTATTGCCCCAAGTGAGTATGTTAAAGTACTTCAAGTAGCTTTATACTGAGTCATATTAGTCCTTCATGAACTCTTTCAAAGACAACTTCCTTTGACTTCCATTCAGTTTGTTGCTGTATCTGTACGAAAGAGAGGAGTTCAGAGCTAAAAACTTCGGAAGAACATTTTCACTGCAATCTACTTCACAAGAATCTGCAGGAAAACTTTCTTAAGGATCTTCTTTTCTTTTTTTGCCCAATGGATCCCTGCACTCTGAAGTACCAATTACAGCAATGAGAGCATCAGACTGAATCTTATAAATCTCATCTGACCGTTTGATCACAAGCTGTTCTAAAGCCTCTGCAGTCATAACTCCAAAAGTCGATATCCGTGGTCTGTTGTGCTTCAAAGATGATATCTGAGCCTCTAATAGGAATCATACACAATAATATCTTTGATGCATGTATTTCATTGCTTGGTGAAACAGGGCGCCTTGGTTTTTATAAGGAGTTTTTATGAGGGTTATGTGTTATATCTGTATGTGTTGGAAAGGGGCGGATGCAAGGGGGGGGTTTGATTAAAGGTGAGATTGCAGATCCGGATGTTCAGATGCCACATGCTAAGCTGTTTGCAGTGCAATTACAGGGTACGAAGGGGGGGCTGTCTGTCTGTCTTCCAGTCTGGGCTTGTAGCGATGTACCACCTGAGTGGAAGTAAAAAAACACACCTGGGACCTTGCGGCAACACACTCAAAAACAGACGCTCACACACATATTCAGGTTGCAGCTGGTTGTGCAGGTCGTTTGAGTCAAGAGGAGGAGACTGTCTTTATTTATTGGCACTAAAACCAGGAGCTTTGTGTGTCTGTTCTAGATAGGAGAGGAGAAAGGATGTTATTTGGTGTTAGGTAACAATCCTGTGACCTTTTATTCTTCTGTTCTCTTTCTTTCATAGTTTTGTCTTTTTCTAGCTCTACTTATATCATCCGCCAGGCTGCATGGTTTTAAGGTTTCACTCTCTTTCTAAAACCTGCCTCCTCTTTCTTGTTTGATGTGTAAAGCATGCTTTGAATGAAGCTGATTTGATTAGTGGCGAGAGACAGAGGAAGACAGAAAAGGACACGAGTTTAGACTAGGTCTGATGTTCCCAGGGACTTGTCGTGGACGCAGAATGCAGCTGAGGCAAACATAAAGCTATTAGCAATCAGCCTGGGTAAACATCCGCTTTCTCCACTGCCATAAACCCAACAATCTTAGCATCTGCATATTCCACCAAGTGCTATAAAATGCGGAGCCCAAAGTCTTCCCAAAGTTCAGTGACTCTGTAAACGATGACTGCCGGTCAAGCAGCGGGAGTGTGTGTCTCTTTGTGTGTGTTGTTTCGGAGTAAAAGGGCAGAGAGGTAACATCACAGTGTGTGCGACAGTGACTGATAAATCACAGCTTTAGTGGTGTGTGTGTTGTGTCATCGCAAGGCAGTTTAGGGGCTCAAGACAAACAGTGTGAAGTGGGCAACAAGGTCGGCCCCTCACACACTCTTTTGTCCGACAGGAGATTCCCCCTCGTCGGTTCTGTTGTCCGGGCAACGGGGTGAGGAGTCAGCCCCATTCAAAAGAGGAGAATTTAGAAGCTGTGTGGTCAATGAGTGTGTGTGTGGAAGGGGGTGTGTTTGTCCTCTGTGAACATGAGCCAGTGAGTCAGGAGAACAAAATGAGGACAAGGATGGATGGTAGGAGCAAACAGAAGAAAAACACAGGAGGGGAAAAAAAGAGAAGCGGAGACAGGAGGGCATGAGGAGAATACGAATCTGTGGAGCTGACATTGCAGTCTTCCACCCCGCTTTGCAGAAAGCCTCGGCTGGAAATAAAAAACAAAGCTAATGTGTAAAGAGATTATAAATAGAGCTATGAATGCATGAGTCTGGTGTATTTTAGTGCTGTGTAAGTGCTTCTGGAAAAGTCACTTTGATAAATGGTGTCACTGATGAACCAAAGGATTTTCTGAGTGTCCTTCTCCATTAGAGGAAAACTGAAATCATCTCTCACTTTGGAATATCTGGGCCATTTGTAAAAGCTAATATCTTTTCCGCTGACACAGTCTGCTGCTATTATACGTGACTCCATTAACAGTCAGTTAGCACGACAATAGCTGGTGTCTTGCTCCTATTAGAGCTCACTTTAAGGTCTTAATACGGTGCAGGTACCAAAGGTAAAAGAACGCAAGGCCAAGCGATGAACGAACAGGAAGATCAGATAAAAATATCAAGCAGAATTTCATTACTTTTTGAATCAAAGGGCACAAAACTGAGAGGGTCCACCAATTACCCCAGCTATGTCTCCTCCTGGCTGTCTTTCATTTTCAGAGGGAACTCAATTTGGTGAAAGAGAGGAAAAATAAGAGAGAGGGTGTGTGTGTGCTTGTGTGTATGTATGTGTGTGTGTGTGTGTGTGTGTGTGTGTGTGTGTGTGTGTGTGTGTGTGTGTGTGTGTGTGTGTGTGTGTGTGTGTGTGTGTGTGTGTGTCCTGATCGGTTGAGAGAGAACCCAATCAGTGGATGTCACTTAGGGGGCAGAGATGAGAAAAGGTGTTAATATTTAATGTTTCGAGGCCCCTGAATCTGGGCCTCCTCTCCCTCATCTGCCTCTTCCTTCCATCCCTCTCGCCTCAGGCTCTCCAATTAATACACCCTGTCCTTTTCTTCCCCCCTCTCTCCCACTCTTTCTTGCCGCTCCCTCCCTCCTTCAAACGCAGCCCCTGGCTTAAAAAAAAATAAAATGTAGAAACCGGAGGAGAGGAGTGAAGGCAGAGAGTTTTGGCTGTTCAGCAGTGCGATGCAAAGTTTAGAGGAGAACAAGTTGAGAAGGCTACAGGGCTCAAAGAGGAGAGTAAGCACACATATGAGGAATCTTCATGCTAATGCTAATGCTAATGCTAATGCAGGCACGAGCATTAAATCAGAAAAAGGAGAGCGTACAGAGAAGCATTTCTGAAGCAGGGCTGAAAATTGGAGCAAAGGAAGAGAGGAGAGATGAAGTGAGAGAAAAAGAGGGTCCCCATGTGTCTTTTCAATTCCCCCCAGCCTCTACCTATTTATCAAGGTAAATGACTCCCTTTAATGGGCCAGAATAATATGCATTGTTTGGCTGAGGCAATCTGCTTGCATATGTTACCGCTAATGTTTCTGGCGTCTATAATGGAGCCTCATAATGAGGCACACTCAGAGACGAGAGAGACAGGGAGGAAATCTCAGAGCACAAACAGGTAGAGGCACCCAGCACAAATGATGGATGGATGGATGGATGGATTGAAAGAAAAAAGGGTGGATGGATGAAAGAAAGATAAGATAGGATGGATGGATGGATGGATGGATGGATGGATGGATGGATGGATGGATGGATGGACGGACAGAACAAAGACAGGAAGAATGAATGGATGGATGGATGGATGGATGACAAGAAAGATGAATAGATAGTTGGTTGAAAGGAAGAAAGGAAGGATGGATGGAAGGAAGGAATAAAGGAATGATAGAAGTATGGAAAGAAGGAAGAATGAATGAATGGATGGATGGATGGATGGATGGATGGATGGATGGATGGATGGATGGATGGATGGATGGATGGATGGATGGATGGAATGAAGGAAAATGGATGATGGATGGATGAATGGATGGAAGGAAAAATGAATAAATGGATGAATGAAAGGAAGGAACAATGGATACATGGATGAATTGAAGGAAGGAAGGAACAATGGATAGATTGAAGGATGGATGAATGGATTGAAGGAAGGAAGAGAGAATGGATGGATAGACAGATGGATGGAAGGAACAATGGAGGATAGATGGATGGATGGAATGAAGGAAGGAAGAATGGAAGGAAGGAAAGAAGGAAGGAGGAATAATGGATGGATGGATGGATGGATAGATAGATGGATGGATGGAAGGAGGGAAAGATGGATGGATTGATGGAAGGAAAGAATAATGGATGGATCGATGGGATGGGATTGATAGATGGAAGTATTGATAGATGTATTATAAAAGGAAGGAAGGAAGGAAGGAAGGAAGGAAGGAAGGAAGGAAGGAAGGAAGGAAGGAAGGAAGGAAGGATGAATAACAACTGTTTGACAGAAGAAGTGGTCCGAACTGTAGTGCTCAGTATCAGTCCGAGTTCAGTGTCCTTCTTGATCAAAGGAGATCAATGAACTGAGTGGAGTTTTGTCACTCCAGTGATTCTTAAAGGAAATCCTCAGCGCATCACTTTTTATAGTGTAAAGTGAAATAATCAGTGCAAGTGAAGGTTGTCCTCAGGATTTCCCGTCCTTCCCTTCTGTTTGTATCAAAGTCACGTGTGTTAAAGCTGTGTAATGGCAACAAAGCAGCACTGAACAGGGTCACTGCTGTTATGTCTATGGATATTATCTAACAGAGGTGACTTAGGACAAACACTGAGATATCTGTTTTCCCAGTTTTGGTGAAATTTGACTTTAGGAAGTTGACATAGCTCTTACTTCACTTTATCAAAGCCTGCTGGTGTGCCTGCTTGTATTTAATTGCTGTTTGAGGCTTTATTGGCTTGATATTCTCAAAATGAAAAGATATTGTCTCCTCTGTCTGTTGCAGTCAGGACAGATTATCAGAGAGAGGAGAGACAGAGGGCGAAGAGAGGAGGAGAAAGGCTGACTCACAGTATAAATAAGGGGAGAGACATTACGACTACAACTAATCTGGCTAAAAGGGTTAGGACAAAGTGCTGCTGTCTCTCTCGCTTCCCTCCTCTCCCTCCATCTTTTAATCAATTCGTTCTGCAAGTCATTTCCTTGAACAGAGTATGGCTAAATACTGAGCGTAAGGTAGCTCTTACGCTCATTTACTGTAATAAAAAACCCACTGTAGTGTGTCTATTACAGGGTTTGGGTATGTGTGCGTTTTTAGGAATACAATAGCTCAGTGTGTTTGATTAAAGTCAGAGAAAGACACTGACCCAGACACTTTTATTCCAAAGAGGAAATAAGATTGGAGATAAGTTGTGAGGTGAGGAAAGCAGGCCAACATGTCTCCAATTTCAACTCTGGACTCTTTTG
This sequence comes from Notolabrus celidotus, assembly GCF_009762535.1. Lineage (NCBI taxonomy): Eukaryota > Metazoa > Chordata > Actinopteri > Labriformes > Labridae > Notolabrus > Notolabrus celidotus. The sequence continues at coordinate 11,771,130 of NC_048283.1, read as the reverse complement.
AAACAGTCAGACCTGCCAACACATGTCTTTTAATATGTGTCTCAAGTTCTATTTACAGTAGTCTATTTACAGTTTGATTCCAGTTACATTCACAAACAGAGCAAAGCACACACACACACACACACAGAAACACACCTGCCTGCCCTTCATATCTCAACAGCTCAATCCCTCTGGCGCCCTATTCTCTTCAGCAGTCACCTCACACTGAATTGTAGCACCCAGGTGTTTTGTTGGCAGGACAATGGGGTCTGTTCCTGGGTGGACGGGTTATACACACAGGGGGCAAGCTGAGGTAAATAAAGGGAGGGGACAGAGGACTTTTGGGTAAATAACACTGAGATGCTACTGTAGCGCCATGCCTGTTCTCGCTGGAGGTAACATTACTTCATGAAATGTAGGAATTATCTTTTTGTTTTTCAACAGAAATATAAAGAACTGAGTTGAATATATGACTTTCTATTATTCAAAGCATTTTAAGCAACAAACTGGTTCTAACAGTTTGTGTGGACAGTCGTGTGGGGAGCAAAAACAAAACTTTTTGACAGCTCTGACGCAATTACTTCAACTTACACATGCCAGTTGTTGCCTGTATGTATTACACGTGCGCCGAGTTGGCGGGCTACCAGCATACTTTCTTAGAATTCGCTTTAATCGTATGTTCACACGTTTTCAAAACTGGCTGGTTTTCCTCATGTATGGTGCAGGGACGAATAAACATATCCATCTCAACACTTATTAATTCATTGTTTCCTACACTGCTTTAAGAACACTGTTTACAAATGCCACTCACTCAAGAAGATTCAAATTTAGATTCAGACAACTTTATAGATTCCAAGAAGGGAAATTCATTTATGGCTTACCATACAACAACCATACAACATTTAACATCTACAACACATCCATCATATATATGCTACAAGTCACAAGTCTGTACATGGGACCAGAGGGTCTGTGGAGGACAGCGATAAGTTAATGTAATAAATAAATAACAGTAAGATACGACAACGATTAAAGACAATATAATCTCTTGTAATACCAATGTTATTTAAAATGACTAAATAGACTGCCGTCTAAGTTTAATAGCCTGATAGCAGACGGGATAAAAGATTAGTTCTCCTCACGGGTGCATAAAAACGGCGAGCTGAAGGCATCAGTACAAACTCGGTACGAAGGACATGTAATGGCTGGCCGATAATGTTTTTCGCTTTCTTCATTACCTGGTTCTCCCAGAGGGAACACAAGTCTCTCTGTTTAATTTAAGACGCTCAATAGGCATGTGCACAATGTTTCTCTATGGTGATTGACATGATAGACTGATTACACATTATCTAAACCTACTGGCCAGGTATGCTGATGTGCATTTTAAATTGTTTCTGTATTGACGAAGTGAGAAAACTTCAGTGTGGACTCAGCCCAAGTGTGTCTTTGAACTTTTACCAGAGAGGAAGTTTATTATCTTTTAATTTACTTCTATACACAGGGTAGTTAGGTTGTTTGTCATGTCAATGAAGAGTTTTCAAGTTTTAGGGTGGATAGATATCTTTCCAAATGCCAGAAATATGGCAGCACAGAAGCTTTTTCTAACATGAAATTTGAAAATAATATTACCAAACGATATTTTTTTTGCTCCACTACAGTAAAATCATTCTTTCTGCATCCTCCTCCACTGTCTCTCTCCTGCTCTCTCGTTCTCTCTCTGTAGGAGTGCTGAGTAGCACTCTGCTCATCTCATTTAGATACAGCCCTCCCTCCCCTCCTAATGAGTCTTCATTTTGGCAGAAGAGGGAGGAAAAAGCCAGAGAGAGGAACACCATTTCCACTACTTCAGCTGACAGCAGTTCCCTCTTGAAGCCCTCTTCTCAAACCCACATGGGACTCTATGTAAGAGGGCTGAAATAGGGAGAAAATGGTGGAACAAATGGATCTCCACTCTCGCTATTAGCCTCCATTATCTGCGAGCATCATTTCATAACTAGCAGCTAACAAGGCTTCTGTGTATGTGCCCGTGCCCCTGCTGTATGTTAGATTGTGTGCCTCGACCGGGCTAGGATACACAAATCTGGTGTGGACAGCTCGGAAACCACTGAGAATTGCCCTTCTTTGTGCCAGAGTTGAAATACGAGAGTGCTCGCTGAATAAAGGGGGTCTTATAAGGGGGCGAGGGTGCTCCTTAGGGGGCTAGTCAGCCAGGCGTGACAAGCCGGTACGGCTGTAATGAGATAACAGGCCACTGGAGTACGCTTTGATTTGTTCCTCCTTTCTCTCCTTTCTATATATCCCTTATCCCTCTGCTGTTTTTTTCTTATCCATCCATTGCTCCATTTTTTCAAAAACAGGCCATCGTGCTCAGCAGGCTGGTAAAGCTGGTGTGCGGGGGACAGATAGAGGGATAGAGAGGAAGGGGGGTAAACACATTGGCAGAGAGATAGGACACGGGTAGGAAGAGAAGGGCACAAGTGTGGGGAAAGGAAAGCTTAAAAATGAACGTGTCCTTTGGTGGAAAGACATTCAAGTGCAAGCTAACAGGAGATCAGAAATCTTAAATTAAAAAAAAAGAAAAGGCACACTTCGGAGCGGGAGGGCAGGCGGTAATCAAGAGATACAGAGAGAGCATATGCACAGTACGGGTCACTGCTTCCAGACAGGCTGGGTAAAACCTCCGCCATCACAAAATTACCCCTGCACCTGCCCTCCAGTCCTCCCCCCCTTTACTTCTTCGCCCCCTCCTGTCTTGGATAAACACAGTCTTACACAGTGTTGACAGTGGCAACGCTCAGTGTGAGGTCGAGAGATACAGGAAACTCAAAACAAAAGCCTCCCCAAGTGGTTTTTCTTCCCCCTTTCTCAAAGTTATTCATTGCAGCCATTGACCTCCATTAGTCAACCAAACCACCAGATTCCAACTTATCTTCCTCACCTCTACATACTCCATTGATTTATTCTTGGGAAAATGTTTGTCTCCCTCTTAAATCACTGTTTTCTTATCCTCTTCGCGTGGATTTATTGTTGTCGATGGTGCCGTGGGTAAAGGTATGATTTCATCTGAACGACATGAGCTGCCTTCCCGCTCCAGCTATCAACGCTCACTGTCCCAAAACAGCGCATAAGCCGAAAGATTTAGAACGGTCTGTCTAACCCTAAATCTGTAGTCTTTCGCCTGGAATAATTCTCTCTCTCACACACACACACACAAGACAGTTACACACATACACTCATAGGCACACACTCTCCCTACCTTTTGATGCCCCACCTCCCAACCCACTTTCTACCTTCCACTCTCTCTCCCCCTCCACTTTTCTGTCTTTTTGCCTATTATGGCGGATTAACTTATAATGCTTGGATGAACTTCAGTAAGTGGGGGGTACAAAGTCACACATCAATACACACACAATCGCTGGCTGGCTTGCTGGCTGGCTGGCTGGCTGGCTGGCAGGGAGATATGGTCACAAGCCTGCTGGCACAGACGCATGGAGCCTTCTGGAGACCCTCACATAAACACACACACATACATGCACACACACGTTTGCATACAGGACCCGGACTCCTGTTCTGAAGCAGAGTGAAAGGTGCAGAATCCAAACCAAAGCCTCTATTAATCCCCCCTGATCCCTCGGAGATAGAATAATTCAGAGTTAATTACTATTCTCCTGCATTCTCTCCCTTTCTTCATCTTGATTTCTAAATCCACTAAACTCCCTCTCCATCAGGCAGCCATTTGATCATACTGTCTACTGTAGATCCTTCTTTGTCTCCTCTTCCACATTTTTATTTGTTTTCCCCCTGCTGCTCCACTTATTCCTTGGCAGACTCTTCCACACTTTGCCTTGACAGAGTAAAATGAGAGGTAAATACGGGTATGAGATTTCTCTCCACTCTCGATTTCTCTCGCTCTCTAATGTACAGGCAGGCCTTGGCAGCTGCTGACACAGGGTTTGGCAATGAGGTTGAGTCTTTCTGGTTGGAGTTTGGAACCACAGTGAGTTTAATTAGGGCGGAGAGGGACCACATGGCTGGCTGGTGTGAGACTGAAGGCTGAGAGGTTGGAGAAAAACCACTAACAACCACAAAGTAACAAGCTTGCAGAATGGAGAAACACACAAGAGTGTATATACTCACTGCAATGTATTTATAGATATAGATACAGTAGATACACACTCATTTGTATGCAGGCAACCTCCTGGAATACCTACCTGTCTTAAATTGAAGCCAACATGCAGACAAATGATTATAAAAAGATAAAGCGCCCACTGTGGTGCACAGCTAAAAGCATCCTATATCATTTCCCCGTCACGCTGCGTTATCTTTTGCACCATTTTGTTACATGTGAGGTGCATATTTTACACAGCGGAAAGAAAAATAGAATGCATCCCACAGAGGAGTTTCTATTCTCTGCAAAAACACTTCAAGACAGGCCGGCAGATAAGCAGGAGACGGGGAGATAGTGAGGGGCTGACGAATGCCCATAAATGGGTGAGGCAAGGAGACAGAAGAAAGACGTGTATACTATGCACACACATGCATGTTTACACACCCCAGAGTGCATATTTCAAATATCATTCAGCATATGGGCAGAGCACGCACAAATGTCATAAGCGGCATGCAGATAACGAATTGTGCACACATATTTTGGAGTAAAAACCAGAGGGAATCCGAGCTGGAGTTAGCCAACTCCCATCTGTGTTAACCTCCCAGCATTCCTAGCTAATCTGCACCATAATGGCACACCTGTCTACCCTAATTTCCCTTTACCTCCGTAGAAATACAGCAGTAGTCTGAGAGTGAATAAACATATTCATGAACAAACAGCCTCTCTTTTAATTCTCTCGTTCTTTATGCATCCCTCCATCCATCTTCCAGCCTGCCTCTCTTGATCTGTGTCCACAGGGAGAAGCCTCTTCTTTTAACCGAGTACTGCAGTGGTTTGTCTTTGCTTGAGGGGGGCTATATGTTACCAGGGTAACAGACATAGAGGTTATTGTCATAGCTAGACAGGCATTATTGGAAAAAGTAGGAAGGACGGGCACTGAGAGTTGTTTTTTTTTAAGGGGCAGGGGCGGGTCAGAGATTGTAGCAGCACAGGGCCAGGGGGTGAATAACTTAAGCAGTGGGCAGGCAGGGGTAGATAGGTAGGTCACATTATTATTGATTGCCTGACATTATGTGGACAGCAGGGAGAGTCCACAGAGACACACGAATAAATTGTGGCTTGACATCAAAGTCACGCTGCTGACATTGAGCCTGCAGGGGACAGAAGCTGCCCCCGGGCTGGATTAGAGGAGGATAGATACACAGGCTAGCGCGCACGGACGCAGACGCAGAAATAAACAGACAACGCCGAGAGCACTGCTCCGCCTGTTACCTGATAAAGGACAGTTATGAAGAGAGAGTTGGGGAAACGATAGAATGAAACAGAAGGGAAATGTCAGCCATGAATAATTTCACTTCCAAGCTCTGATTCTTTTTAATAAACCACTTATCATCTGAACTTTTTTCTGACTAAGACGCCAAAAAATGCCGACTTCATTTACACATCAAACCCCAGCAGACACTTTCCAAAGGTGCATTATTCTAATCATCATGAAATTCCAATCTGCTACCCAATACTTTTCCATACTCATTAATGCGTCATTTAATTATTATTCATAGCTTGGATGATGATGTGATTAGAAAAGAAGTGGGAGACAACAGATGAAATAATTAGGGAAATGAGCTCAGATTTAAATATTCAAGACTTATTTTTTTCATTCTGACTGAATCCAGTGACACACGTCTGTGACGACGCAGAGCAAAAACAGGCAATGTAACTGACAGTAGAACAGAGTCATCAGACAAGATAACCACATGGCTGTCCAACTTGATATACTTATTATCCTGTTAAGGCCACGCCTGGTGTAGGCTTTTCATCCGTAGGCATCGGGCCTGACACAGAGGCCACCATCCATCATTGTCTGCTAAGTGATTGACCGCCCCGTCTTGATGGCTATCAGCTAAGCTAACCGGAGCCTGCTGATAAGATCTGGAATGTGTGAAACCTGAGAGAGACAAAACAACATGCGTCTCAACCTGCACGGACCTGCAGGAGATGGAAGATAGAGAGTGAAGGGCTGAGGTGGATGTGTGGAAGGTGAGAGAGGGGGGATTGGAGGGGGGGGGGGGGATGCAGGTGAGGGTAAGGGCAAGGGGGGTTTTCTGGGAAGGACAGCTAATGCATAAACAAACACACAAAAACAGTGGGACGTCGTCATGGATGGTGAGCGAGACAAAGACGAGTGATGGGGTAGAGGAGGAGGGTGGAGCGGGAAAGGTTAAAAATGGTAATGTGGCTGTCTGGAAGTTTTTCCATTTTCAAATCACTTTAAGCTTCCCTTCTTCTTTCTTTAAAATTGATGTGTTGGCATTGGACTTTTGGAGAAAATGCACTAATTGTACTGTTTTTTCTTCAAGCCAATCACAAAAAAAAGACTTGAGTTGGTACTTAATGCTACTGAATGCTTCCATTAACAATAGGGGAATCCAATGAAGTAGAAAAAAACACTAAGTTGGTATTGGCACACTTTAAGGGTACTTGTATTGGAATTCCTCTAACAACATGCAGCCCTGCTTTCCAACCTAGCTGCAAATTAAACCCATTCAGTGCCACAACTCAGTGCTCACACGCTGCACGAAAACACCCTGCACAAATATGATCATTAACTCCTCTCATCTCCTTTAAAGTGAACATACGCAAGGTCAAATGCTGACGTGCACTGTTACAGGCCTCCCACGAGATTTCACACCAGATGGGCCTGTGACCCTCAGTGTACCCGCACACCCACAATCATTCAACCTTATTAAAAAAAAGAAATTTTACACGTCTGCTAGCTCTGTTTCCAACCGACAGCTCATCAATAATGTTGCCACTCTGTTATAATGTAGGTTACTGGCGCCTGCTCTTTTTTCTGGCCAAAGAAATCCAAGGGTATTCTGTGTAACAAGGCAAGTATGTTTTATTAAGGGTGTGAGAGTTTGTCTACAAGGATTGGAAGTGAATATGAATGGTTTTTCATGTTGGTGATGAAAGGATGTCCATTAAAAGTACTTCAATGGCACACTTTTAAATATGTTGGAAACCCTTCAAAGAAGGCTACGCATCACCTAATCCAAGTTTCTCAAATGTGACAATGTGCTGCTTTCAATTTAAGTTTCTCTAAAGTGATTATGTTAGTTTTTTCCCATTGGTTGAAAACAAGGGAAATTATTGAAAGCACCTTCGGCTCTGATCACGCTACAATAGTTCAATTGAAATTCCTTTAGTCATGACAGCTGCTTCTACCGGCTGGAAACACATCAACAAAAGGATCCTCTCCACCCACCTACACTACAACCAAACCCCAACTCAATGATGAAAACTTCATTACCTCAACTCTCATGCAAACCAGCAAAGATACTGAATCAAGAAAAACAACACACCTATGAGGTCAGAACAAGTTGGAAAAGAAAAGTATGTAATGACAAGAAGATGAAGTCTGACAGGCCGAGATTACAAGGATGACAGGCGCTGATAGGAAGAGAGAGGGCAAGAGAGAGACAGGGAGAAGGAGAGAGAGAGAGAGAGAGAGAGAGAGAGAGAGAGAGAGAGAGAGAGATGGAAATGTAGCAAAGTGGCATGAAGATCGGCAGCATACCATGATCAAAGGAGACATGAATCTTGAGGAAGGAGTGTGTCACGGTGTCCTTGTGTCACTTTAATCATGGCTGCATACCACAGAGGCAGACGGCACAATAGGGTGACACGGAGGAAGGGAACTTAAGTGTACCTTGTGCACTAGAGATGTTTTAATACCATCTCTCCTTCCCAATACTGATTCCAACACCTGGAGTATTGGTTGATCTCAAGTATCCATCCAATAGCAGTGCTCTACGCATAATCTTGTTAAAAGATTCAAGGAATCTGGAGGAAAGGGACAGGGACAAAAACGAATACTTGATGGCCATGACCTTGGGGCCCTCTGCATTAAAAACAAACCTGACTCTGTGGTGGAAACCTCTACATGGGCTGATAATCACTTCCAAAAATCACTGTCACAAGCTCGTTTAAGATGAACTGTGGAATCTTATGTGGAAAACATTCCTGTGGGCGAGTCAAAATTTGCCATTCTTTTTGGAAATCATGGATGCCACGTACTCCACTCTTCATGAGGAGAGGTACCACCTGGCTTGTTATCAGTGCAGATTTCAAAGACGGCATGGCATCCCTGATGGTATGGAGACAAATCCTGTAAGTGCCCATGGCATGGGAAGCCTACACATCTGGGAAGGCATCATTAATATGGAATAATATATACAAGTTTTGGATATGGCAACATATGCTGCCATACAGACAATGTATTTTTCAAGACCTTGCATATTTCAACAAGATAATGCCAAACCTCATTCAGCACTTATTACAACAGCATGTCTCTGTAATAGAAGAGTCCAGGTTCTAAACTGGCCTACCTGCAGTCCTGACTTTTCACAGACTTGAAACATTTGACACATAATGAATGAAAAGTACCACAAAGGATACCCCAAACTGTAAATCCTATGTCAGGCAATAATGGGACACATTTCACTTTTAAAACTCCAGAAACTGGTCTTCCTGTCCCCCAAACATTTACAGGGTGTTAACTGAAGAGGTATTGAAAAAAAAGTGGTAAACATGTTTTTTACAACATGTTGCTGACATCAGAATTCAAATTAAAAAATTCAGTATCAAAAATTGTACCGAACCACGAATCTTGTTAGATGCATTTATACATTAATGTGCATTTTAAGAATCTGTTAAAGATATAAAGGAAAGCACAGTTGGGCATTGTTTAAGCAAGCTTTATCCTGGGAGAAGAACTTGGTTTCTCTCCAAGCTGATGAGTGGGTTTAGGTGTATGCAGGAACAGATGGTCCAGGTAGGTGTTTTGAGTACAGGTATTTTAGGACAAGGGTTCTACCGCGGGAAGCCAAGCAAGATGACTGCATGTACTGTATAAGTGCATATCTTTGTGTATGTGTGAGGAGGAGGAGGCTTCTGGAAGTTTCTCGAGTGTTGAAGCTTTACTATCAACACCTCTGCTACCCTGGCACCATTTCATCCACCTCCTCCATCACCAAGCATCTGGTAATAATGTAGAGAAGTTTGAGTGAATGAGGGGGGAGAAGGAGGGAGGACGAGAAGAGAAGCAGGATGGGTGGAGAGAGGTGAGGAGAGAAGGGTGGGGTGACACAGAGGGTAGCTGGCTTGAGGGGGGGGGAGACCATTCTAAGTAAGAACAAGATTGTCAAGATAATGAACCGAACAGTGTTCCTCACGTTTTAACCATATTTGGAAGTAGGGGATGAAAGTACTAAAGACGAGGAATCTATCAAAACATTTCTCTTCAATGTAATGAAAACTGCTGGAGAGAAAAAAGAAAACAGAAGAGCAAAATGAACCCGCATATTATTGGACATATGTAATTATATGACTATATTCATGGCTGTCAGTCGGTGCGTTTCATCAGAAGAGTGGGGGGGTGGTAAGATCAAGGAAACATGATGGAGATAAAAGCAGACCTGACACTTTTGAACTTGTTTCAATTAGATGAACTCAAAGGCTGCAGCGGCGGCGGCTGCATGGCTGGACCTCCTGGCAGCATTATTCATTCATTATTCATTACACTGTGTCCAAAATTACAAACCGGTTCATAGGAGGGTTTTTTTATGAGAACAAGTGAGCTATTTGATTTTCATTTCCAGGATTTTGTTCATTGTTTTGATGTGAGTCACCAATGCGAGATATTTTCTCAAAGACCATCCCCGGAGTGTGCATGTCACCAAATGTCATCCGAGAACAGCTTGCTTTTGTAATGGCTGGGTTACAATTACACATTGTAGGGGCGTGCTGGAGCCCTTGGGCGAGTTTTGACATTTATTGTGGTGAGGGTAAAAGAGGGTTTTCGAGGGGGTTTGCAAAAAGGCAGGCAGAAGCTTGTCCACACAGGTAGAAGCCAGAAAAGTTTAAGGGAGAAAGAGAAAGGACAGGAGAGGGGGGAAGGGTGAGGGGGGGGGGGGGGCTGTCAAATCCAGGAAGAGGTGAGAAGAAGTAAAGAAGTGTGAGCTGAGGAATGTGGAAGAGAAGTGAGCCAAGTTGACGGACAGGTGATGTGGTGGAAGCTATCATCAGCAGGGCTCCAGGATTTTTTCCATGACTTCAACTCTCCAGCAGAGAGATAGCTGGGGGGCAGAGAAGCCTCTGGAATATCTCCATAATGAGCGGTGGAGTGCAGGCTGAGGTGGCAGGCAGGGGAGGCAGGGACACACTTGTAGGAAACACTCCAGCCGAAAGTTGCAACTGCGCAAAAGCGAAGGCAGATGGGTTGGAAGTATAGGAGAATGTGTTCCCCGGATTTAAGTGGCATTATATACGTTTAGCATACTAGAAGGCAGATGCTCAGCACCCTCTGTTCCCACCAAATGGTTGCTCTATTCATAACATTTTGCAAATGAGTGGCCACATATGGATGCCATGCCGTAAAAATGTGCCATAAGTAGGTTTGAATATGCATCAAAATACATCTTCTTTGCATTAAGAGAATGGATTCAGCAGGGGATTGTCTTGAATTGGCGTTGAGCTTCAGTTTCTGCTAGTTATTCTTCGCCAAATGCAGGGAATGATGACTTGTAAACAAAGCATGATGGCTAACCATGACCTCATGAGCCTTTGAGAAACAGAAGGTCTCAGAAACACACAGTCATTAGCATAACTTAGCACAATTTCTTCCATCCAGACTCCTCTTCCCACCCACACGCACCAAAGCCTTATGTGACAACAAACGATAGCAGCTTCTGTGTTTATCTGATATTTCATTCCATGTCGTGTCGTGCTACAACTAATGCAGCTGCTTGAAACAAACAGGAGCGCTGCAGTGTGTCAGTGTGACCAGCTAATGTGGTTTATGGGCAGACCAGTGGTCCGGGCCTGGCTCAGGCTGATATGGAGGCTTGTTTCCACGGTCCACAGCCAGTCAGCCAATCATTTGGATATTGTCTCATGTTTGTACTGGAAGCTTTGGCTGCCCTCTGCGAGTCAACTGACTGATAATCCACTGCAGGGGGGCTCTGACCGCATAGTGGAGGGGGGAAAGATGGAAATGCACAGAAAGAGAGGAAGTCAAAAAGAAAGGAGCAAACTGGGGACTGGAAGAAGTGTCGAATGAAAGGGAAGAGTGAGCAGACAGTGAAAGAAAGAAATGAGGACAGAGAGATAGAAGTTGAGACAGTATTATAAGTGAACAAATGCAACATGATCCAGAGTCTATGACCATCAAGCTATCGCCCTTCTTTCTCTGTCACTGCCACAGTTTCCTTTGTGCTGCGAAAAATGCCAAACCAGTCTACTGGGAGAGGGCAAGGATAGAGAAAAAGAAAGACAGAAAGCAGTGTGGGTGTGGAGAAAGAGAAAGTGTTCTCTGAAGGACACGAGGTCCTGTTCTGATACTTGGATTAAGCCGAAGCGAGGGAGGAGAACAGGTGGGAACTGCAGGAAGACAAGTATGCCATTGTTTGGCTGACAGCAATGTGACCATAAGGCCCAGGTCTCTTAGCATGTAGCATATCTCACTGATTTTCCAAGGAAATTAGCATTAGCTTGGGGTTACTGCCGCACACTGAGCTCTGACTTTGTGTGCCCTGTAATGCCAATGGTGGGCCCGGCTCAGATGCTCTCTTGAACCGTTACACCAACTGCCCCCAAAACTAGCGCCAAATACACACACACACCACCACCACAAACAGATGGGGCGAGGTAGGGAGTGTGTGTGGGTGAGGGGCTTGAGAAGAGGATGTAGGCAGTGGTAGATTTTTTTGGCGGGCTTTACAGCGCTAACTTCCTTGCCAAGGATCAGGCTCTAACCCTGACAGCCTGGATCATATAGCACCAGCTGGTGAGCCAGGAGCCACAACCATGGTGGCTCAATGTGACACAATGCAAACTGGGGGGAAAAAAGTCCCACCGGATGACAGTACAATTGAAATATATATCAGTACTGTGTGTTTTTTATGAAATCACATCAAATATAACCCAAACAATGAAAGTTTAGCATGTAGCATACAAATGTCAGTGTAACTAGTGCACCAGAACAATGTGAGGACCAAATTGTAATAGCTTAAATTATTCACTCAATTACTTTTAATTTACAAGTTCTTTACTTTGGAGTGTCAAAAAGTCACAAAACTTGGCACATGCATTGGACCTGTCAAATATATATTTTTTTTGTTGGTCCCCAAAATGGGCGTGGCAAAATGCCTCGATAGTGCCCCCTCGTAGTTTTAAAAAGAACAGCCCACAAAGGTAGTTTCACCTCGAGACATGACATTTGGGAAACATATCCGGCAGCCTAAGACTGGAAAAAGAGTCTCTTAGCGCCATGGTGACATGTCATCAGGATGTCCACCATTTTGAAAAAAAGAAAAACAACAGTTAACTGCTTTATTTATCTATTTTTAGCCATGAATGAGTTATTGCAAAACACTGATTGCCGATGTATTGTTAGCTTCAACTATAGCTGTACTGTAGGTTAGCATCGCTAGTTTTCTATATTGCTTTTTTTGTTTTGTCATAGTAATGTGATCACTTACCTGACTTCATTTTTTTTGTCTGACATTGGTATGCTACATGCTAAACATTCAGTGTTTGGGTTATATTTGATGAGATTTCATAAAGGAGCTCTTAGTAAGGCAAAAAATTAACTGACGGCTTTCAAGAAATGCAAGCTGATTGAAAACAAATGTAGTTACTGACATCCCGTAGAAAATACAATTGTAGCTGTAGGGACAGTCATACAGGTTAACATACAAAGAAGTTTGTTACGTTTTAGAGATTAAGCACAAAGTGTGTTTTTTATGTGACTTTGTGTCTTTTGAAATATGTATATTTTTACACAAATTTTGAAGTTGTTCGGTAGTTCTATCAATTTAAATATCACGCTAAAAACACACCATTTGTGTTGTGTTGTGTTGTGTCGTGTCGCATCGTATTGTATCGTATCGTGTCATGTCGTATCGTATCGTGTCATGTCGTATCGTATCGTGTCATGTCGTATCGTGTTGTATCCAAGCGGCAACCTCCGGTCTCAAACTATGAAGCCCATGCAGAAGTGTTATAAACTGCAATTCGTCGAGAATCCGCTTGAGGCTGGCTGCAGAAACACCAGAAACCACATAGACATGAATGGGAAAAAGACAATCTTTGCAGCATTAATAAACATGTTTACAGCCTGGTTCAAAAAACGGCTTGGCTCTATGAAGCTAATTTCTCTATCGGCACACACTGTATGGGGCGTTAATTTTTTTCTAACGCGACGGTTCAGAAGATATTAAGATTACAAGTTTTTGCCAAAATAAGGACATGACTGACGAGAACTCAGTCATGTACTCAGTAAAGAGAACTCTGCCTCTTAACGTCACACTTTGACTGGTTGAGTTCAGCATTTCCAATATGGCTGCCGCTGTCGATTGGCTTCAAAACAGCGCTCAGGAACAGATGGGTGACGTCACGGATACTACGTCCATATTTTATACAGTCTATGGTCGTATCGTATCGTATCGTATAGTATCATATTGTATCGATACTTATCATGTCCTATTGTGAGTCATCCCTACTACTGCCCCACTGCTGTAACAAAGGCATTGCTGGTACGGGTTTGTCTATTGGAACAACTTTATAAAATAATATCTTGGAGACTTTATGCAACATGAAACACATCAATTTGGTTGAACTAAGAAGAAGAAAGAGGAAGAAAGAAAGTCCGAAAAATGTGTCAGACAAGGTAGAAACAAAGACAGCTCAGAAAAGGTTGACTAGAGAAATAAAATGAAAGGGAAAAGAAAAGAAAACCAGAGTTGGCTCAGACATGTGAGGCCTCGTTAAGTGTGGCGGTGGGCTCTCCTACAAATCCACCGCTGTCCCATCGCCAGCTGGTACTGCCATCGATGTGGGATTGGACACATACAAACACACACACACCCATACACACACTTATTTATAACCTCCGTTAAGTCCGGATTCCAGTTCATGTTGGGGTTGCAGTCATGTTCACATGCTCCCAACAGCCTTGACTGCTTTCAGTGACGGATGCCCACACACACAGCCGGGTCCTGGCCCCCAAACTAACTCTCTGCTTTGTCACACATACACAAATGCTCAAACACACACACACACACACACACACACACACACACACACACACACACACACACACACACACACACACACACACACACACAGCAGTGTTAACTCAGTTAATAGGGTACACATTCCAGTCTCACACACACTCAAATACGCAGACTTCTCACATGTACGAAGGTGCACTCACACTGACTTAAGCACCAACATATTCATTTATTCATGCGTGCAAAAACACACACACTTAAAACAACGCCCACTGTTTGTCACCCTTTCACTGTGCCTCAGTGTGCCTCCTTGCTCCACTCTCTTCACTCTACACCTCCCTTCCATTCCTCCTCCTTCCTTCCTTCCTTTCTTCCTTCCTTCCTTCCCTCTCGTCCTCCCCCCTCACTCCCTCTCTCTGCCGTGTCTATGTAACCAGCCCAGTATTAATTCCTGCATTCCAACAGCCTACAGGAATGTTTTAACAATGTAGCCTTGTTCAGGTGCAGAGACAGAAAGAGCTCTGAAATATACATTAACAAGGTGTGGCAATGTGAAGTCCCAGGGCTGCAGTACGAACACAGTTAAGTGATGCTGACTCAATCACATGAGGCCAATACATATTAAACACCATACTTATATACAGGCATAAGTCAAGTATACTACTTATGGGATGTCTTTTACATGGTGTCTTGGTACGGGTCAACAAGTCTAAAAAACAAAAATAGACTGCAGGCTATAGTCAAGATATGCAGCAGGGTTGCGGGCACACCCCTGCCTGACATGTCAAGCCTTCATCGAGCCAGGACCCTCAGCAAGGCCTGGTCCATCGTGGCTGACCCGTGCCATCCTCTTTTTCTTGAATTTCGCCGGCTTCCCTCAGCCCGAAGATTTGCGATGCCGAATAGCAGGACGAATAGGAAGAGGAACTCTTTTGTACCGACAGCAGCTAGTCTGCTTAATAATGCCGCATAACTGTTGTTTCCTGTTGTTACTGTTGTTGTTGTTACCGTCTTGAATGTTTTGATGTTGGTGTTGTACTGTTCTGTTTGTGTCACCGCTGACTGAAAGACAAATTGCCCCCCGGGGATAATAAAGAAACCTTGAACCTTGTATGGAGTCTAAGGGCTCAGGATGAGGAGGACAGAGGTTCAAACTAGGGATGGGAATTTACAGTAATCCTTGTACTTGATTACTCAAATTACCTAATGAACGACTCGAGTAATCGAAATTATTATTATTTTCTAACCGGAAACCAAAATAAATAAATAAAAGTCAATTTCGGTTATTATCAGGCTAATCCTCTCCGCTCTGGTTTCGTCACAACGACGTGTGCTGACAGGGTGAGCAAAAGACGTGATGTGAGACTGCCTGTTATCTGTCTCCGCTGTTTTCTCCTTGTGCTTTAAGCACATGTGGTTAAGCATCAAACTAGTATTTTTATGGTATGCAAGTTTAACACCACATATCTTGCACTGCACATTAACTTCATCACTTTTTTTCGAAGTACTTCCAGGCATCACTTTTTTTAACTGACATGTCGCATGTGTCGCAGATGGTTCCGCGTTTGTTGTGCTTTTGCTTTCGGTGGAATAATACGTTCCTAGAGAGTTGCCGTAGCTGACGTAAAAAGTTGTTTTTGCTGAAATCTGTCTCGGTGTGTACTGAAGCTGAAGCCGTGGCCGGAGAAGTCATAAGTTTATATCCCGTTAATTATTTTCTTACCTAGTATATTCAGTTAGGCGAAAACAAAAAGCACATGGTCACACATGTAACGCTGTATGAGTTCAAGTTATGTTGTCAGGTGTGTGAGTAACAAAATGCAACTCGAATAATGGGGTCAATGGCGAGTGCCCGAGTACTCGTGTATTTGTACCCATCCCTACTTCAAACAGCTGTTTGAAGCTGTTTGAAGTGTGTTCAAGTTCATTGAATTTCCGTAGTGTCATATCAATATCATGTTTTATAGAGTAGTTTAAAGTAAAGGTGCAAAAGGTGCAAAGATTTGCCATATAATCAGATGGTTACACTACAAAAACGCATGTTCTATATTTACCCTAATGAAGTCGTTTGAAAGCCAAAAAAAAGCAGGATTTCAAATTCATGGGTGTCATTTGTGGTCAATTGTGTTTTGTACACAGCAAAAACTCCAAACTCAGCATTAATTTTGTTCTAATTCAAGGAAAAAATATCAAGTTGAACTTGAATTCAAAAGCCAAGTCTAGACAAACATCTTATCGGAAGATGTTACAAGCAAAAATAAGACCTGAATTGCTTTAATGAGTGAAAAACATTAGCCAATAAGATGAGCAAAATGTACCAGAGCTTCTTTAATTGAGACATTATTTGAAGATACCTTGTTTGAAGATTTTTCTACTCATTACACGTAATTCAGGTCTTATTTTTTGCTTGTCTTGAATAAAACGTTATTCAATTTAATGAGATATCTTTTTCAACTGAAATAAGACAAAACAAATGTGCTTACTTTGGGGTCTTCCAGTGTGCATCACGACTGAATGGATTTATCTCATTTAGGCTTATCAGTTGATCAAAAAGAGTCCAGTTTTTATTCATTTTCTACATCTAATTTGTGAACTAATTATTCTTATTATTATAAGGAAAGTGCATTGATGTAAGTGCTTCCTTTATGTTGCATTGAACATATTGTAATGTATTTTAATATGGGGTAACATTCTCATTAATGTAATGGCATTGATTTCCACCCATGAGTTGAAGGGAAGCCTAATGAAAAGCAGCAACACACTGAATGCTCCATCGTCCTTCCATCCTGCCTCCATCCCTCCCTCTGCCTGTCCCCCTTTGTCAGGCCTTATTATTGAACATGTGTCCACTCTGCCCCTTCCATTAACCAGCCCCACCTCAAAGAACACACACACATACACACACATGCACACAATGTGAAGCACACACTCCCAAACTAATTGACAGGGGGAGTCTGTGCATCTTTCATCATTCTCCAAGGAGACAAATCTTGAAGTGTGTGTGTGTGTGTGTGTGTGTGTGTGTGTGTGTGTGTGTGTGTGTGTGTGTGTGTGTGTGTGTGTGTGCGCGTGCGTGCGTGCGTGCGTGCGTGCGTGCGTGCATGCGTGCGTGCGTGCGTGCGTGCGTGCGTGCGTGCGTGTGTTTGACATGAGTGGGGATCAAAGGGGGTCCTCCAAGCTGCCGGTCCAAGACCTCTCAGTGTCTCTTGAACTCACTAAAGCAGCAAAGAAAACAGAGAACATCCACAGTCTGAAAGCCCCCCCCCACACACACTTTCGAAGCATGTAGACCAAATAATCATTGACTAAATAAGGTCTTGCCTCAACAATATGGCTGCCAGGGCAAACTGCAAAATGCTCTAGAAGCAAAACACAGAGTTTATAATTACTTTAGCCCCCAATAACAAGAGGCTAAATCAGTTAGCCACTCTGTAAGTCTAACATTATCCTCACAATAACTATCCATCAGGTTTGTTGTTGTGCAAAACGCACAGACGTGTAATTGGGTATCATTTAGCCTGATGGAGTCATAACTCAATTGAATGCCATTGATTTTGGATTAAATATTCATATGGACCGGGGGCGAGCTTGTACTTTTTTTTACTGGTAGACAAAATCAAAATGAAGCTATGAAACTTGACTCTTCTTGAATTACCGGAATACAACAAGACTGATGAACAACACAGGAAACTCAGCGAGGAAACTGGTGATAAAACAAGTCTGGCAAATGCACTTGCAGTAATAAATCTGCAAAAAAGAAACTTAAGAACATGAGTGGCTTTATAATCTCTGTTGCACGAACAGAAAGTGACTCTTAAGTCTTCTTGATTACTGTCATTATCTGCTCTGTCAGTCAAAAAGAAAAGATTACCTTCCTCTACTGCTAAAAAACTCTGGGGATTTCAAACACGCCGCTTCTTGAGGCACCTTCTGTTCAGGCTATAGTGATGATTAGACAACACATGGTCATGGACGACTCATGTACTCTTTGCCTGGTCCCTGGCGGGGATAAGAGACAGATGATGGATGGAGCTTGAGGTTAAGTTTGAAGAGGAGAGACGCAGATGAGTGCGAGAGCTGCATAGAATGAAAAAACACATTGATAAAAGTGATGATTCACAGAGCGGCGCGCAAAGTAGGGTGTGGTACAGACTACATCGAGCAAATTCCAGGGAGACGTGTAACTAGCGCAGAGAGAAAAAAGGAGACTCAAACTAAAGTTAAGAAAGTATGTGACTTAAGGAGAACATTAACAGTCAGAGCATGGTAACTCTACTCCTCTCCGCTTTTCTTTCAAAGTCAAGTTCACACAAGCAGAGACGAGCAGGAGGAACTTTACGGTCGTCGTTCCAGAGGGGCTCAGGTAAGTGAGACCTCAATAAAACAAAGGCGACGAGTTATGTCTTCAGGCAGGTCACCTGACTCGGAAGGCCTGAAAGCTGACACAGGATCTGTTCAGTGATGACAGTCAGGCCAGGCTCTTGGGTTACATGGGGAACCCCCTTTTCTCACACATAGACATGAAGTCATTGCAGAGGGCAACAAAAAGAACCTGGTATTCTCTGACACAAGCTGAAAACACTGTGAGGCAGCTGGCTCATACTCCCAAGTCATCAGAATCGGCGGTTGAAATATGACTCCGTGGGTACCCTCTAAGTTAACTTTTGGACACCACTCTCTAGCACAATGTTTTGAAGTGTTGTGAAGTCAGGTGACATAGTATAAAGAGCATGAATAAACTGCTTGGGGCAGCAGTTGGAGGCAATGAATGGGTCAACCAAACAGGACTTTTATCTTTGACTCTCATTCAGCTGACTTTTTTTTTTTTAACTTCTATAAGGAACTTACATTTTGCACTTTTTTGGGACAAAGTAGCACATCTTATCTCTTTCTTTATCCTTTCCTGTACAAGCAAAAAGAGTGCTTTGTAAACAAATTCTAATCCTGCTTCCTTTTGGCTGTCAAAGAAACCACCCACTGTGAATCTTTGCAGAGGAAACTGTCAATAAAGGCTGTATCTCACTGGGCCAAGGGTTAGGGTTAACCCTACCCAAGGACACTTTAGAATGCAGACTTCAGGATGGGATCAAACTGCCAACCTTCCCATTAAAGATTCCCAACTCTACCCCTGAGCCACAGCTGCCAGTAAGTCAAGATCTAGGTGCGATAGTTAGGTATTGATGTAATCTGTATGAGTAGCCTTCAAATTTTAGGATTCATACACACCAAAGTCATGATCTTCTGTCTAAGAGACTTTGTGGCTCATTCTAACCATATGGTAACCATAAAGCTCCTGTCAAGATTTTTAAGGTGCTTCTTAAAGAAATAAAAATGAATACTGATGTCTCTTTATGAGCCTAAAACAGCAAAATACACTATCAGGATAAAGACTGAATTCTTCTACATAGTTATTTTTAAGATCTGAAATTGTGCTGCAGGGTAGGTGTCAAACAAATTACGTTGCAGCATGCTGCTGAAACATCCTGTTTTACATTTTCCACAGAAAAGACTGATATAGAACAAAGGATGAGATTTTTTGTATATAGACATCTTTACACGTATAGGAAAATAATAAATATGGCAGTGTCTACAGGGAGCAGCAAAATCAGCACACACTAAAAGTTCCTACAAGGAGCTTTAACCACCTATTTCTGATTATTGGACACCAAAAAAGTCACAGGTGGGAAATGTTGGTGGCAGCCTTTCTTCTGAAACTCCAACTGGATGATGCGTATTGATTAAACCTAGCTTCACTGTTTGTTTTTTTTTCAGTCTAACTGGATATGGCTTATTCATTAAAACATATAACTACAGAGTCCTGAGAGAACCAAACTGATGCTGCACTGGAACCTAGATGGATCATAAACCAAGCTGCCATATTTGTGGAGTTGAGAGTAGGAACCTGTGTTGGGATGCTGTAACACCACCTCCAAATACCTCCACTTCCCCCTCTTCCACCTTCTGCCTCACCTCTTCCTTCCCAGCGTGGAGGATTAATGTTCCCCACTCCTGTCTCTCAGGTCCCCCCGGCCAAGTTAAAGCAATAAGATCTCATTGTCAAACAGTGACCAGCCTCAGTGGAGAGGTTAACCACCGCTGCTTAACCATTAACTAGATTAAAGTCAAGGGAGGCACAGGAATGTCCTCTGACAGATGGAAGAGGGAGATTGGATGTGAAAAGCGGTTTAAAAGACAGAAGAGTAATGATCCACGTACCTTTGAGGCAGTGGTTTGAGTCAATTTGCTCACATATACACTCTTGTTTGTACAAATGTAAACACAGCCCATTCTACAGCCTGGTGAACTTTAAGTCACCCTCCTCTTATGGTTATCGTTATGCGATAGAGATAAGGGAGAAAGAATCCCTTGAGGCTCCACAGTTTAATTTATGAAGAAGCAGAAATAACTGGGTCAAAGGTGGGTTCAAGTAACACTTCCAGTCCACATGGGAAGTGTTTAAAAACCGTGAACAGCACTTTTGCAAAGGACATTCCAGAGACGTCAAAAACACTACGGGACAAACAAGTCAGAGGTGCTTTCACAGCAAACATACAGTTCTGCTCCCCCCACTACACCACAGCCAACCTAGCAGGGTGGAAAGACACGAGGTGGTAATAGAACCCAAGTGTGTGTGAAGAAAGGAGGGGTGACAGGGCTCTTTTTTTTTAAAGAGGGGTGCATTCAACAACTGCTGCTGAGGCAACTGTTGATGTCTGAAAAGCAACAGCTTGCGGGGCTCCCAGAGGACGCTCCGCCAGCCAACAGTCAGATGGAGGGTTTAGGGTTGGAGGGGCGCAGGGGTTAGGATTTCTGCTCTGCTGCCAAGAAAATGATCTCCTTGGCTCCAGATCTAGGCTTTTCCGTGACATTCCCCATTCCTAATTGGTATTCCCCAATCCTGAGTATGCCGACTGTCTGATCCTCACTGCTGCTATCTCCATCTTTATCCCTTTTGTTTGATTGCTGTGGTTTCATTGATCCACACAACTGGACTCAAGAGGAGTTTCATATGCCAACATTTTTTTTTTTTCTGTAGCAGAAACAAAACATGAACACGACTGTGTTCCTGCTATTTTAGACAAAACACTGATTTGTGCTACATGTGGCTAACACGAAACTCAAGCTTAGCCCTGCTGCTTTGCATGCTCCTTGTGCTGGGTACACACTACAAGATAATTGGGCTGATTTGGGGCCTGACTACCTAAGTCCAACAAAAGTCACTTGGGTCCAGATTTTAGGCAGTTCTGGAGATTATCTAGATCTTACTTCACCAGGTCTGCTTGAAAGAAGGGATGGGACATGATGAAAAATCGAAGAGTTACTGCCAATATTTTCTAATTTTAAAAGTGTAATTTTAACGTTTTGGGGGGGGGGGGGGGTATCTTGTTGTAGGATCAGATATCTTGTTGTGTCACTTGTGTGGGGGAGAACTCCAAGGACACCCAAGCACTTATTTGCAAGCACGAAAGAAAGCCAATCAGGAGGCAAGCTGACTGAAGAAAGAAGCTCAAAAAACACAGTCATGGCGAAAAAAGTAGACGGCAAGCATAAAGTTAGAGAGACGGCAGAAATGGAGGACAAAATCATTGGTTTGTGTCTATACAACGTGTCCAGCAAGGAGATGAGATGGACAGAAACTGCTGCCCAAATGGACGTACCAGGTAGCTAAGCAGCTAGCAACATTTAGCTTAACAACTGTCCCATCTTCTGCCATGTTGGTTCACTCTGATGTCACCTTTGATCCTGAGAGATTTTGTAAGATGGACACCCTTGGGAGTTGGGACTTTGGTTTTTGTTGAAGGGAATCTGTTGGTGTGTGTTGAGCTGTGTTGGCCATATCGCTTCTCTTCACACACTATAAGAACCAAACAGTTAAATCTGTCATTACGTGTGGGGTCTCTCCCGTTTTCAACATCTGCAAAAATTTTAAAATTCTCTCTGTGTGGGCCGGGCTCTACCTAAACACATGCAGAAAGAGCGACTCTTCTGCTCGTCTCACTGCAACTCTCTGCTGCTAAATGGATTGGCAGCACTTAACCTCATCTTTCCAAAGAGCTGCTTTGAATTTTCAATTTTGCTCCCAACCCTGAATTACCTCCCCCACCATCACCATCACCATCATCACTACTACCAGCACATGCATAGATGAACAGACAAGGACACACACACAGACATGGAGCCTCTTTTCAAGGCTGCATTTGAAATTAACCATCACCATCATCTTCCTCCCCCGAGACAAGAGCAACAAGGCCGCACGGTGGCAACACAATAGTCAGCTGTAATCATGGCTCATCCTATCCCTTGATCTTTTCTCTCCCTGCATCCCATCCTCCCTACATCCTTCCTTCCTTCCCTTTCCCTCCCTACGACTGCCGGTAATAACAAGACAGAATTCTCAAAGCAAAAGACCCGACGTAATAACTTCTAACCAGCTGCTTTTTCACCTTTTTCTCCTTCTCTCTGTTAACAGTGTTGGCTTGAACCTCTATTGTAACAACACAGACAGGGCAGAGGCGGACACTGTATTAGAATTTATTGGGAAATGGTGAACACGGTGAACATGCCAAGCGGGGGAGGATGGGCTGTCTTATTTTCAAATAATCAATAGTGGCCGTAAATCTGCTGAAAAGCAGCGCCAGGGACGGGCGTTGAAAAAACAAACAGCCCTCTCCCACTAAAACACAGCGGGGCACTCTTCCTGATGGGACACAGGGTTATTAACTTTGACCCACACACAAAAGCACAGCAGAAAAGACAACATCACAGCAAGTGAACACACCACCCTAAAAAATATCCTGAAGTGTCATAAAAAGAACAAACGAAAGAGAGAAAAGAGCGTTGAAAGACAGGCGGGCGAAGATAAGAGGAGGAGAGATGGGAACAGAAGCAAAGGTAATCAGGATGAAACACACCTTTTGTTTATGTATGAGTACCTGTGTGTGTGTGTGTGTGTGTGTGTGTGTGTGTGTGTGTGTGTGTGTGTGTGTGTGTGTGTGTGTGTGTGTGTGTGTGTGTGTGTGTGTGAAATCACAGGTTTGTGCACTTTCTTTGAAGCTCCTGTGAGGATGTGAGGATGAAAAAGGAGGGATAAACTTGTTCCTGTCTCCTCTGTGAACTAAGCCATTCTTCAAACCAAGATTAAACACGTTCAGAAAAACCGACCATCATTAGACACCTACCTGCAAAGCTATGCCAACTTACCGCTCACCCTCCAACATCAGGGTGCTAACAACCTGTTTGATTGACTTTAATGCGTCAATCACTGCAAATAGTTCACACCAGTGGGTATGTGGAACACTGGCGAGCTCCAATCCCTTCTCAAAACTTCTTATCATCCAGAACATTCTCTTAAGTTTCACTGACTAATGTTTGACTAGAGTTAAAACCACAGTCAAACCACAAGAATGCACCCTGGCTGTGAACAAACTTCAGCTCTGCACCTGTGAAACCCCCACGAAATGGAGAGACAGGAGCTTCTTTGTGGCCGCATGTTTGTGCGAAGATTTCATACCTGTGACTTGTGGTGATAGTGGGGGTTAAAAGCGAGAAAAAAGGAAGCCCCTTCTCTATAGAATCTGACGTGGCGACAAACAAATACACACATTACAGAGCGAGCTGCGACGTGTCCTCAGGAATCCCACTCATTCCATCCCAGTGCCTTTACTATCACACACACACACACACACACACACACAGAAAAACACACAGAAGTGGATGAATCACCTCAATAACTACGACCACACCATTCCAAGCCCCCCAACACCAGAGGCCTAATGACAAGGGGGCAAACATGGACTTGTTCTCCCAAAGCAGACCTCATCAATCTGTCACGCACTGCAATATGAGCTATGGCTTCCAGAGTTGTGTAACACCCTGAATCCTGCAGCTAGGGGCTCAACAAGTATTCACCACAACATAAATTACACTCATTTTGTTTGCATCAGGTTTAAAACGTGTAAAGCGTGCATTCCTATCAATGACTCTCAATGCACACATGTGTAAGCATGCGCAAGTCTCAAAATCAAGAGCCCCAGGACAGTTGTAAAAGAGGTCCCCTGGCTTTTATCTCCTCATGCCTAAATGGCTCTTTTTCTGGCCCTAATACCATAATAATTACACACGGCCGCAGGGGGTGAACTTTTGATTCTGCGCTGGCAGGGGGGGACAGAAATTAAAAGTGAGGAAATGACTGTGGGAATTAAGGCAGCGATAGACAAAGAGGCTGACGCTGCGTGTTAGACTTTAACACCTTGAAGTCAGCTGATGCTTGTCATTTCGATTCTTTCCACCGGTGTCAAACCACTTTGGAGTCTCTGCAGTTTAAATCAGACTCATCTGAGCATTTGACTTTCCCTTTGTGTTTCTACATCAACGTCACTTTGTTCTTTTTGTCCTTGCACAATGTAAAAAAAAAAAATCAAAGATAAAGGAGAAACTAGGGCAGTGTTGGAGTTAATGTGAAGTTTTACTTCTGGAAAACACTAACTTCTTGTGACTTAGTACTTTGATACCTTGAAACTTCTATTAGAAGGTGGATTTTTATACTTTCTTCAACTTGGGATCAGAAACTTAAACACACTGGGTTCCTTACAAATCTTAAATACTTAGATCTAATTCCCTGTGCTGCAATAAAGAAGGAAATGGCATCTAAGGAGTGTAAAGCTGAAACCGTTTCCCAACATGTCTGTGTGAGTGGGTCAAAGGGTTACAGAGATTCTACAGGCTCAAGCATGCTGAGCACCTTGGGGCGCCCATTGCTGTCATGCACCCCATATCCATGTGTCACAACTACATACATAATTGCAGGAAAACATACTTGAAATATTGTGTCACACTCCCAAGGAGATGACACACATCCGGGGTGTTACGTGTACCCTGGTTCTATTTAGCGCCCTTGCATGCTCAGGACTGACATAGCTGCAAGCTGCAAGTGTGTGACCAGCAATTGTGAGAATGTGGGTCTGTGTGACAGAATCCCAGTGAGACCGAACAAGAGCAGCGGCTATTATTAGACAAAACTATGCAAGAGAGGGAGAGAGGAGAGATAGAGGGAGGGATTTGACAGCTTGTGTTTTTCCAAATCAACTTTTCAGTATCGAGTTAAATAATGACTTTCCTGCCTTTAGATTTCGAGGCAGTGTGGAGGGACAGGGTGAGGTCTGCACACGGAGCAGAGCTTTAAAATCAATGCACCACAGCTGTACGGATGTGTGATCTTCACTGCGTTCATCAATTACAAGGCACTTTTCAGCACCTGTTAAAAGGCTCCATGAAGGGCAGACAGACAGACAGACAGCAGAGTGCAACAACTGTCTGAGGCGAAAGAGTAGGGAGGGGACGGTCATGTATGGCGATGAAGTGGTGTAAAAAAAAATGAGGAAGACTGTGATTTGGATGTTTGAAAAGCTCAGTTTTGTGTTCAAAATATAAACTGGCACTCCTTGAACAGCTGCATCTAGATGCAAATTAAAAAATGATGCATTGAGCACTGCCAGAGAGCAGAAGAAGGCGTGGAGGACAGAGAGAGAGGGGAGTCGCCCAGCAGGACCAGCCCCGCCCTGCTGCTCATCCTGCTTCAAAGCACCACAGACTGTCTTCACAGGCAAGGAATTAGGAATAAGTTTAACAAAATGCCCACAAGTATTCCAACAAATTTCATCTTGACACACAAATAGAGAGTATGAACCTCTTGAGGATGTAACATATTTTTCAAGTCGAACACATAAATCACACATGAACATCAAACATGTCATATATTACATATTTTATAAGGTTAACGACTGAAATATTATGGTGACACTAAAAGAAGCTTTAAAACACCATGAAACAGCCTGCAGTAAACCACTATCTCCCCAGTGGAGCCATAAAGCAGTTAGTATGCAATCATGGGAGATAAATCACCATGATAAATTCATGACAAGAAAATAAACTTCCAGAGAGCCACGTCTACTCCTTAAATGAGTATGTGCTCGGATTTTTATTTTTTTTTTTCCCCCTCAAAGTTCTTCTAAGGCCTAGACAGGTCGAATTTAAACTGGCTTAGTCTCTTTGGCAGCACCCAGGGGTGCTCGGGGTGAGGCACACTGCCAGCAAAGGAGACGCAAATCCCGCAGATCAGACATCAAAGCGCTGGAAACTGCAGCCAACAGCCAGACATACATAGCAGCATGAATGAGACTGAGCGGGACAGGCTGTATGATTTTCAAAATAAAAGCTTTTTTTTCAAGGTATGGGGGAGAAATATGTTTAATGAGTGAAACGTTTATAAATGTTTTCTTCACAGTTCTTTTTTATTAAAGGTACACTTTATAAGCATATTGGGTTTTCTGGGACGTCTTTTATTCTGACAGTCTTACATGTTATATCCTGGCTGTTACAGGTTCTTTGAGGTTGTATTTCATGTATTGCATTGGAGGCGGTGTGTTCTTGAAATAACGGGGTGCCGTAGTCTTGTGCGCTGAAAGAAGTGCTCTATAGAGTTAAACTGAAACTCTGCATAGATGCCATTAACCAGAAACAGTATATTAATAATAACCAGGCGGTTTCTGTGAAGTGGTGTTTCTTTTTTACTAGTTCGGCCAAACAAATGTGTCGAATTCTGTGTTTAAAATTCGATTTTACACCTGCTTTGATAATGTTTCAACTTATCCGCGCAGGTGAAAACAACTGGTTGCTGAACATGAATAAAGAAAGAGAAACCCAAACTACAACGTGTTTGTTTCACTAGAAGAACTCCTCGAGCCGCTTCTCACCGCGGCATGTTCCGACAGGTCTGTCCCGTCAGCAGCGGACCCCCCTATCTGCCTCTGAATCCGCGAGAAAAGTACGAATCTGTAGCCTGAAGCTATCAAAAAGCAACCCGCACCGCGTCCAAAGCATTACAGAGTTACTTTGAATGAATGTTTTAGTGAAACCAGTCACACGGACTTACCTTGAAATGCCCACAGCAGCAAGGTGCACAGCAGCAGCGACGTGCGTCCGAATGTTATCCTGTCCATGGCCGCTTCTCCAAGTTTCTCAAGGAGGAGAATTCACTTTGTTTTTTGGTTACAAATGGTTGGAAATGTGGTAGCAGCAAGTCTTCTTTCTTCTTTCAATGCTCCAAAGCTTTCTGGACTCCCCTCAGTCTCTCTCTCTCTCTCTCTCTCTCTCTCTCTCTCTCTCTCTCTCTGCAAAGGAGTGCCTCTCTCTCCCTCTATCTCTCTCTCTCTCACACACACACACACAGAGAGAAATCTGATGCTAGTGGTAGTCTTCTTGGTTGATATATTTGCACAAAAGGTGACCCCCCAATACACCCCTCCCCTTTCCCCTCTCTCTCTCTCTCTCTCTCTCTCTCTCTCTCTCTCTCTCTCTCTCTCTCTCTCTCTCTCTCCACACCTCAGTTGCAGTGAAAAGACCTGCTTGACTAATCTCGTAGTAGGTCTCCTGGGGCCCGCCGGATTTCTTTCAAGAAGTTAAAAGTGATTTTATCATGAGGCTCTCTGACTCATAGCTACTCCAATCACGCGCCTGTTAGATAAAACAAGTTAAGTTTTGGTAGTTTCATCAGGACGTTAAAAATGCCCTGAAAATCTGGAGCATTAACTCCACAAGCTCACAAGGAACTATCCACATGCTACATTTCACAGCCATTAACAGAAAGTATACTTTATGATAAGCTATTTCTGACCTCTTAAGATCATTACATGCCACTCTTTCAGTTTCAAATATACCTCCATTGCATTACATGTAAATGATGAAGCTAAAAGCCACTCATGCTAGCTTTATAGGCTATAGAACAATCCAGTTTATTCAGTGGGAAAGTAGTGATGACTCAATTTTGCAGTGGTAGCCATGAGATTTTTTTAAAAGTCTAAAACAGCTTAAGGCTAGTTAATCACAAAGTTAATCACCATTTAAATATCTTTACCTCACATCAAAACTAATTACTTGAGAGATACTTCACCCCCCTGTAGACATATTTCCTGACTAACCTTAACCTGCCTACATCTCAAAAACTGATTTTCATTTTCTGAAGTAACCAGAGGCTTTTCCCTGGGAGTATGCTAAGCCGTCTGTCAATGACAGACATACCATTCATTCCTAGACATGTAATTCATTCCCCCCCCCAGAATCTGTTTGGGTATTTACTGGGTATGGTACTGGCTATTTGGGTATTACATACAGTACAGATATACAATTATCATGAGGGACTAAGTGGCTTATTCACCATGCTATAATACCAGTCTGAATGCTTGGGGCGGGTATTGTGTGACCCATGAAGTTGATTTAGACCAAATCCTTTAAGCTAGGAGTCACAGAGCATAAACAGATGTCAGTCCCCAATGAGATGGTTTCATGAAGACAGGGTGCATGAGTGTCATAGCCAAGGATGGACACAAGATCTGAGCAACCATAACCAAGTCCTGGAATACTAAAAATACCTGTTACTGCCTAAACAATATATATAAACATCAAATGATTATTTCAACACCATATGTCTATCAAAGGGGGAAAAGTCTATTGACAAACACATAACTGTCAATCTATCTCAGTGTGCCATCTCTCTACTCTACTAGAGATATGTGCAGCCCACTGAGTTTGGGGATTCAATCCCAGCTCCTACAGTCACATGCCAAAGTTTCCTTGGGAAAGACACTGAACAAGAAATCCCAATGACATAGTCAGAAGTGTGTGAATGTGTCTGAATGGAATTAGTTAATACTAATGGTCCAATGGAATAGCATCCTCAAACATCAGTGTATGAGCGGTCGGAAGACTAGAAAACTACAAGTCAAGTCCATTTAGATGATTAAACATCTTCCTCGATAGTTGGCACTAGAAGTACTACTACTACTAATAATAATAATAATAATAACTGGTATTTATATAGCGCCTTTCAAGAAACCCAAGGTCGCTTCACAGGGTCAGGTCTGGGGGGTAGGTGGGGATAACACTGTCTAACGGAGGAAAAGGTGCGTTTTGACTGCTTTTTAAAAAATGTCCAGGGTTGGGGCGCTGCGGATGTTGGGAGGGAGAGAGTTCCACAGAGTGGGGGCTGCCACACTGAAGGCTCTGTCTCCAAAAATCTGCAGCTTAGTCCAGGGGATGGAGAGGAGACCCAGGTCCGGAGACCATATAGGTTTCGGGATGGAGTGTGTTGGTGGAGGAGGTCAGCCAGGTATGAGGGGGGCAAGGGCATGCAGGGATCTGTAGGTGATGTGGAGGAGGACTAATATGTGAACATTAATATTTCCATTATTCCCCTTTGTTTTGGCACTATTTTCAGACGCACCTCGTAGACCAGTGTTCTTCCGCTGCATGAGCACGGATACACGCCAATCAGCTGTTTGGATCTGCCTGCACTTTTAGGAACAAAAACTACAAACTGCAAAAATGAGTGATTCTGACAGCGACGATGACATGCCGTTTACTGTGGAAACAAGAGGATACCTCTATGAACCAGAGTTTACAGAGGAAGAACTCCAGATGACCTCACTTCAAATAAACTGAAATATCCCTTTAATATTTAAAGTATTTTGATCCAATAACCTGATAATTTAAAGAAAAAATAGCAAAACCAATCCTCCCATAGCTGACTTAGCTTTATCCTCAGCAGTTCATTTGGCCAAATTCCACTGGGATCCCACAGTTGTCCCCGCACTTTCTGCTAAAGCCTCAAGTCTCTACCTCAGTTCACTTCAAGAGGGAGCAGTCTTTTGATTTTGATGTTTACAAAAGCAAAGCAGAAGAAAGATTTTTTTGTGTTTTACTTTGTTATCAATGCTTTCAAGCACACACTAGCTTCTGGGTATTTTTCTGCTGTTTGCGTGAAGACAAAAGTGACAACTCGGGCTTTCCTACAACGCAAGTCAATACAGTGCCACAAGTGTCCCCCATCTTTTGCACTGTTCCTCTATGATACCAATCTGAGCTAACAAAAGGAACTATCAACTGTAGCTTATTGTTGTTTCTTTCTTCAGCAGGCTGCTTGCGGAGTACCGTGAAATAATGGGCACACCCTGCAGGTAATGATAGTCCCTTGCAGAGCAGTTGCATTCAAAGGCACACATTCCAAACATAGCTGTCCAAAAAACAGCTGGTTGATATTTTCTCAGCCTTGTTCGGAGAGATGTGATACTTGTAACCTGCACCACTGCTGCACACACACAGAACAGTCGTCCTTGTGGATGGGATCTCATAATTTAGCTGCCTGGAATTCACACACACAGCTGTTGTACATATAGAGAAGACAGTGGTAGAAGTTTGTAAAAGCTAGAGTTCAACGAAATTTTGACTGTAAACTGTTTCACTATCTGATTCCTCCTCTCTTCCTATTCTTAGCTATGACAGCAGGAGGGTAAAATAAGCCTTCTCACTGACTATCTCACATCAATACGGCCACTCATCCCCGATATCGACCTGCTAATAATCAACTCTCCATGCTGTAGGGACATGAGATCCACTAACAAGACTTCTGTCCTGTGGTGAAGGACTCAGAGTGTGGTAACCCTCACACTGCCTTACATAAGACCTATATCATGCCGCATAGCTGTGGCTAATGCTGATTTAGCCGAGTGCAGGTCGCTCTTACGTAAGGCCTTTAGTCATACATACAGTAGCTACTGCTGTGATTTACTGTATTGGTTCATTACCTAATGGAGCTGCAGGGGAGGAGCGGGGAAGGAAGTGAGGGTAGAGGAGGACAAGAAGCTGAGAGTAAAAATAATCGCAGCAGAAATCTGAGGCTCGTGTAAAGAAAAAGGAAAGAAGAGGAGGAAGAAAATGTTAAGATGAGTGTTTAATTCCCGTTATTTCTCAGCATAAACTCAAAGATTTGTGCTGAAGTCAGGCTCGATTATAAAAGGCTACACACGGGGAAAATGTGGGGTTGAAGATGAGAGGGTAGTAACGTACCGGATTTGTAAAAGCAGTGTTTGACAAGAGCACTTCAAATGACAGGGTCGTCATCCTTCTTCAGACAGACTGTGTTTTGTGTTCAGTGACCTAATCCTCTTGAGTGAACAGTACTCTTCAGGTGTTATTATTTTAGGAGTGCGACATGCCTTCAAATGTATGCTTGCTTTATGTAAACAAAAGTTATCAAACTGTTACTGTACCGGTGGTGAATATCATGCAAATTACGGAACAACACAAACGAGCCCTGCTTCCCACAAGAAAAGGCTTTTGCTGGAATCCCAGTTTTCACAACATCAGGGCTTGACACAAGCAGCAACCTACGGTCTAAAAATATGAGTCCAATGCAGAAGTGCTAAAAACTGCAGTTCATCGAGGATCCGCTTGAGGCTGGCCGGAAACCACATACACACCAATTCAAAAAAGACGATCTTTACATCAGAAATAAACATGTTTACAGCTTGGTACAAAAGACGAGTGTAGTCTGGATAGCTCATTTCTCGATCTGCACACACTAGGGGGTGAATTTTTTCTAACGCAGCAATTTTGAAGATATTTAGATTACGAGTCTTCCAATGAGAGGCACAGCTGACTTGATTGACAGGTGGGAACACTGTAGCTGTTGGCTAGGAGGTTCAAAGCCCGCCTCTTTACGTCCCAATCGCTTGACAGCAGCAATATGGCTGCTGCCGACGATTGGCCTCAAAACAGCTCTTCAGAAACAGATGGGTGACGTCACGGATACTACGTCCATATTTTATACAGCCTACGGCTTGACATTAATAACGCGTTCACCAACACTGTGGCTAGTGGTTTTCCAAAGTTACTAGCCACTCAGCATTTTCACTAGCCACATTTTTATTAGTGGGAGAGAACATTTTATATGATGTTGACTTTGACTAGATTTACAACCCTTTTAAATGTTGATGATCACTGTACACACCCAAATCAAGACTACATATAATCAATAACACTTCAGGTCATCATCAAATATTTAGCTCTGATGAGGCTGTGTGTAAAGCTTTTTTTTTTTTAACACATCCAGTCTATTAAGACAAAGACAAAAAGAGTAGCTTCTTATTGCACATGAAGCAAATAATGCAAGGGCGTGGAAGATTAATTGAAAGGATAGAAAGTAAACTGTTTGTTGCAATAAACGTACCCAATTATCTTATACCGCCGTAATTTAGTCCCCAACCAGGGCTTAAACCAACTCTTTCACTGACTACACAAAAATGAGTTCAGATTTTTTGGGGTTAATATTATTTGTTTGCAGTCCAAACCTGATTGAATTGAGGTTGGATACAATCGCTGTTTTAAAGATTGCAGCCACAGATGCTGCTGGTGTTTCAGTGTAAATTGTGACCCTGTCAAATGGTGACTTTGGCCAAATTTGCAATTGCCTTTAGCCTTCATTAAAGAAATAAATGATAAAAATCTAAACTAGGATACACTCCTGAGGACTTTTTCCTGTGCTTTAACAGTTTTCGTAACCACAGCAAACACAGACACATTTGGCTGAAAGTCGCCAGATTAATGAGTCACCTTTTGAACCAAATCACTGGTTGCTTTGAAACCAGTCGGCTGAATTCTGTTGAAACTGTGTGTTGTCAGCTCTCTATGTTTTGTCACATCTTTTTTTGTGGTGCAACATAGCTCCTCTGGTTCACATCTCCACCATGTGTTTGGTCACTAGCAAACACCCACATTTGGTGGTTTCACAGGTAGCAACTTGTATTGTTAACAGTCTGACATATTATTTCACATTAATGATGTTTGAATTCATTTGACATTCAACCCATTTTATGCAACTCATTGGGTTCAAGATTGCAATTTGAGCAGACACAGCCAGGTACCCCATCCATAACACATATCAGTATCCCCAGCCATGTCCTCCAGCTCCCCACAGGGATTTAATTATTCCCTGGCCAGGTGGGACTTAATCCGTCCAGTGTGTCCAGGGTGTGCCCCAGGATTGTCTCCAAAACAGACATGCCCAAAATACCTCAACAGGAATACCTGCAGAGGGTCTCCTTTGCTGATGTCTGATCCGTTACAAGTCGTTCATTCTAACACCAAAGAGCATCAGTCCTCCACCAAGCCCTGTCCAAGCTACCAGCCCCATGAAAAAGACATAATTTCAGACCCCTGAGACAAGTTTGGACCGTCCATTGGCTGACTTATCCAGCGTACCGCCTTTTAAAAAAAATTCTCTTAACCACAGCAGTCTGGTACAAGCCCTAACACCAACTGCTGATCTGACATTCTACCACCATCAATCTACACCACACCCAGGTACTTTAACTTGTGTACTTTGCACAACATGTGGCTCCAAACCTAAAGAGGGGAAATCTGCCATTTTCAGTCGAGTACCAAGAACCATTGAAGTGTTTACACTGATCACAACAGCGTACAAGCAGGCTGACAACAATCCAAATGTTCCCTAAAGGTCACCAGCTGATGTAAAACATTTGAACTGCACTGCACGCAAATACCTCATGGCTCACATCAATGGCCTTGTACCCAGACATTCCATAATCCTAAAGCATCCCCAGCACAAGAACCCCAGGAGACATTGTCATAAGCCCTCTCCAAGCCAACAAAACATGGGGAGACTGGAAGATTGAACTCCCATGAACCCTGAGTATCCTTGCAAGAACACAATGCTGATCCACTCTTCCATAACAAGACTGGAATGTCTATTGTTCCTTCTCCATCTGATCTTTGACTATCAGCTGCAGCCACCTCTCCAGTTCCCTGGGATAATTTGCCAAAAACAAAATGAAGCACGGGCTGGTAGGAGTGTCACTAGTTTGCATGTGTTTATTAATGAATCAAAGTGTGGAAAATGTTTTGACGTGACAGTGGTGCATAGTGATGGATTTCATGCTTTACTGTTGTCTAGCACCTTGTTTTTGAAGTTCTGAAAAAAGGCCCAAAGTCAAGATTTACACATTTTCATCCTCCTCTTGTTTTCCTTGGTAAAGTCTTGCGCTCTACTTACCAATGCAATTTTAAAGGTGACAGTTGAGTCACACATTGTGCACTATACTGGTTTTGTTAACCTAAAGCAAAGATAAGGGGATATTAAAGCTCCTGTGAGGAACTTCCTGTCTGCGTGATCAAAGTGATCTCTGTATATGGGAAAGTTGTGTTCATCCTCCTACTTTCTTTTAGCAGTCACATGGATAACTAATCATGAACCTTTACAGGCCCCACTGTTCATTTCAGTCACTTTCATGATGAGTTAAAAACTCCTCACAGGAGCTTCAAATATATCCAACTAAATTGTTTCTAATCCTACCATCCCTGATTATTTTTCTTTCCACCCTCCTGATCAAGCCGTCAGCACATACACCAAAGTGATGTCACTTTAAGCAGCTCATCAGATTTATGCATCTTCCTCTGGAGCCTTTATGAAACTTTCGCATATGCATTAGCTCTCCCTGAAACCTGTAAACAGACTCTGATGTGGTAAATCCATTGAGTTCACCTTAAAGGTAAGTCCCAGGCTCTAACAATTCATTCTGGAGGAGACAGTATTGCCTGCACCAGTTTTTTGTGGTAATCCTGCTCAGACAGTAAATCTTTAAGTGGTGCTGGAAGAAAAATCAGGGTATCAACAAGGCCTTTCAAATACACGTCTGGGATTATATCAGAAATCTGCCAGTCTTTTCTGCAGATGTTGAAATATCTTATTGAGTAAGTGAAAACTTTGATCTGTTTGATTCTGTAAGAGGGAAAATCATGGCATCATTTCGGTTATTAGGGTTCATCCTATCTGTTATGTATAGAGCCATTACAATGTGGAATAATTTACCAGTTACTATAATTGAAGCCCCAAGTAAAGCCAGTTTTAAAAGACTCTTAAAGGAACACCTTAATAATAAACCTCACATTCATGAATTTTAATGAATATCCTGTTGTTGTTTTTTAATGCATGTTTAAGCATTTTCATTTTTTCTTTTTTCTGTTTGTAGCATTTTTCTGTTTTTGTATTTCATTCCAAAGTTTCTTAATTGGTTTGTTATGCACAGACAAATACACAGTAGGTTTTGTGACACATAGTAGTTGGAACAGAGTTCTGTGGATGATGTTATAAAACACATTAACACAAACACCCTTGAGATCCCATCCACCCCAGAACATTGTTGTTTTTGAATTTCATGTTTGTTGCATTTTCAGTTTTGTATTTCATGTTTGTTGCATTTTCAGTTTTGTATTTCATGTTTGTTGCATTTTCAGTTTTGTGTTTCATGTATATTTTGTATGTTATGTTTGTTTTATGTGGACCCCAGGAAGAGTAGCTGCTGCGTTAGTGGCAGCTAATGGGGATCTGAATAAATGAATGAATAAATGACTTAAACCTCTGGGTACCATGAATGCCTGTACATAAGCTCACTTACATCAAACTCTTTTTGTCATTCAATTCATTAAAAAGAAAAACAGTTTCCAACACCAAAATTCGAGAGGAATACCAAGATCACCTGTTAATGATTTATCCTCTGGGAACCATGCAAAATGTCCTTTTAATCCATCCCACACTTGTTTAGTCATTTCAGTATGGTGAAATGACCAGAAGTGCTTGGACCGAATATCAGCTATGTTTTTTTTATAAAGTATCCATCATATACATCAGCTCCATCAAAGCTCAGATGCCATTAATGCCATGAAATACAAGCACATCTATTTTATGATAGCACTGAGTCTTCTCAGCAGTTTTATACTTCAAGAGAAATAAAATAATGCAGTATACAAACGATACAAATTGTCAAACCTTGCAAAATAGTAATCAGTCAGCCCACTTTATAGTCCCTTGTTTAATGTGGTTTACAACCCCCACCCATGTCAAAAATTAGGCTACCTGACAGGGGGAATATCTGAACCGTCAGCCTAGAGCAAGAGGGATAAAGAGAAACAGAGACACGGAGGCACTACAAAGAGAACTGAGATGTGTAATGAAAGAATAATGAAGAGAACAGATTAGAAGTGGAGGAGGAGGGGAGCACTTTAATTCCAAAGTCAGGGGATGGGTAACATTTTGCCCCGGGGAATAATAGCAAAGTAGAGGCAGAGAGAAAAAAGAGTGGGAGTGATAGAAAGTGAAGGTAGCTGTAATCTTGGATGAAGTCTCGTGTCTGGTCCCAGGAAGGCAGGGGAGAATGAATGAAAGATGTGCCAAAGCTCCATCCGTCTTTGATCCATCTCTTTTGTTTTACTCTTTTACTCTCTCCTTCTGTATGAGCTGTCCATCTTTGTCCTCTCTAATCTCTTCATAGCTCTATATTACACACACACACACACACACACACACACACACACACACACACACACACACACACACACACACACACACATTTCCTATCTCATCTAGCATCCAGCTCTCATTCTGCTGCCCCCGCCTCTCTCTTGGCCTCTGTCCTCCTGGCCGAGCTACAGACGATCACACAGCTGTTTTCCAGGCATTGATACACAGCAAACTGAGTCACAGTGCAGTGATTTGTGCAGTGATGTAGCATTTCTTTGGGAATTCAACATTACTGCATGTTATGCAGAGAGCTTACATTGACTTCCAATTGGCTCCGCTGAGCAACAGACCCAACAGAGTGTCGTAAATGAACTAAGCATTATGATTCATTCTAACATCACTTTGTGTTTCTATCCCATCGGTTTTATCTGCCATAGATGTGATATATTTTTCACTCAGTGGGCCTTGTTGGAACTTAGCCCTGTGTCATCCAATATGTATTTGTAGCGTGGGTTATTACACAATGAAGTGAGATGAGAGTTTCCCTGGGATGATGTCTTTTAATGTGTGTTTTTCTCTATCATAGTGGATGCTATTTACTGGGTGCCAGGCACTAAACCACCCACTCTGACAGTAACTCTGTGGGAGGGGAATCTGTCATGCTCACTGCAGAGGGGGCAAAGCTACAGGAAATGGTGCTGAACAATATCGGAGTCATACATACCCGCCTCTGTACCCATAGAACTATAGACATAGGTCAACTGCTGGCAGCACGGTTTACGAGATTCATGTTTATACCCATCTTCAACAAGCTAACAAATATTTTATTCACTTTTTGAGATTCACTTTTTTAAAGCTGCTGTTGGTAGTCACAGAGTAAACATCTGTTCAGAGAGAGGGACTTTGAATGTCAACACTATCCCTCCCAACACAGATTTCCACTTACCCCCCCATCACAGATCGGCATATGCAATCTAGATAGCCCCGGATGTAGTAGGGGCCGCCCCTTAACCAATCAGGACAGAGGATTGGAGACGTCATAACGAGAACAAGGGGAATAATAACATTGCTTGATACAAAGGCATTGGAAAACGCAGAGAATTCGCAATAGTCTCAAATTACTCCACTTACTGATGAGTGCTGATGAGCATTATGACCTTTTCTCCAAATCCAGCAGGAAAAAGTAACGTTTTTTACACCATTCCTACCAACAGCAGCTTTAAGTAAAGTGACAGGACAGTGGGTGGAGTAGGACTGAAAGACAGAAGGGAATGATGGGGCCAAGGGGCCGAGGGTGAAACTTGAACCCTGGCTGCTCACTTAAAGGACTATAGCCCTTTACAAGGAGCATGCTATTTAACAGCCGAGCTAAACCAGCACCCCAGTTTGTGTGATTTTAAAGCCCCTCTAAGGGGTTCTTAGCTGGCCATGAAACAGAGTGGCATGCTTAAAGCCTATGCTTGAAGCTGCTGCAGGGGGTAGGTGTCACCAGACCAGATGATTGGCAGCAGGCTGAGGAAAGAATATTTTTTAAATACGTAGATAGAATTGTAGAAGTGTACATAGAGTATATATCTCTTATATTTATTACTATATGTTATTCTATTTTGTTTTATTTTATAGTCACCTTATTATTATTATTTATTATTATTATTTATTATTATTATTATTATTATTATTATTATTTGTATTATTTGTATTATTATTACATGGTTTCCACTCTTTTCCAGAGATCGTTTTCAAGGACATTTCCAGGACATTTTCATTGATGATCAAGCTGGTATGACAGTCTAAATTGAGTTCCTAATTTAGTTCCTAAATAGTCTAATATGTTCCTCTCAGTGGAAGTCTACATTGAAAGACATGTAGTCTATGGCTATCAATGAAATCATCTCTTACATACTTAAAAATTATGGCAAATACTCACTGAGAGGAGAAACTGGATCAGCCCATCCAAGATGAGGGATCGGATTTTACTCAATGCCAACCTGAGGACATTAATAATGTTTGATCCAGTTTGGTTCTGGTTCTGTTCCTTGAGTTTGGTTCTGGTTCTGTTTGCTTAAGTTTGGTTCTGGTTTTGGTTCAGTTTGCTTGAGTTCGGTTCTGGTTCGTTTCTGGTTCTGTTCTGGTATGGTTCTGGTTCGGTTCTGTTCTGGTTCGATTCTGGTTCAAGTATGGTTCGGTTCTGGTTCAGTTGTGGTACGGTTCTGGTTCGGTTCTGGTACGGTTCTGGTTCGGTTCTGGTTCTGTTCTGGTTCTGTTCTGGTTCGGTTCCAGTTCGGTTCTGGTACGGTTCTGGTTCGGTTCTGGTTCGGTTCTGGTTCGGTTCAAGTTTGGTTCTGGTTCGGTTCTGGTTCGGTTCGGTTCTGGTTCAGTTCTGGTACGGTTCTGGTTCGGTTCTGGTACGGTTCTGGTTCGGTTCTGGTTCTGTTCTGGTTCTGTTCTGGTTCGGTTCCAGTTCGGTTCTGGTACGGTTCTGGTTCGGTTCTGGTTCGGTTCTGGTTCGGTTCAAGTTTGGTTCTGGTTCGGTTCTGGTGCAGTTCCGGTTCGGTTCCGGTTCAGTTTGATTCTGGTTCTGTATGCTTAAGTTAAGTTCTGGTTCTAACCCTAACCCTAACCCTAACCCTAACCCTAATCCTAACCCTAATCCTAACCCTAACCCTAACCCTAATCCTAACCCTAACCCTAACCCTAACCCTAATCACAACCCTAACCCTAACCCTAACCCTAATCCTAACCCTAACCCTAACCCTAACCCTAATCCTAACCCTAACCCTAACCCTAATCACAACCCTAACCCTAACCCTAACCCTAACCCTAACCCTAATCACAACCCTAACCCTAACCCTAATCACAACCCTAACCCTAACCCTAACCCTAACCCTAATCACAACCCTAACCCTAACCCTAATCCTAACCCTAACCCTAACCCTAACCCTAATCCTAACCCTAACCCTAACCCTAATCCTAACCCTAACCCTAATCCTAATCCTAACCCCAACCCTAATCACAACCCTAACCCTAATCCTAATCCATCCATAACCCTAACCCTAACCCTAACCCTAACCCTAATCCTAACCCTAACCCTAAACCTAACCCTAATCCTAACCCTAATCCATCCCTAACCCTAACCCTAACCCTAATCCTAATCCATCCCTAACCCTAACCCTAATCCTAATCCATCCCTAACTCTAACCCTAATCCTAACCCTAACCCTAACCCTAATCCTAACCCTAACCCTAATCACAACCCTAACCCTAACCCTAATCCTAACCCTAATCTTAACCCTAACCCTAATCACAACCCTAACCCTAATCACAACCCTAACCCTAACCACAACCCTAACCCTAATCACAACCCTAACCCTAATCACAACCCTAACCCTAATCCTAACCCTAACCCTAACCCTAATCCATCCCTAACCCTAACCCTAACCCTTACCCTAATCATAACCCTAACCCTAACCCTAACCCTAATCCTAACCCTAACCCTAATCCTAACCCTAACCCTAATCCTAACCCTAATCCTAACCCTATTCACAACCCTAACCCTAACACTAATCCTAACCCTAACCCTAATCCTAACCCTAATCTTAACCCTAATCACAACCCTAACC
This sequence comes from Notolabrus celidotus, assembly GCF_009762535.1. Taxonomy (NCBI): domain Eukaryota; kingdom Metazoa; phylum Chordata; class Actinopteri; order Labriformes; family Labridae; genus Notolabrus; species Notolabrus celidotus. The sequence goes on along the minus strand of NC_048283.1, from coordinate 11,731,204 downwards.
CTAACCCTAATCCCAACCCTAATCCTAACCCTAATCCTAACCCTAACCCTATTCACAACCCTAACCCTAACCCTATTCACAACCCTAACCCTAATCCTAACCCTAACCCTAACCCTAATCCTAACCCTAACCCTAATCCTAACCCTATTCACAACCCTAACCCTAATCCTAACCCTAATCCTAACCCTAACCCTAACCCTAATCCTAACCCTAACCCTAATCCTAACCCTAACCCTAATCCTAACCCTAACCCTAACCCTAACCCTATTCTCAACCCTAACCCTAATCCTAACCCTAATCCTAACCCTAACCCTAACCCTAACCCTAACACTAACACTAACCCTATTCACAACCCTAACCCTAACCCTAATCCTAACCCTAACCCTAACCCTAATCCTAACCCTAACCCTAATCCTAGGATCAGGGTGAGAATGATTTTGTTACAGAATAAATGCACACAATTGGTCAGTTATAAGGCTTCTCATAAAAACACTGTTAAAGGGTTTTCAACACAAACCATTAGTTTTTGTAAAGTTAAGGTAAAACATACGGCTACAAGAGATCCTAAATGAAGAGCCGTTTGGTAGTCAAAAGAGCCGGCTCTTCTTTGGGAGCCGAGTTAAAAGAGCCGGCTCTCTGTAAAGAGCTGAACTTCCCATCACTAAAGCACATGCTTACTACCATTTGCACTCTTAGTTTCCCTTGGAACTTTTTGTATTGTAAAACGTATCAATGTAAATCCTTCAGACCTGTACCATAGTGATAAACAGTGAACACTTCAATTTGAATCAAGTAAATCCCACTTGTATCCTTTAAAACAGAGGGTCATTTCATTCCTTGTGGACTCAACATGACAGCATTTAGACTTTTCAAGTAATTGATCTTAAACGCTTTCAGAAAATTAACAGGAGCAAGACTCACATATCCCTTCAGACACCAAATGGTATCAGAACAATGGTGTATATGCTGTTTGTAATGACACAACACAATTTATCATTTATTAGAAATGTATTCTAATTATTTCACGGACCCCCACGCTATGGTTCGTGGACCCCCAGGGGTCCCAGGACCCCACTTTGAGAACAACTGAGCTAGAGTACGGTAATTGAGCCAAATGTACCATAAAACAGAAACAATATACCCGTTTTCTGTGAATGCATGATTATGAAGAGAAGGAGAAAAGATGTGTATTTTCCAGCACAGAGTGCACTCAACTTTCAATGAATGGGGATGTGTTTTGTTAATAGGGTCAGGTCACATGCAGCCATGTTGGAATAATTTTCCAGGACTATCTGTGATTTTCCAGGACATTTTACTTTTTCTCCCATTTTCCAGGTGTTTTCCAGCACTGGAAAACTGGTCAAATGTTTTCCAGGTTTTCCAGGACGCGTGGGAACCCTGTTATTATTATTATTATTATTAATTATTATTATTATTATTATTATATTTGTATCATGTTTTTTTTTTTTTTTTTAAACGATGTGAGCACATTGTTGTATTCTCCTGTCCTGTGTTGTAAGCTGCTAGAACAAACAGATTTCCCCCAATGGGGATCAATAAAACCTAACTAATCTATCTATCTATCTATCTATCTATCTATCTATCTATCTATCTATCTATCTATCTATCTATCTATCTATCTATCTATCTACTTTTTCCAAAGCAGATATTCACAGTGACTGAAATGCTTGGAAAAAAACAGCAGACTGCTTTGTCCACAGGGGGCACCAAAATCAACACAAACATAAAGTTCCTCACAGGAGCTTTAAGAGGAAATCCAGACAAGATTATAAACTTACACTCTTTCCTTCTGAACTGCGCTTTTAAGCTTTCCTATTAAGCTGAAAGACAAAGAGAGAGGTGGTTTGCTGTGAAAATGTAATGTGGAATGAAATCCTAGAGCCCCTGAATAATGACACTGCTCCTACAGCACTATCACAAAAGCCGCATTGATTAAACTGGGATACGGGTACGTTTTCCGATTCACAGTTGTAAGCCCCAAATTCAAATAAAACTTGTGTAACCTAATATCTCAAACAAGAATGGTCTGATCCCCTCAAGTCGCTCACTAATTCAATGTCATAGAGATGTTCCCAAGCCTCGCAGAGCATCATTTTCGGCACAGCACAAATAATGTGTTTTATAATTCTGTTTGTTCTTTCCAAATTTGTTCTGTATTATTTGAACTGCCAGGCCCGTGAGAAAAACAGCCACAAGCCGGGGAAATTTGTCTCGCTTTTCTTCAAAGGAAACACAAGTGTTCTGGATGTTTTATTGCTTCAAATGACAATTTCCCTTTACATCAGTGTCAAACATTTTGCTATCCATTTTAAAGCACACTGAAAAACAGTCTCAAATGACATTTTGTTGGTTATCTTTAACATAAAATACCAATGTCTTTGTAAAAAAAATGTTCCTCAGTCAAACCACAATTGCCTGTCATTTGAGTTTAAAATAAACAGAGAAAAAAAAACTCACTTATTCCCAGTTCTGCATTTGATTATTTTCTCTTATCATCTGACATCTGACATAAGCAATACAAGCTTAAAGGCACAGTGAGAGTTTTTAACTGATTTTAAAATAGTGTAACTCTTATACTGACGCCTCTTCATGACCTACATATTGGAATGAGATCATCAGAGACTGGACTGGTTATTTCCTTACGCTGTATTTCAGTGCCTGTGTTCGGGTCAGATTTTCCACACAGACAGACAAATCGATATTGGGCACTAATGTGGAAGTGGTTATGTTTTGAAGTCTGCTGGTAAAGTTTGGCAATAAGAAGTGAGTTAGCAATAGGGAGTTATTTTCTTGAGATCATTTTTTTAAAGTTTTATACTCTTTGCTGATACTGGAGCAGGGTTAGCAAAAATAAACATTTTTTGGGGGGTATTGTATTAGATGGAGAAACTCACAATCAGGGCGTTGCTAGGTGAAAGATTGAACTGGTTATGAACAGGATTTGGTGTCTGTGGGGCGTGTGAATGCCTTAATGCTCTTTGAGGACGAAAGAGTTATACTTTGTTTTATTTATATTGTGAGGAGTAACTAAAGTGGTACGCACGGTCTTCTTTGTAAGCTTACTAACCTTAAAAACAGTTTACAAAGTTGAGTCATTGTTACATGGCAGTTGCTAATTTTACTTAGCTACGAATCAATAAACTACCTCATCACTCTGCACCCTCTAAAAGTTGTTTTAAACAAAGAAAGATGATGTGTATTCTATTCATTTGCACCAAGCATCAACCTACGGTCTAAAAAAATGAGTCCAATGCGGAAGTGCTAAAAGCTGCAGTTCATCAAGGATCCGCTTGAGGCTGGCTCCGGAAGTCACATACACATGAATGGGAAAAAGACGATCTTTACAGCAGAAATAAACATGTTTGCAGCTTGGTACAAAAGACGAGGGTAGTCTGGATAGCTCATTTCTCGATCTGCACACACTGTACGGAGGGTGAATTTTTTTCTAACGCAGGAATTTCAAAGATAATGGAATTACGAGTCTCCCAATGAGAGGCACAGCTGACTTGATTGACAGACAGGAACACAGTAGCTGTTGGTTAGGAGGCTCAAACTCCACCTCTTTACGTCACAATCGCTCGACAGCAGCAATATGGCTGCCGCCGACGATTTGTCTCAAAACAGCGCTTCATAAAAAGATGGGTGATGTCACGGGTACTACGTCCATATTTTATACAGATTATGATTTGCACCCTTTGGAAAGAGCCACCTCTTTACTACAGTGGGTGATGGTGCTCATGGGAAATGCAGTCTATCTCCCGGAAAAACAATCCAAAGGGGTCACGTGAAGCAACACAACATCAAAGTTCCTCACAGTGCCTTCAATGAAACAGTAACTCTCGTAAACACTTAACCTCATTTTGTCAAAGGTTACTGGACAAGCACTCAACAAGTCAACTTTTTGGGCAAACAAGAAAACTGAGAGCCTGAAATGTCTGTCACTGAAGAAGAACATCATGTTTATGGTTTTAAGGCTGGTTAGTATGAAATCTTAATCCCCAGCTTCTTATTGCTTAATTAAATGTTATATTAGGAGTAGAAATGGAATTTCTTCATCTTTCTTAATTCCTGATTATCATATTCTTAAATCCAAACAGTGCATTTTAGTCCCATTCTGGAGTAAAATTAGAGATGGCAGCTTACCTTCTGGAGGAAAATGAAGCCAGGCTGTAAAAAGAAAAATAAGGAATAGTTTAATGAGTTCCAAGGGCAAGACAATTTAAATAACACTTTCATACAAACCCCAAATTTATATATTTCTTCTTTTTATGCAGCCCTCTCTTTTTGAACTGCAGTTGGCTTTTCTTCAGACGTCTCTCTCTGTAATGCATGTAAATGCAGCTTTCAGAGGAAAATTAATTAGGAATCAGCTCTTTGCCTTCAAAGTCTCCATCGTCTCTGCACTGCACTTTCAGTTGCTTACAAACATACACTCTGTCACACACACATACACACACTCACACACAACCCTCTGTGCCTGCTGGGTAGTGTGGACTTATCGTTCCTACACCAACCTAACGTTGGCGTCGTCTCTGCACTCAAAGCCACGGGCTTTGAATATGAATATAAAAACCATTTTATAGAATATTAATCATCTCTCACTGCTGAATGAATTGCAGGCAATTGCATTTTCTATGTATGTGTGTCAGCCCTGGGGTGATGATAGGAATATGTAAGTGTTACCACCCTTGTCCAACTTAAATGATGTAGTTATTTGTGTGGGCACATTCTTATTTGCATGTTTATGCTATTCTGTGGGCTTCCAGATGTGACCCACAGCTATGTTATCCTGTTTAAAAGACACTTTGCAGAGTACATTCTCAAACAAACAGACTTATGATTGTGTAACCACTGAGCTGCAAAACATACTGTACACGTTAAGCTCAGCAAACACACAAAGGAGTTCCTAACGTAACCGAGTGGAAGGAAAACACCTATATGAAAGAAACGGATGCTAACATGATTGAATCACTCAAAGGTACACTACCAGTCAAAAGTTTGGACACACCTTCTCATTCAATGGTTTGTATTTATTTTAATTATTTTCAGCATTGTAGATTAATACTGAAGACATCAAAACTATGAAATAATATGGTTTTGCCATAATATGGATTACAACAGTAGTCAAATAGGGCTATCGATTGTGTACTAACCCTACCTCTGAACAACACAACTGATGGTCTCAAACACATTAAGAAGGCAAGTCATTCTACAAATGAACTCTTGACAAGGCTCATATTAATTAGAAACCATTCCAGGAGACCACTTCATGAAGCAGACTGAGAGAATACCAAGAGTGTGCAAAGCTGTCATGAAGGAAAAGGGGGCTACTTTAAAGAATCTAAAATATAAAACACATTCTGGTTTGTTTAACACTTTTATTTTCATTAAATAATTCTATATATGTTCTTTCATAGTTTTGATTTGGTATTAATCTACAGTGTTTACAATAATTAAAATAAATACAAACCCTTGAATGAGAAGGTGTTTCCAAACTTTTGACCGGTATACTTAAGGTGATATTTTGATTTTTCCTTTATACCTATTTATGATATTTTCACAAAATGATCTGGAAAAGAGATGCTTTATCATGGTAAACAAGCACAGATCAAATGTATGTTATGGCAAAGTGGAGTACACTGAACTTTAGATGAGAACTTTCAATCCCAGTGAAGCAACCAGCTCATAATCAGCGTCTGAGCTTCTATTATAGTTACTTCTTTTCCATCACAGTGCTGCCTGGTCTGCTTTCCACCTGTGTGTTTGTGTGTGTCTGTAGCCCTGAAGCGAAGGACCCATCTGTGTGTGTCCAATGAAGCCTGAACCATTACATCTCTACTGATGTGGCCCCCCATGATGGGGGTAAAGAGCGGGCTGCACCCTTGAGACGCAACGTCCCAGACTGTCTCTTTCACACGGACACACAAAGACACACGAAAGACACAAGTCCCATCTTCTGAACTACTGGCCAGCATACAAAACCTCCACCATCATTCTCTTATTTATCAGAGTAAAGCATCTTCTTCTTCACTCATCTCTTCCCCCTCATCCATCTCTCCTCACTTCCCCTCCCCTCCCTTCCCTTTTTGTGTCCCCCCTTTTGATACTACCTCTCTCTCTCTCCCCCTCTTTCGCCCATAATGGGGGGTAATTATGGCATTACGGCCACAGTGACTGTGCAGTGGGGGCTGAGGAACCGTGACACACGCTCACGCACCACGGCCAAGTGTTGCCATCAATACAGACTTCTGTGACTCTGCAGGAGGGCATTAGGAGAGAGAGAGGGGAGGGGAAGGGGAAAGGATGGAAGCAGGGAAGCAGGGGGTAAAAAAAATAAGACAGACTGGAAAGAAAGAAGAGAGAGCATTAGGGTGGCTGTCGAAGGTGTGGAGACTCAATTAGTGTAAAAGGAGGAGGAAGAGCTCAGATCAAGAGACGGAATAAAAGACAGGAGGGAGAGTGTGAGTACAGCCAGGATCAAAAGATTTAAGAGGTAGAAAAAAGAGAGAGGGACTGCTGTGTTTCATGTTAGAAATAATCGACTCAGAGAGAAAAGATGGGGAGAGGAAAAAAGGTAGGAGAACGGCAAAAAGAGATGGTTTCTGTCAATAAAAGCAAAAGCAAGCACCCCTCTGACCGACCGTGCAGTTTGTCTAGCTTGGCCTGCTTGGCATTACGAGATTTAATGCATCTCTGCAGTGGGCGGCCAATGGGAGCTGGACGGGCAGCAAGATCGTTTATTACAACGATGTGGCAGAGAAAGAGGAGAGAGAAGAGAAAGAGGGGACCATAGCTAATAATCATTTCTAGCTGATTCACTCACACAGACACGGAGCGCTGCTGTTTTAATTTGAGACTTTAAAAAGACAAAGAAATTAGAAGCAATTTGTCATTTGTCAAGGAGAGGGAATCGGCAGCGTCATTAAAGATTAAACAGCCATATTAAGTGGTCAACATATTTTGTCACACCTCGTTGCCTCCTCATGAGTGAATTACTGTGGCGGCTGAGCTTGCCCGTTTGAATCAATATCTGTTTTTGTAATCAATTGGCAGCAGATGGTTTTGGCCGTAAATGGGATTCGACTGAAACTCGAGCGGTCGGCTTTGCAGCACTTGAACAGGGTGCATTAGGGGCCCCAGTACACAACAATGGCATCAATTAGGGTCTAAGTTCGTGAGTGTGTTTGTATCTGCGGCCATTATAATGGATGCTGCTGGGAGATCATATGACCGCCCAAAACAATCCCCCTTATTCAGCCAGTGTGGTTCAGCTTCTACCGCGGCAGAGGACTCTGATGTCATCAACACGAGCATGGCTGTTGAGTCACAAGTTAAATGATGACCAAGTGGTCATCCGTCATCACCACGAGTGTCCGAGAAAGAGGGATGACCTGATGTAGGGATTTTTTCTGGTGATGATGTGTCATAAAATCAGGATGAGGAGGGGAATGAAACTGGATCTTTGTTTTCAGTTTACTGACAGAGAGTGAATCAGCTTTGTTTAATCCAGTACAGCATTCATTATTCACACAAATTTGTGTCCAGGGTTTCTGACTGGCACTTTGGATTAAATTGAAAACAAGCCCCCCCATTTTTCTATTACATTGTTAATCTCTGTAACTCTGTATTTACCGTGAATAATTAGCAGGTTTTCTGGGTATAAATATATATGTACTGTATATAGAAATATAGATTTCAGGGTTGTTTTTAAGTGGGGTTGGATGAGTCACTTGTCAATAGCAAGTGTATTACCCAAAGGTGATCTCAGTCAGCTCGGCCCCTTTGCTGAGAAACCAACCAAGAACTGGAACACAGCTGCAGATGGGGTCAACTTTACCCTGTAACTTATGGCTCGTTTCCACCAAGTGGTCTGGTATGGATCAGTACAGTGGTACGGGTTGGCTCGGTAACGCCTGATCCTGTTTGTGTTTCCACACCCAACCGTGCCTTACTTGGTGAGCGGCGTGTTAGCCAGATGCCGATAGCCGCGTCAGCTACGTAATAGCGTGACGGCATGGCAGCGGGTCACAGTGTACCCCGCTAATAAATGCAACAAAGAAGAAAAACGCACCTCCACGGTTGACCATGGAACACTGTTTCTTGATGTCAGTTTCCAAACAACAAAAGTGATCTTCCCTAAGTCCACTGGAGATTTAAACATGATGGTGTTATATGTTGTTCTTTATCACCGACGATTCTTTCGACCAATCAACCGACTGCAGTGTTTCTAGCTCCACCTTCTGGGGTTGGATCGGTATGTCTGGCACCCCAACAGAAGGGTACCAAAAAGTGGGACGGTATGGCTTTCTAATTTGGGGAACCTGTCCCGGTTTTAGTCAATGGAAACGCCACAAAATGCGTGCCATACCGAGATGAACCGAACTGAACCGCTTGGTGGAAACGGGGCTTTAGCTAACTCAAATAAACGTTGACCGACCACTGCTGTTGGTAGGGTAAGCTGCATTTAGACATTTTATAGCGCTCTACTTTGCCGTTAAAAAGCCAATTCTATCACATACATGTTCTTCCACCTGCAGTGCACTGATCAGCTGCTCGGGTCTTCAGGTTTGAAACAGCCAAAAAGTAAATGATTCTGACAGAAACGATGATATGCCGTCTGACTGTGGACACAAGAGGACACCATTAGGAAACTGAGTTCACAGAGGCAGAACAAGACTCAACAGACCGACGGAAAGAGGGGAGAAACTCTGGTGCTAACTGGACAGCAGGAGAGATCGCAAGTTACCTGGTGGTGCAGGTGTGTAAACTGTGAGCCCATGCTCACAAACTGAAACAGCTGCTGCAGTTAGGAGTGGGACTTGTTAACAACAGTGTTCCCAGACTTTTTTGAATCAGAGGACACCAGTGGACCACATATGAATGCAGTCTGCATCACTCACCAATAAGAGTACCCTGCCTCACTGATTGACGCTTTCTTCAATTTTTTGAAGTTAAATCGATAAGCCATTTAAGTTGAATAGAAGTGAATCTTCAAAGTAGGTTTTTTGGCTCTCATTGTTTCTGTTATCATTGCATAATGACACAACCCTTACGGCCAAATTTCAACTCTGCACCAGAGTTGATGGATTTCTATTTTAGTCGATGTGTAAACTCTCCCTGGATCCGTTCCGTTGTATTCTGGCTGCGTCTCTGCATCTCTGATCTGGCACGCCAGAGCCCTCCGGATCAGGCCTGGAGTCATCTGGTCAGAGGTTTTCAGAGGCCAATAAAGACAACATGGATGAGGAGAGGGGTCAGATATTCATTAATGCAGTAATTACAGCAGGAAAACCTTGGTCACATGACTGCAGCTGTCCGGTGGTCCTGCTCTGTGCTGCGTTCTGAATAAGCGGCAACCTCCGAAGTCCAATGCGGAGGTGCTAAAAACTGAAGTTCATCGAGGCTGGCTCTGGAAGTACCGGAAACCACATACACACCAATTCTAAAAAGACGATCTTTACAGCAGAAATAAACATGTTTACAGCCTGGTCTTCCAATGAGAGGCACAGCTGACTTGGTGGGTGACGTCAGGGATACTACGTCTGTATTTTATACAGTCCATGGTTCTGAAATGGAACCGGTGGGTGTTGGCGGACGAGAGAGCATGGAGCCGGACTGCGGCGGGTCAGAGACGGACTGCACACAGATCTAATGTAAGTACTGAGCTAGTGTGCACGACATGTTAACCTTATCAAAATGCACTGCTAGCTGTTGAAAGGGGAGACTGAGCTGAAATAACACACTCTAGAGCTGCTACTGTGTCAGCAGAACAATGTTCAACATTTGTGTCTTCAAACAGTTTCAAACCAAGATGCATAAATATACAAGTTCACTAAGTATCAGTGCACTGGGCTGAAGTCAAGCTGACTTGTACATCATCGACATGATTAGCTGACCAGTGCACTGCAGGCAGAAGAACAAGGCCCAGCCTTTTGACCACAAAATAAAGTGCTAAAAGTTTTCCAAATAGTGTTAACACTAAGACCGACATCAGTGTTTGGGTCAGGGTTTCTTAGAATGAGCTAAATTACATAATAGAGCTGACCCTGTGTGCGGCGGTTGATAGCCTTGCTTCTGTTACAATGCTTTTACTTGAAATAAAGACATGCATAGATTTCTATCTAACAAAGAGACTCTCCTTGCTCTGGGTGCATTATTGTATTTTTTTTATATACTGCTTTCTTGGTGCCATGGCCTGCTGTTTGATTGATGGACAGCCTTGTCTTGCAATCTTGTCTTGTTGTTCCTCTTGCATGGTTGGTGTTGTGACCCGCAAAAACATTTCATCTTCCCAGTGCTCTTCTTTAAGGATGAATGACACTGAAGCTGAACTGAATGATTTCCTCTGTTAGCAACTGTTGCTCTGCGTTCATCACACAATCTTTCATGCTTCTATCCCCTTTGCCCCCCTCTCTCTGTCTCTCTTCCTCCTTCTGCCCATCTCTTGTCTGAATGCTTGCTCTGGAGAGAAAAAAAAGTCAACTCTCGCTCATCTGCATACAGAGCGCCTTGGTTCCAGCTGTGAACAGAGGATTGAAATGGAAATGGGAAGGGGGGAAAGAGCAGATTACGCTCCTCAAACGCATGCACTGCCTCCTGGCTGGCCCACCAGCTGAGCAGGGAGAGAAAAGGGGAACATAGATGGTGGCTGGGTGGGTGGGTGACTGGGGCTAAGAGGGAACATGTAGGGAGCAGAGTCAGGCAGCAGAAAGGAGAAGGATTGAGCAAGGTCTGTAAAATATATTTTGTCAAAAGTAGAGGATAAAGAGCACAGATTTTGTGGAATAATCTACTTTGTCAGGGCAGCTAAATGTCATAAAACCAGATCCAACTGTCTCAAAGCTGCCCACATACACACAAGCTGTAATGAAGCAGACAAGATTCATGTGAATAAACTCTGACTGACCTCATGGCCAGACCTTGAATTTCAGCAGCTGGTTTGAAAAAGGCAGACAGGCAGAGGCAGAAAGAGATGATTAACTGTGTGTGTGTAACAGTAGACAGTGTGCTACAAAAAGCAGAGACACTGACATTTCTGACAGGCATGCCAGGTTCATCTGAATGATATCACAAGTTTAAGGACACTTTCTGCTGGTGAACTAACAATAGGCCAAAAGAGTGAGGAGGAGATGATTGAGAAGCTTCATTTACTAGGGGAAAAATATAAGCGTGACATGCTGGGGAAATGAGAAACGGTTATTGTTTTAACCCTCCAAAAGAAAATTGTTAAAAGTATATTTTGGTTTGGAACTTCTTCTGCTTGGCTTAATAAGTGAAATGAACCTATAAAATGAAAATGGTTGATTTCACATATTTGCAATCCCCCCTGCATGTTTATATTATATAAATACTGTTTGTGGGTCAATCTGACCTGGCAGTCAAAGTGGAGGCTAAAAGGTGTCAGAAGTGTCAAAAACTAATTGTTAGTAGGCAGTAGGTACTGCCTACTACATACTGCGTTTGAATTTAGTACGTAGTATGACTGTTCAGTTCGATCTGTGTTGCAGTACGCTGAGCCAGACGTCACTGAATTTCCGGTTTCGGAATGTGGAAGTAAACAACGGCCAAGCCAAGTGTACATAAAAACTGAGTGCTCCCCTCAAAAAAAAGAAGAGAAAAGAAAAAGTGGAACGAGCGCTTTGCATTATGGGAAACAGTACGCGAGGCAGACTGGTCCGATGCATACTGTGACATTTTCCCAAATCAGTAGACATCCGGGGAGTTTTGGCATACTGCAGATTTTTCTCTTGTTCACATACTACTTACTACATACTGAATTTTGGCCAAATCAGTACGTACTGCTGGTATAGTAGGCGGTTTCGAAAACAGCCTGAGTGATATATTTAACCCAAATCACACACACATGCGCACACAAACCCTTTTAACATGAATTTTCATTAAAACGAACAAGTTACCCTTATTAAACCATGATCTGTGAGAATTAAAGAACACTATTACACTTAATATTGATTTAAATGGTGAGTAATGGAGTAAATAATGACATTTTAAAAAGTTTATTGGGAATTTTTTGGGTTCTGACACTTTTGGATAATTAAATATGCCCTGGGTCAAACTGACCAAGGAACATTATTGCTGTTCCTGAGAAACAAACATAACAGGAGGGTTAAGATAGCATTTCTGACTGTATTGGAAATGATTGAAACAAGCGTCCACAGAAGGGGTCCTTTCTACCTTATAGTTTAAATATTGAAATGTGTTTTAGTTTTAGTTTTAGACAAAGTTCAAATGTCAGGGGGGCTGCCAGTTTACTGCATTGCTATTCATGAGATTCCTGTGTCCTGGTGCTACAGCAGAGTGCTGGGTATTGACCTCAGCTGGGAGAGCCAGATGGGGAAAAAGGGACAGAGGGAGACAACGAGAGAAAGAATGGGTACAAAATTGTATAATGTAAAATGAAAAAAATGAAATAATTGGAAGAGAAAATGAGACTGAGAGAAACCAGAGGAACAATTTCTCTATCAGGACCCACAGAGGCGTGACCCTGTGCTTTGCTGCCTGCCCATGTTTGCCAGGCCCAGAGGCTAGTGCATAATGTTGGCTTAATGTTGTACCAAACCTCCGCCACAGCAGGAGCCGGCTGTCAAATTAAATGTTCTCTCACAAGATAGGTCCCTATGGTGTGCCTGGATTTCCACGGAGGATGAGTTTGATTTCTACGATTGTTGTCAGCGGTCAAATACAGCATTTGGTCTCTGCTTTGCTCCCGCTGTTAACTCGTGAATGCAACAGGTCTGAAATGGCTCACAATCACGGCTCACAAACCTGCACGAATACGAAATTCCATATCTGGTGTCATTATATATAATTGGAAAGTAATGTTTTTTTTGTGAAGTGTGCATAACTCTGCGTTCGCTCCAGTTACAGGAAAAAAAAACATCATTTGTTCCAGAGCAGAGAGAGAGAGAGAGAGGGGAGGTTTCTCAGGGGATGTTTTGGTGGGTACAGGGAAGAGAAAGCTTTGAAAGCAGCTCAGCAGTTAATAAGATTTCTTCGAACACAACCTCACCTTTCTGTCACACTGTTTTTGCACTCACACATTTACACAGGCTGTCTCTCTCTGTCTCACACACTTCCCCTGTCTCTTCTCACTCTATGAGACACACACACACACACACACACACACACACACACACACAGACACACAAACACACAAACACACAGACACAAACCTACGCAAAGGGAAGACAGTAGCCTATTGACAACAGTGAAGGATAGTCAAGTTTATCTATATCGCTTCAGGGAGAGGAGATACGCAGACAAAAGCCCATTGACGGGGTGGAGATTTCTCGAGGCCAAGGACACACACTCTCCGTATGTTTTCTTAAATATAATTATGTGCTTGGAGTCTGTGGCAAAGGATGAAAGATAGAAAACAAAGAGACAGACACATGGAGGCAGATGGATAAAAAAAATCCGGTATTTGAAACTAACACGATAAGACTATTGTAGGTAGGATAAAGAATATATACAGGGATGGTGTGGTACTCCAGGAGTGTGGAAATGAAAAAGAGGAGAAGAGATAAAGCCCCACGATGAGATCTCAGGCGTTGAAAGATGAAGCTTATGAATGGGGCAAGTACAAAAACCTGCAATTCCTTGACTGTCATTGAGGGTGGCTGCAATAGCCAAGGAAACCGCATTTGTGGTTCTGGTCTCTATAACTATTTTTTTATTATTGAAGACTTAAGGATTTGGCTGATTTGACCATAGACTGTATAAAATATGGGCGTAGGATCCGTGACGTCACCCATCTGTTTCTGAAGAGCTGTTTTGAGACCAGTCGGCGGCAGCCATATTGCTGCTGTCGAGCCAGTGTGACGTTAAGACGCAGCATTTGAGCCTCCTAGCCAACAGCTACAGTGTCCCCGCAGTCAGCTGTGCCTCTCATTGGAAGACTCGGAATGTCAATATCTATGAAATTGACTCATTGAATTTTTTTCTAACGCGGCAATTTCAAAGATATTGAGATTACGAGTCTTCCAATGAGAGGCACAGCTGACTTGATTGACAGGCGGGAACACTGTAGCTGTTGGCTAGGAGGCTCAAAGCCCGCCTCTTTACGTCACACTGGCTCGACAGCAGCAATATGGCTGCTGCCGACTGGCCTCAAAACAGCTCTTCAGAAACAGTCTTGTAAATGTACAGTTATGAAATTAGTTTTGGTAACTTATCTGTATTGCTGCTTTTTATAACTTTTTGTTTAGCGAGAGGGAAGGTATTTTTATAAGCCTCCTGTGGCTTCTGACCTCCCTTGCACAATGTTTTCGCTTCCATTACATATATTGTTGTTGTTGTTTTTATGATGTGCAAATAAAATAAAAAATAAAATAAAAAAGCTTTGCCTGATTTTTTGCACAACAGTGCAAAGGTGCCAGAACTATGCAAGGACATTTGGGGGAATATGACAGTTGATGTAGTCGAATAGTTGTTACAAAAAAAAAAAGCTGCTTTCCTTTCAAAACCACCTTCATTGGAGTTTGCCACTGGGAGAAACTATCTCATCTCTACTTCTGTTTTATCACTGGAAGCTCCATTATAATCCTTTCTACAGTAGCACCCCTGAGAATAAGGCGGAAAGTCTGGAGTTGGAATACCAATATGGCAACTGAGAAAGAGACTGGACTGAAAAAGAAGTAAGTCAAGAAGGAGGTAGAAAAAAAAATATGATCAAGTCTGACTTTGTCCAGAGAGGGAGGCGACATCAAATTGAGCTCAGGAGGTCACCGTTTATAAAAGACAAGTTCAGCAGGCAACGGCACAGCAGCAGCTTGAAATGAGTTCCTAGACCCCCACAACCCTTTTCGCACACTCGCATGTAAACACAAATGCGGTGCACACAAGGCCGGGTGTCATGAATAGAAGTCCAGCCCATAACACATGTACAGTTTCTACAGCCAGTCTTGTACAATGTGGGGACACTCTGCTATGCCTCTGCAGCTCTACAGCTTAATGGAATTACACCCAATGAATTCAATTCAGAAACATGTTAGATAGTCACAAGATAATCACACTAAAGCTATAGACACACAGACTGCATGTGAGGAGTCACTGTAGGTTTTCTATTTAGGTTGTCATGTGTAAGTGGAAAAACAATCCATTATGACGTGACATGAGCAGTCAGATAAACCCACGGGTAAAACTGGTAAATGAGAAAAATATAACCTGAACTGACCTCTTATTTATTTTTGGATTGGATGGTGCCACGTCAGCAGAAATGCAGGTGTTGTGCCGAACTGTTGTACTGATGTTTGAGTTGAGTCGCAAGGCAAAGCTTTCAGTCTACCAGTCTACGTTCCAATCCTTACCTATGGCCATGAGCGATGGGTCCTGAACGAAAGAACAAGATCGCAGATACAAGTGGCCGAAATTACTTTCCTTCAAAGGGTGTCTGGGCTCAGCCTCAGGGATAGGGTCAGGAGCTTGGAGCATCAGGAGGGAGCTTGGAGCAGAGCTGCTGGTCCTTCGCATCAAAAACAGTCAGCTGAGGTGGCTCAGGCATCTGATGAGGATGCCTCCTGGACAAGAACTCAAGGCAGACCAAGAACTCGGAGAAGAGACTACATATCCCAACTGGCCTCGGAACGCCTCGGGATTGCCCAGGATGAGCTGGGGGACATTGCATGGGAGAGGGATGTCTGGGTCAAGTTGCTCAGACTGCTGCCGCGACCCAATCTCGGATAAGTGGAAGGAAGTGGAAGGAAGTGGATGGATGGATGGATGGATGGATGGACTTCTTATTTTCCTGATTTCCGATTGTTGTGGAAACTGTTTTTTAATGTTAAATTGATAATTTGGTTGATAAGTTGATACACTTGCTTTGGGTTTATTGTTAAGGTGACTGATTTAAAAAATTGGGCTGACTGTGGCTTGGATGAAGAAGTATATAAGACTATTTACATTTCAGATTATTTACTGTAAACAGATTATAAATGAGTTGAAACACAGTGCCATAATTCTTTGTGGCTGTGCTGTTGTTGGCGAGAACACAGCTCCATATTTACACTCACAACTTAAACAAATAATCTAGACAGATTTCCTCAGTATAACCTCAAGTTCCATAGATTTCTTCTAAAAATGAATGAAAATTATCAGTCAAAGAAGTCAATTACCACAGATTTGTCAAAAAGTAAAACACTGGAGGAAAAGTAGTAACTGTCAATACCTGAACTTGCCATTTATCTTTTGCTCGTCTTCCCTTCATACATTTCCATCAAGGAGATTATGAGATACATAACAACCTAATAATATCATGCAAACTTAAATACATTGTACCCAAGAAAAATAGTAAAGATGTGTATTTTTTTAATCCATCTTTAGAGGTACAGGGATTTGAGGAAGCTTAAAACCTCTTAGTCAAGACAAAGAATGACACAATAGCAATGCAAGAAGCTAAAGGCTTTTAGTCCTGCTGAGAAGTGGTAAGGCTGGGGGAAGGGGTAACAGGGCAGTAATGGTACTAAGGGATAAAGGATAAAGGATAATAGAGAAAAGAAGATAGAAAGAAGAGGGGAACACAAGGATAAAAACAGGGAGGTTGAAAGGGGAAGATCATTAGAGCGATGAAGTGAGAGTCTGGGGGACTGTTTTTTTAAGAGAAAGGAGGAAGGGGCAAGGATTTAGCAGATACAGAGGGTGGAAGAAGGAGTCAGAAAAAAGTTGGAGAATGAGAGGATAGTCTTTGAGATCATGGGATACAATACTCGGGGACGTATGAGCATGTTGCTTGATAATTTAGCACGGTAATGCTAAGTGGATAAATGATTACCATGTTTATCTTTCAGGTTTGGCTTGTTAGCATGCACATATTTCTTATAAGTGATGGTTTCATAAGCACAGCTGAGTGTGATGGGACTGATAAGAGTTTGTTCTGGTAACTGATCACGAAACAAAGAATCATTTAATGTAGTAGTAGAGACTGAGAACCATCACAGACATTTAATGTAGTACATTTATAACAATTCATCCAGAGGGGGAATAAAAGCATGCACTAAATTGGAAAGCTAACAATCTTAGTTTTCAAACATTGTACTCAAATTCTGAAGAAATTGATTATTGGCACTACGTCATTACATGCGTACTAAATTTGCCAGCACGTGGATTTATAATGTGGGAAACAAGTTGGAAGTCAGGCTTATACACGATCATGACACCACAGATATGTTCCCGTTTTAACCCTCCTGTTATGTTGCGGGTTGAACTGACCCTTTTAAAAGTTCAAAAATCTAAAAAAAAAAAGTGTTGTTAAAAGACAAGCTGGCAGCCATTGGGTCAGCGAGGGACAAGTGGGTAGAGCAACATCCACTACTCCATAACCCAGGCCCTAATGTCACAGTGGATAAAAGGCTAGAGGCATTCAAAGGTTCCTTCCATTTTAGGCAGTATGCCCTCCAAAACTACTAAATACAGCATCAAAACCTGGGCAGCATGTGACAGAAGAGGTGTCTAGTGTTAATTTATCGACATCATTTAATAAATAAATACAAAAAAAAACATTTAAAATACAATAAACAAAAATCTGTGTCATGTAACACTATTGTATTTATATTGAGGGCTTTCCAATATACATTAAAATAAGTTTTAACATGGATTTTCGTTAAAAAACGAGTTAGTTATCCTCATTGAACCATGATCTGTGAGGATTGAAGAACACCAATGCTATAAATATTGATTTAAATGGTTAGCAATGGAGTTAATAATGAGATTTTTAAAAAATGTTGGGAATTCTTGGGGTCTTGACCCTTTTGGATCATTAAATATGCCCTGGGTCTAATGGGCCCAGGAACATTATTGCTGTTACTGAGAAACAAACATAACAGGAGGGTTAATGTAGTAGTAGAGACTGAGAACCTTCACACACATTTAATGTTGTACATTTATAACAATTCATCCGGAGGGGGAATAGAAGCATGCACTAAATTGGAAAGCTAACAATCTTAGTTTCAAACATTGTACTCACATTCTGAATAAATTGATTATTGGCACTACGTCATTACATGCGTACCAAATTCACCAGCACATGGATTATTATGCGGGGAAACAAGTTAGAAGTCAGGCTTATACACGATCATGACACCACAGATATGTTCCCATTTTATGAGAAGATATTCGTTAGCATAAATGCTAAACTTTCATACTTTTGTGAAACTACAGAAAATTCAGGGGACCATGAAAGATTTATTGCCTCCATCCTCCATTGACCTTGAAAACATTTTGTAGACTTCACAACAATCCCTAAAACAGATTTGATATGACATTTCACATGCAAGAGGAAAGGTCATGAGTTTATCAAAGTCATGAGGATTAATTCTCAGCTGACAACTGACTGGGACACCTTCATCCCTGCAGTCATGACACTATATCATGGCTAAAATATGCAGTGTACAGAGGCCATGACATACTGTGTTTGTTCGTACGATCTGTACAGGTGAAAGCATGAAATTCAACGTTATCGCCTCAAATTGGAAATTGACTCACCTTGAACTGGTGTGAAAATTGAATTTTGTTCTCCGCAGTACTACTCAGTTCTAGTTTTGTCTCTACAAGACAAATTGAGCCTTATAATCTAAGATTGAGCAGAATATATATCAAATCTTTTGACTTGCAACACTGCGTTACAATTTGGAGATGTCTTGGCTGGGGATCAATTTCCTCCAGCCTTTTACCGCCATGAGACTGGAGTTTTCCAGCCGAATGCTTGTGCTGAGAGTTCATCCAACATGACATGAGACTCAGCAAAAAGGCCATGAAGTGTAAGGCAAGCTCGACAAATCGTTTTAAATGAAGCAAACTAGAGAGGATCTACACTACCTTCTCATGCATGTACTAAACCTTGGAAATATTTCCACAAGCTAAACCAAAGACAGATCTGTCAGAGCTCAGAGCTGAGGAGGACTCTGGTTTCTCTGATACTGGGCCTGGTGAGTTCAGTTTTAAACATTCTTTGGTCAGTTTTTGACACCTCTGCTTGGCGTCTCTTTAGAGGTTTTCACGCCCTCCTGCAGAGACACAGACAGATAGAGGGAGACTTTGAAAGAGATAGGGAAATGATGAAGCGCAGAGCTACTAACACACACTTCCTCCTATCTCAGTCTGTCACTGTGTCAACTATCTCAGTGTCAGACTGGTGTTTGGCTGTCTCCCTCTGTCACTCTTTTGTTCTGCGCTAAAGAAAGCGCACGGCCGCAGCATCAAAGTATGAATGACTTGAAAGCTGTGATCTATCTGTGCACAGGCACAACATTGAACCAGTACAGCCAACACACACACACACACACACGCACACGCACACGCACACGCACACACACACACGCACACACAGAGAAGACACACTGTGCAATTCAGAAAGCCTGGCTTTGTAGACAGCATCTGTTCTGTGCTCTGTCAACCTCCCTTTGCACCCCACCCTCTGTGACAGGTGGAGGGGATTCAGACTCACGATCTAAGGAGACACACACACACATACACACAAAGCTCAACATACACCCCAAAGTCACCGACACATGGTGAGTATTTCGCCTACACACACACTCGTACACACACCTGCTGTGGGGCAGAGCTACAGTGCCCTTTGGTGCCAGGGAGGCTGAGCGGCACGCTGCGTGTTTACACCACCTGCTCTCCGGCCAAACACTGGGTGAGGGATTAGAGCTGACAGCACACAGAAGAACAGCAACACAGCACACAGATGAATATAAAAAAAAAAACCTCAAAGTATCCAACATGTCAGAGAGGTCAAACTTATTCTTTCTACGACACACACACACAAGAAAACACCAAACCCATCCATCAATCAGCGTTTACACCCCCCGCTGGGACAGATAAGAGTGTAAACAAGCTTCTTGTAGCTGAGACTTGTAATGCAGAGGGCAGCGGCTCAGCTTTTTACTAAAACAACACTGACCTTTTGGCCTGAGACTCATTTCTATAAACACAGTCCTGCAGATTAGGGCTGACCCACAACACACATCAACTAGCCGTACATGGCCTCTTAGCTGTATCTGCTGTGCTGTCTTAGTACTGGCTACTACGGTGGCCCTGAAGGCTAATAGTAATAAATATTTCAAAAGTACAAAATAAATTTCAGAATCACAAAATATATTTCAGAAATTTCGCGCAGGCTCTGCTATGTTATAAACCAAGCGGCAACCTCCGGTCTCAAACTATGAAGCCCATGCAGAAGTGTTGTAAACTGCAATTCCTTGAGAATCCGCTCGAGGCTGGCTGCAGAAACACAGGAAACCACATAGACATGAATGGGAAAAAGACGATCTTTGCAGCATTGATAAACATGTTTACAGCCTGGTTCAAAAAACAGCTTGGCTCTTAGTAGCTAATTTCTCTATCAGCACACACTGTATGGGGGGTTCATTTTTTTCTAACGTGACGGTTCAGAAGATATTAAGATTCCGAGTTTTTGCCCAAATAAGGACATGACTGACTTGACTCCCAGACGGGAACACATAGCTGTTGGCTAAGAGGCTCAAACTCCGCCCCTTTACGTAACACTGTGCCTGGTTGAGTTCCGCATTTCCAATATGGCTGCCGCCGTCGATTGGCTTCAAAACAGCGCACAGGAACGGATGGGTGAAGTCACGGATACTACGTCCATATTTTATACAGTCTATGGTGTAAACAGGAAATGATAAATGAGTGATGCTGGACAGACTTGGGTTTAGCGAATCACAAACAAGTACCATGGTCCTATCCTTTCTGGTTTCTTGATATTCATTTTGTGATTGTGAAATTTATTTTTGATTGTGAAATTTATTTTCTGATTGTGAAATTTATTTTCTGATTGTGAAATTTATTTTTTATATTCTGAAATTAATTTTTTTGATTGTGAAATTTATTTTTTAGATTCTGAAATTCATTTTCTGATTCTGAAATTTATTTTCTGAATCTGAAATTTGTTTTTGATTATGGAATTCATTTTCTGATTCTGAAATGCATTTTTTGATTCTGAAATTTATTTTTTAGATTCTGAATTTTATTGTGATTCTGAAATTATTTTTGTGATTCTGAAATTTATTTTTTGATTATGGAATTCATTTTCTGATTCTGAAATTCATTTTCTGAATCTGAAACTTATTTTTTGATTATGGAATTCACTTTCTGATTCTGAAATTTATTTTTTAGATTCTGGAATAAATTTTCTGATTCTGAAATGTAATTTCTGATTCTATAATGTATTTTTGATTCTGAAAATTAATTTCTGATTCTGAAATTCATTTTGCACTTTTGAAATATTTTTTTACTATTGGCCTTCAGGGCCACCGTAGGCTTCTCATTGGGGACATTGCAACTTTAGTTCTGCAGCAATATAGACGGTGCTAAAAGCTCAAAGCTGCTACCATAGGAACAATTATTTTAAACGCACATCGAAAGCTGAGTCAGATGGAGCTCTCTAAAGACTGCAGTAACTAAGTGGAAACAAAGGATCATGCTTCCGATAAGAGAGCAGTGTAGTTTATGAGAAAAGCATTGTGCTGAGCGACAGGAAGGAATGATTTTATCTTGGCAAAGCTAGAGGCGTATACTATGGGGTCTGTCTCTGCTATTCCAAGAAAACTCGGTTAACTCCATATGCCAGGCTGGGAATGCTTGGGGAACTTTCTGAGGTATGTCTTGTCTTCTGAGGAAAACATGCCACAGGGTATGAAGCTGTGGGCTGACAATATGTGTGTGTTTGTCTGAGTGTGTGTGTGTGTGTGTGTGTGTGTGTGTGTGTGTGTGTATATGTGCAGCAGCTCTCCTGATAGTGGTGCTATTTTAAAGAGACTTGTGCAGCTGAGACATTTCTTAGTTATCTGCAGTTTCCAGCCCCGAGGAGGTGAGAGGCAGGTCTGCATCCATTCTCAGTGTGATCAAGCTGAGCTGCCAGAGAATTGGGAGAGTGAGTAGGTGCAGCCACCTCCACACACACACACACACACACACACGTACATATATATACACACACACACACATAATAGGCACCACCAACCACTTGGATGTGCATTTGTTGAACTGGTAATCGTGCTGCCGCTGTAATTGCCTGCTGATAATTACGCAGCACACAATGACAAATCAGGGCACAAACAAATTGACAGAGCGGAGGTGAAACCGCCTTGGAAAAACAAGCACACCTACACCTAACATACATGCATGCACAAACCACACATACATGAGCATGCACACACATGTCCCAATGCATCTTAACTGAAGCTCGTGAACAAACATGGCAGACCTCTGGTGGATTCCAAACATTTCTCAGTACCACTCAAGGACATGTTTATCCTTCTCTTTCTTCCAAATTACAGGGTAGGAAAGAAAGAGGGATCATGAGGGGAGACAGGAGGAGGGGGAAAGGGACGGACCAGGGGAGGGTTCAGGTGTGCAGGAACAGCTGGTCTTTAAATGAGAAAAGCAAGGGAGTGTGTGAGCAGAGGACACACACAGGGAGACAGTGAGAATGAGAAAGACTTGGTTAATATATTTAGAGACATCCGGAATGATGGCGGCTGTTTATGATGATTGACATAATAAAAGACAGGCGACTGCTCAATTGGAAGGGGGGTGCAGCATGTGTACTGTACACACACAGATACAGTGGATGAGAGATTGGCAAACAGCAGACTCACTGTCCAGGGATATACAACACACAATATCTGGCAAACACAGGAGCAAGAGTAGGATCACAGAGCACAGCAGGCTGCATGCAACAGCTCAGCCCCGTCAGCAAACAATGCCTTCTGGTAGTTGTTCCTCAAATCTGGACATGAACTGAGTTAACAATATAAAAGCAATCTGTATTATCTCAAATAGGACACAGGGACACTGCACTCCTCTTTCCTCTCATTTGGTTGTGCTTGTAGTTTCGATGCCTTGAGGGTAGCTGGGGATAGAAAACGCAGGCACATGAAGCTCCACTGGCCCAAATTGAAAATGAGAGTGGAGAGAGATTGGATGTTTTGCAGTCAATTTTCCCTGTGCATTACATTTCTTTGTGAAAAGCTCCCGAAGCTGTCATGATAAACAAGATTTTGAGGAGTTCTGTGAATTTTTTTTGCAGAATGCAAGAGCTGGGCAAGATCAGGACTGAGTGCTTGTATCAGAATATCAGAAAGGCTATAAACCATATCTGGTTTAAACTGTGAAATGCATTTCAGGCTATACACACACCATGTTGAGACTTTCAATAAATGGGCGCAGGCTGATTGTTTGAGATTTTAAGTGCTATTGATTTGAACACATGTTGAGGCACTTCCAAGGTGATCACCACACTGAACATGTATGGCTGTGGGGGCATTCTATAGGCTTTGGCACCCTCTGCAGGATTTCAGAAGCACCGCCAAATTAAGTCACTCAAGTGTCTCTCCTGATTTGGCAACTTGGACCAGAACACTCCAGCTGTTTGTGAAGAAGAATAAAAGTGCACAGAGGTAACCAAACTGACAAAAAATGTCCCTCCTCTCATACAGATTAGTGTGGAATTGAGAGAGAACCATGTACGTGTATCTAAAATGCTTTATTAGACAAATTGGAATACCTGCTGTGACAGTCCAGGCCTGCTTTAGTTTAGTTTGCTCACTGTGAATATTAATCACTGGGATCATTTCTCGACACCATCTTCTAATTATCCCATTATTCATTGCAGTAACGGTGTAACATCAATAACAGTAACCCATTTGTTTGATGTCATCAGATTAAAAGGTTGTTTCAGAGTTTGTTGTTGGCTGTTGAAGACTCTAGGTGGCACTGTGGCCCTTGGATGATCAGCTAAATCATGACATCATACCTTACCAAATATTGAACAGCCAAGCATGTTGTGGAAATGTGTTCTGCTTTTATTAACTGCGCAATCTCCCCAGGTTGTCCCGGTATCATAGATGAATCTGTTCAAAGGACATTGAGAGGAAGAGGAAAAAAAGAGAAGCGACAGAAGCATTTGTTGTGTTGTGACCATTTAGAGTGGGCCACTGATGAGATGCTGTACCGGCTTCACTGATAGAACAGCTCCCAGGAAACCTTTTCAAACTGCTTAATGAAATTGCACCCTGTAGTGAGCTTTCACTGGTTAGAGGATGAGGTTTGAAAACACTACAGCTAAATGGTCATTTTCTGCCCTTTAGACTAAAATGCCATTTAAACTGAGAAGCTGGAAATGAGTTGATAATTTCATGTAGTAGCGTGATGTCCTCGCGCCAGAAATCAGTTCAATAATTTAACCAGAGTATTCTCTGTGATCGATCTTTGGAAATCTCAACTATCAATCATCGATTAATCAATAAAATACAACATTGAGTTTTCTTATGTCAAAAACGATGCAAAATAAATTATCTCTACTTGCAGCAAAACCACAAGTAGTGAGCGAGCCTTCACTTAATAAGACTGTCCGCGGAAATATTTTTTATGAGCCTGATTGTTGATATTCAGGAAAATATGTGAACAGAAAAGTACTTAAGACTCTGGGGGCTGTTTTCAAAACTGTCTACCGTACTAGCAGTACATACTGATTTGGCCAAAATTCAGTATGTAGTAAGTAGTATGTGAACAAGAGCAAAGTCTGCAGTATGCCAAAACTACCGGGATGTCTACTGATTGTGGGAAATTTCTCAGTATGCATCGGACCAGTCTGCCTCGCGTACTGCTCCCCACAATGCAAAGTGCTCGTTCCGCTTTTTCTTTTCTCTTCTTTTTTTGACGGGGGTGAACTCTTTTATGTGCTGTGAAAATTACTAAATTCCATATAAACCACTTCCTAACTTTTTAAAACATAAGTGATGCTAAAGAAACAGTTTATCAGCTTGGTCGTTGTTTACTTCCGCTTTCCGAAACCAGAAATTCAGTGACGTCTGGCCCAGCGTACTGCAACACAGATCCAACTGAACAGTCATACTACAGACTAAATTCAAACGCAGTATGTAGTAGGCAACACCTACTGCCTACTACAGTCATGGCCAAAAGTTTTGAGAATGACACAAATATTACATTTTCACAAAGTCTGCTGTTTCAGTTTTTATAATGGCAATTTGCATATACTCCAGAATGTTATGAGGAGTGATCAGCTCAACTGCAATTAATTGCAAAGTCCCTCTTTGCCTTAAAATGAACTTTATCACCAAAAACACATTTCCACTGCATTTCAGCCCTGCCACAAAAGGACCAGCTAACATAATTTCAATGGCACACAGGTGTCACACACATTAACACAGGTGTGAGTGTTGATGAGGACAAGGCTGGCGATCAATCTGTCATGATTGAGTGACTGGACACTTTAAAAGGAAGATGGTGCATGACACCATTGTTCCTCATCTGTTAGCCATGGTTACCTGCAAGGAAACACGTGCAGCCATCATTGCAATGCACAAAAAGGGCCTAACAGGGAAGTTTATAGCAGCGAGTAAGATTGCACCTCAGTCAACCGTCTATCCAATTATCAAGAACTTCAAGGAGAGAGGTTCAATTGTTGCCAAACAGGTTCCAGGGCGCCGAAGAAAGTCCTGCAAGCACCAGGACCGTCTCCTGAAGGTGTTACAGCTGCAGGATCGGGCCACCACCAGTGCAGAGCTTGCTCAGGAATGGCAGCAGGCAGGTGTGAGTGCATCTGCACGCACAGTGAGGCGAAAGAAGCCACTTCTCTCCAATAAAAACATCAGGGACAGACTGATATTCTGCAGAAGGTACAGGGACTGGACTGCTGAGGACTGGGGTAAAGTCATTTTCTCTGGTGAATCCCCTTTCCGATTGTTTGGGGCATCTGGAGGAAGGCTTGTTCGGAGAAGACGAGGTGAGCGCTACCATCAGTCCTGTCTCTTGCCAACAGTGAAGCATCCTGAGACCATTCATGTGTGGGGTTGCTTTTCGGTCAAGGGAGTGGGCTCTCTCACAATCTTGCCTAAAAACACAGCCATGAATGAAGAATTGTACCAGAACTTCTCCCAACCATCCAAGGGCAGTTTGGTGATGAAGAATGCCTTTTCCAACATGATGGAGCACCTTGCCATAAAGCAAAAGTCATAACAAAATGGCTCGGGGAACAAAACATTAAGATTTTGGGCCCTTGGCCAGGAAACTCCCCAGATCTTATTCCCATTGAGAACTTGTGGTCAATCCTCAAGAGGCGGGTGGACAATCAAAAACCCACAAATTCTGACTAACTCCAAGCATTGATTATGCAAGAATGGACTGCCATCAGTCAGGATTTGGTCCAGAAGTTGATTGACAGCATGCCAGGGAGAATTGCAGAGGTCTTGAAAAAGAAGGGTCAACACTGCAAATATTGACTTATTGCATGAATTCTGTGTAATTCTCAATAAAAGCTTTTGATACTTATGAAATGCTTCTAATTGTATTTCATTATACCATAGAAACATCTGGCAAAAACACCTAAAAACCCGGAAGCAGCAGACTTTGTAAAAATGTAATATTTGTGTCATTCTCAAAACTTTTGGCCATGACTGTACATTAGTAGTTTGTAGCAGGCGGTTTCGATAACAGCCCCAGAAACGCCTGGCCCAGCATACTGCAGAACAGACATACATCCTAAATCCAAACGCAGTATGCAGTACCTACTGCATACTACATTCGTAGGTATTATGTAGCAGGCTGTTTCGAAAACAGCTTGTGTGTCTAGTTTTCTGCATACTTGTTTTTATTGAGAAAAATGAGCATGTGTACGTGGTCTGTTCTCAGCCGGGAGCTCAACGGGGTTATGATCAGTCCAGCGGCAGAGAAGCTCAGACGGCTCTGATGTTGCTGGTCGGCAAGCAAAGCGCACTAGCATTTCCCACCATTTTCCCAAATGTCCTGTTTGAAGTCGTCAACCTTCGTGTCCATGTCGTTGTTGGCAGCAGTTTTGCATTGATCCTCTTTAAAAAGCACACAGAGACCTTTAACAAACTGATTCACATTGAAACATGCTTTCAACTTAAAACACCTCCCTGATAGCTGAATGTAATATGAGACCACGTTTGTTCCACGTGACGGATTATTGAATACAAAATTGCTTGTTTCAATGATTCAAGTTAGTCCTTAATCAATTAATCAATAATTTATTGTTTACATCCCTAATTTAAACACATCAGTCTAGAAAAACCTCATCTGGTCATCCATTGTCCCCTTAATACATTTTGCTCACCAACCTCAGTGCTAGAAAATCAAGCCCAAATATCGATCCATGTCATTTGAATAATCACACCATAATACCTCAAAGTACTGAGAGACACTCGTGTTCATGTTGCATCAGTAAAGAAGAAAAAGAGCACTCGGTGTTTGACTTTCTCCAAAAAACATTTATTAAACAGTTTTCTTGTTTGCAGCTGAAACCTGTGGGGGGAGAGAAACACAAAATGAGGCATATTCAGCAGACAAGGTGGAGTGGTGGCTGTGAAAACGTTTGCTTATTTCAAATCAAAATCCAATTACTTGCTGGGGGAAAAATAGCACTTTAAATGTTTCATTATGCAGCTTCAGTTTGAGGAAATGATTCCAACTAAATATCAATTGCAATCAAATGAGATGTTGCATCTGCTTATTATTCTGTTGATTTGCTGTTTATTCAAAAATCCATACCGAACCGGTGTTTGAACGGGAATGCGCGACTTAAAGAGAGCGAGATAGCACAGAAAAGAAACTTCATGTGGACTCTAGAACACAGTTTGGAAGCAGACTGGTTGTGTTCCAGCTGCTGCTGCTGCCAGAAACATCATGAGAAAGTCTGCTGGCAGAACATGGCAGTAATCTTGATGCAGCAGAAATTGAATCACTCTCTCAAAATGCTAAAAACCAGAACACATTAAGAACCTGTAAGATGCTAGCACAACCACACCAGCATGTTTTCTGCAGGTAGGCGGGGCTGATCCCAGGTCTGCTCATCTGCATACTGCTCATTAGCATGGGTAAACAAGTAGAAAACTGCTGCCATACGGCGGAGTTGCCAAGCATGAAATTCCCTCCTCGTGTTTACCCCTTTTACCCTTGGATTATCACAACGCTGCTGCCACACGCCTGATTTTTGACAAGGCCCAACTGTGATTTGTTTAGTGAAATCAACAAACAATTCAAGTAGTGTGTCGCTGAGGAAACGACACCTGGCTGGTAGAGAAAGATTTCCCAAGGACAAGAGCTTTAAAAGATCTTGCATGTTGAAATGACACCGGGACCGTGTTCTCCCGCAACAGACAAGGTGTTGCATCAAAGCAAAGGAGGTGATATTTCTGTGATCACAGTCCTACGGCACCATGCCTAGAGCGCCTGAACGTCACATAAAATGCCAGAGTATCACAAACAGGCTCCCAGCCTGTTCAATGAATAACGCAGCAACTTCATGCTGGCCAGGCAACCGGGTTCTTCAAAGACTGACTAATACTGGAACATTTTAATTCAAAGCCAGACCAGGTTGTGAAACACATTAATGCTCATCACATCAACCAAGGCCATAGTGTGACAGCAGATTTGTTTTAGAGACATATGCAAGTCAATTAGTGATTGTGTAGTGTTTTTATATTCTTTGTGTGTCTGTACAAAGGTCAGAGTTGGGCCTCCTTTCAAAGCTATGTTTTTAAAAATTAAAGCTTGGTTCTGTGGGGGAGAAGAAGCAAGGCTCTTAAAGTGGTGTTCAAAAAGAAACACTTAAATATAAAAGATAGGTTCAGTGAGGAGAAGACTTGAGATGCAGTGCGAGCAGAACATAGACATCTATGATTCCATGATACACTAACATTCTTGTGTCATGATCTTGCACGTGTTATAAAATAAATAAGGTGTGTTCTTTTATTTAAGTTTGTCCACCTTGTCCCTTGTGTTTAATGCTCTCTGTGTGTATGACAGTAGAGCCACTCTACCAGTCAGACATTTGAATGTAGCAGAAAGTGTCACATCATCAAATCCATTGAGTTTTGGGTTCTATGTCACAGTAGCATTAGCCACTGCTTATTTACACTGCATCAGCTGATCTTCTCAGCAGTACAAGCTCCTCAGAACTCCAAAAAGGTAGTAATTAAGTGGTGTGCCTCACCTGGCCAGCGATTCTATCCAGGTCCCGGGTTCCCTGGGAGGTGAGTCTGCGACCACTGAAAGAAACAGAAGACAGCAAGAATTAAGATATGAAACTAAGTACATAATGGAGTGCACTAAACTGTTAACCAAAGTCAAACACAAAAACATAAGTGTATTTTCAAGGCACATGGACAAGCTTTCCCAACAGGTAAAGCCATGTAGCAATCACCTATCCTTCCACATAGGAAGAGATGTTCATTGGAGGGTTTTGGTTATCCAGCATCAGAAATACAGGCGTCTTATAGTCATGCATTATCAAAATGAAGATGTAGCATTGAACACGGTATGACAGATGGGGTTGTGAACTAGTTTGTGCACACAGAAGCCAAAATGACAAACCATACCATGCAACAGGCAGACTAAAGCCTTGTTCATACTCGTATCCTATGCTTTAGGTCTACATAGCCCTTTGCATGTGCACCTCCTCCCAAATGTAACTACTTGTCAAAACGACATGGACCGCAAGCTCTTTGATTCGTCTCCTGGGCGCCATTATAGTCTAGGAATTGTTTCCTGCATTTACAGCACTCCTGGAATTGCCGTACATAGACCGTACATTTCATCCCCTCAGACGTCTCCTCTCTACTCTTCCTTGCAATAATTACTGTATCAACGGCAACATGTTTCAGCTCTAAATTAACCTTATACACTCCAAATCGCTATTAAAAAGCAAGTAGAAGGGGCGCCGTGGGCTTAGCGGTCAAGTGCCCCATGAACAGAGGCTATATAGTCCTCGTCGCAGAGGTCGCAGGTTCGATTCCAGCCTCGACCATGTCCTCCCCCACTCTGCCTCTCTCTTCAGCTGTCCTGTCCATTAAAGGCAAAAATGCCCCCCCCCCCAAAAAAGAAATAAAAGGAAACAAAATGTAGCAGGGACTTGAAAGAGGCGACTATCATAGAGACCACACTGCCCAGAAGCATATAGTGCTCACAAACGGTCAATGCACAAATGTAAACCATGCTGAACACATGCTGTCAGTTTTGTGGAATGCACCAACATCAGACAAATTACAATTTCTTGAAATATTACATGATAGATAAATACTAAAAAAGACAGATTTCTGAACTCAAACACTTCATTTAACTAGAGAAACCAGATATTTCTAGCTTTGAATGCTGCTTTTTATCCACTAGATCCTATGGACAGAGACACTTACCCATTGGGATCCTTCTCAATCATCTTCAACAGTTCAAGGGCCTGCAGCACCTTGCGAGCTACATTTTTGGATCCTACGCTGTAGTGAGCGGGGCACACGCCGTTCCTGTTGCGGCCTCCATAGATCTTGGTCATGGAGCCGACGCCGGCGCCTCCACGGAGGTACAGGTGGCGGACTGTGGATGCTGCGGGGGAAGAAGAGGAGATGAGGATGTTACTCAAGAGTTCACTCTCAACACAGAATGCTGAGAGCTAAGGTAAGTGAGCATATGGCTGCAGTTGAGAATCAGCTCTGGAAAATGAATGAGCAGTGTTTCATATTTCAGAAGTGAAAAACATCATTTTACCATGCAGCAAGAGTTAAATCTCACTGTCATTTACTCCTCAGAGCTAAAGCATGACGGAGCATCTGCTTGACAGTTTAGGAAACAGACGCAACACAAACTCCCCTTCTTCATCCTTTTGCTTTTTACACTGTTTGAGATATGGATGCAGAATAACTGCTACAAAACAGGCCTCTGTGGGATGAGCTCATTACACAGGTTATCTTAAGATAAATATTCAGGCAGCTGTACAGCAAAATCAACTAGATGTAGAATCACAGCAGGTTTATGTGCTGACATTTACAGTGCAAAATAATCCCACACAGCGCTCAAACTGTACGCCATATGACTTCCACCGATATCTATTCATCTGTTCGGAGATGTAAAAAGGTAACAGTTCTTCAGGGAGCTGCATCAGCTTCCAGCACCAGCATGTGGTGGAATAAAAGTGCTCCGAACAGAGGTTTCTATAAAATGACTACACATTAAATCCAGCTGCACACTTTTATGTCACTATCTAAACCGTATAAAAAGATTTGATTAGAGACTTGTAATTAAGTCTCTGAGACTCTTTTACAACCACTGGCCTCCACTTCAAAAAAACTTTAAGCACAAGGACAGAGAGACGCACAAGTCTGTCCTTACAAGTCCTCGCCGCATGTGATATCATGTGAATGTGTTAGTGCTGGTTGATACAGCCTCAAATCACCCAGCACAATGTTTTCCCTCCATTACATTTAATAAACATTTATTTTGTCTTCTTTGTTCATTGACACTGTTGGGGTGTTTACATCGTTTCATACATTTGATTATTTTTACTTTAATTAATTCACTTATTGTTATCTAATCTAAGGTAAATAGGGCCTTAGGTGTTAATATATTTCAGTACTCACTTCTATAGGTTGATAGTTTTGCACTGGTTGAAGTGTATATAGATGGGCAGGTAAAATACGAGGTGCGGACACCAGGAGATTTTAGAGCACAAAAACACTACCTATTGTTTGAAAGAAGACCTTTTATGTTGTTCAATAAAACACCAAAGAAACTGCATCCTTGGCTGGACATTTGCAACCTTTGGATCCTGTGTACGATCCACTCTCCCCGTGCCCAGTAGTGATGTGCGGATCGATACTGAAATACCGAAACCAGATCTTTATGCTGTAAAATTGATTCTCAAATCAAAATATCGATACTGCAGTCATTTGAGGCAATGTATATCATTAACAGGAACACAGTGGAAAGTAACTAAACCATTGAGTCACTGTCTAAATGACACCCGGTTGGTGGGAACTACTAGTCCTAGTTCTTAATAATTAAACAATCATTTATTTTAATGTTTTTTTTTGTTTAAAAGAGAATTTTAATAAGAGCTGAGATATTGTTTCCAATGAAAGAGTGCCTACAGATACACATCCACAGTGATGTTTTAAAACAATGATCTCATCATTAAAACCACTTAAACATATGACACCTCTTCATACAATTTTAATTTACGAAGATTTGTTGCAACTGTATTTCATGACTTAATTTCTATAAATGAATGCTGCAAACAAGTAGCCTATGTACAATACAGTTAAGGTCACGTTGTATAAAATAACTGAAACTTATTTTATGCATTTACAAGAAAGGAAAAATCACAATTCAGACCATGATTAACTTCCGTGACACAATGTCAGACATTGTGTGCTCGTGCTTCAGTGGGGTGGGGATGGGAGTTAGAAGAGAGTTTGTTTCAGTGACAGACACAGGCCATGCCTTGTGATCACAACAGTGCTCTTATCTGCAAGACAGAAACGCTGTGCTGCCTCTGATACCTCCATTACAAAATACACAATCATGCAAAGAGAAGAGGGACACCGTCCTGATTTTCTAAATGTGGATTAAGCTTTAGGACCGCCGTCGCACCAATGGTGTTTTTTTTTATAACAAAGACACTGAAATATTGGGCTGATCGAAACTGGATCAAACTAGATTAACTGAGCTTCCAATATTAGCTGACAGGTAACATCATATTGTATTTCCGAGCATCACAGCCTGTAAAATAAACACAATCAGCTACATTGACTCACTCCTATCAATCTACAAACAGGTTGATTCCAACCTATACACATTTCACATTTTATCCTTTAATAGTTGAAAAATGTCCTTCCTTTGCAGCTTTAAACAAATAAAAAATATATCGCAAACATGGGTAAGATTCAGTTGGTTATAGGTTCTGAATGTTGTTTTAGATGTTGATGAACTGCTCAGTAGAGAGGTTTTGTGCCAACGAGAGGCATGGACAAAACACAAAAGATGTACTGGCACTTCTTGAAGTGGAATATAAGTACATATATTTCTCTACATCAGGCACATTACTCAATGTTGACATTTAGTATGCTCAGTGGGTCTCTCAGGCTCCCCCTTCATCACATCAGGGCTCATTCTCTAGAACATTCCCACAAAAGGACCGTTCAATGTGGAGTGGTGGGTTTGTAGGATGACAGGTCATCGAAATTGTGATCTCAAGGGGGCACGGGCATTGGACACCACTTGAGGTGGCTACTCTTTACACCACTTTAGAGTTTTCTAAACACCATGAGACAAGATGAGAGCACAGCTGGATTGAACCAAGAACCAGTTTTAGAGTTTAGACTTACCAGCTCTGATGTAGAACCAGTTCTCATCACTGGGGGCCAGCTCTTTGTGCTTGCCCAGCTTGACAAGGTCCACCCAGTCAGGCACCTTCAGCTTTCCTGACCTAGGGTCAGAAAACAAGAGTCAGCAAGAACTAAACCACAACATGGCCCTTAGGAGACACTCACATAATATATATCATTTATAGGTAAGCTTTAATATTAAGGGATCAGGAGCTTGTTGCACCAGCTGTGCGCAAGTTGTGTCCTAAATTAGGGTGTTAAGTTGACACTAAACCATACCTTGAAACTAGTTAGTAACTTAAGTTGTTTCGTTGTTTGGATTAACTACAGAGACGTAGGGTTCATCTTAACTAGCAGACTGTAACGTCCAAACTAACCACAACATTGTGGCAGATATGACGTTTACACTTCCAGCAGCCAATCAGAGGAAAGCACCAATTTTGAGGCATTGCTATCTTTTGTGCCTAATCTTCTCAGAACTGACAGACTGAAACAAACTAAAGTAAAGTGATAACTATGGCCTAAAGCCTTTATATGTGATGTGTGTATAATAGTGACATTGAGTGGGACAGTCATCAACTACAACATACATTAATACTCAGGAGCGCAAATCTTGGTCATCATATTTCTCCAAAGGACGTAATCTTTTGGGGATAAGGCGTTGCCGAAGTAATACAGCTGGGAGAACCCTCTGTATCTCATCCTCCAAATCATCCCACCTTTCAAAATGACAAGCCATGGCAGCCGATATACTCTACAGACAACTTTACACCTACTAGGAGCCAAGTGTAAGAATTAAGTTGTAACTTAGGCTCACGTTGGAACTATCTCTGCCTGTGCAACAAACAAAATGTTAGTAGAATGTAAACTCCATCCTAAATGAGAAATAACGTTCAATCTAGGCTACGTTTGAACTTACTGCTGCAACAGGCAGCAGGAGTGAAATTCCTTATGTTATGCTCTAAGTTAGCATCATCACACTACATTTCATATGTTATGCACACATCAAGAAAGTTTGAGTGTATAATATACAGTACTTACTTCTTCAGGAAGGCCGCCAGGGCACGGACAAACTCCTGCTGGTTGACGTCTTTTACTGTGACACCAGGCATCTGAGAAAGAGAATCAAAGTCAACGTTAGATTGGCACTTCGGCTGACATTCACTGGGGATATAGTTGGCATATTCCGCTGAATGCAACAGTTACTGTCCTCTACATAATGCGGTTTGCTTGTCAGCACATACAACGTGATCCAGCGCTACATGGCACACATGCGAGTGTTTAGCTCCGATGTAGCTTGGGTGATTGAACGATGAATGGGTGATACGTTTGCTGTATAAGGATACTCATACAAAACTGAAGTGCGCTTTATCACATCTACACAGAATACAACGATTTAGATCCATTACTTATGTTAGTCTGCAAGTAATATGCTTTCAGCCGGCGTTAGCTAGCTTTACATTAGCGCCTTTTCTAGCTATCATTGTCGGTCCTACCTCACAGACGCACGACTTGTTCGTAATCCATACCTATTAAAACGACGACTTCAATTTCACAACATATAAAACGCAAAACCGGCTTTGAAATTCACTAACTTAGCGTTCCGACCCTGAATGAGGAGCTAAAATGGGATGCTACAGGCGAGCTAGTAGGCCTCAACGAGGTAGCATGGGGGCAGCCATTAGTAACAGACCTATAGCGTGAGCGCAACACTCAAGCGTTATCCTTTATAACAAACAAAATACGCCATATAATTTTCTAAAAGCTCCGTTGGTGTATGGATCTTAACGTTGTTTTCTACATTACCACATTTCGACGGTAAAAGCCAAATAATTCATCTATTTCAAGCCGTTAAACCGAGGAAGGAGAATAGCGCTTTACCTTGCTTGTGGACAGCGAAGGGAAGAGGGTGGAACGGGGTTTCCAGCCCATGTTAAAACGGGCAAATCTCGTGTAATAACGCGAGACTGAGACGTTGTTTTTTCCATCGATGCAGCTCCTCGCTGTGCACCGACCACATTTCATTTGTGACTGAATAATATAGGAGGTACGGAAGAGGATTAGAGACACAAAAGAAAAAAAGAAAAATAAGGTGATTTTTTTTATTAGTGTTATGAGATCAAAGTCAGAATAGTGAGAAACAAGTCTGATTTTTAAGATTAAAGTCATAATTCTGAGGAAAAAGTCAGATTTCTGAGATTAAAGTCAGAATCATGAGAAAAAAGTCATAATTCTGATATTAAAGTCATAATTCTGAGAATGAAGTTATATTTCTGAGATCAAAGTCAGAATTTTGAGGTGTCAGAATTTTGATGTGTCAAAATTCGGAGATTAAAGTCATAATTCTGAGAAAAAAGTCATAATTCTGAGAAAAAAAGTCATAATTCTGAGAAAAAAGTCATAATTCCGAAATTAAAGTCATAATTCTGAAAAAAAAGTCATAACTCATTCTGAGATTAAAGTCATAATTCCGAGATTAAAGTCATAATTCTGAGAAAAAAAGTCATAATTCTGAGAAAATGTCACAATTCTGAGATTGTAAAATTTCATTCTGAGATTAAAGTAAGAATTCTGAGGGTAAAGGCAGAATTATGACCTTTTTCCAAGAATAATAATATTTTAAAAAAAAGACTTTATTATTATTATTTTTTTCCCAGTAGCCCTAATTCTCTTCCGTAAGAAAGGCTCAAGAAATGTTGACTGTTTTTAATCTTGACACATCGCATATCAGTCACGGGATATTTTTGTATGTTTATCTTTTGTAATAAACAACTGATTGCAGACTTATAGATTTCAGAGGAGGAAACAAGAACAGCAAGTTTTTGTTTTTTTTGATGGCATTATGTTGCCACAGGCATTAAACTTAAATTGGGGGCAGAAATAGATGGAACATAATAGTGTTGACTTATTACAATTCCGCTTGTGTAATCTGTATACTCTATGCCCTCCTTTGGGTCTCCACTTTCACAGTTAACAACTAACAGCTCCTGAAGCTGTATTTAAAATTGCAGCCGGCAAAATATATTTTAATCTGTGTTTTTAATTGCTTTGTGGGTATGATTTTGTGAAATGGAGCCCCTTCAATTGGGTTCAGCATGCCCCTGACTGGAGCTCGTCCCTTTTGGCAGACAGTGGGAGAGTGATTTGTATAAACACTGACATGCTTGGTTGATTTTTTGGAAATATATAGGCATATTTTCCACTGTCAGTCCTGCAGTTCAATGAAGGTCATTTGCGTGTAAAAACTAAAGCAAACATTATGAGCCAACAAAACTAATTTTCAACCAATTTTTCATTGGAGTAGCTCCAGTCTTTGTACATCAGTTATTTTTGAGAAAATATGATCTTTCTTTTGTTATTTCTTATCTGTTATTGTATAATATCACCAGAAATACATAGATAATGTGAAGAAGAAGCATTAAGCTATGATCTTTTGTAAGAGTATGCATTTGTCTCTTGAGCAAAACAATGAAATCACTGTATTGTCCACTTCTTTTGCTTTAGGGAAAAACACTTTTAGGTAAAACAGTGTAAAAATTGCTCTTATCTCTCATTCTTACTCCATCAAAAAGCTCATTGCCTTAGATGTTAACAGCTGCTACCTCTTATTTCCCTTTATCACTTAAATTAAAAGAAAATTAAAGGATTTAGACAAATCTGATAGAGATATGTTTTTGTCACAAAAACAAAGAAGAAACCAGATTTCTGTTTATGTATGTTTGTCTGAGCTGATACATCTGTGTGTGTGTGTGTGTGTGTGTGTGTGTGTGTGTGTGTGTGTGTGTGTGCGGTGTGTGTGTGTGTGTGTGTGTGTGTGTGTGTGTGTGTGTGTGTGTGTGTGTGTGTGTGAACTTTATTTACATATTTCCCTGGCTTGCAGAAGTGCTGTTGCCCTTTGCACATTTCAGATGGAAAGGGCAGCCATGCTCCAACATTGACACAATTGATATGTTTGCGGAGACAGGAAAGAGAGATAGACGGCAGGTGGATAAGCAGAGGTTTATGAATCAGGTTTACACTCTGTCAGAGGGGGCAGACAGTTTAGAGTGAGAGGTGAGATAGACAGAGATACTGGAGGGAAATAAAAGCCAGTCAAGTCACACAGAGGATAGATCATAAAGCTTTGCATAAACCATCTGTGTCATCGCAGGGCTTCACACCAGGTAACTGTGTCTTTTAATCCTCATTTATTTACTTGACATTAAGGCACCACCGACTCCTCATCTCTCTAAAGAGCTCTGACCATTCTGTTCCGTTTGGCCTTGCCACTTCTGAGTTGTTTCAAAGAGTTTAATTGATTAATTAAGTCAATTAATTACACTGGGAGTGACCAGCCACCATCTTGAATTGAAAAACTTGCATAAGGTGGATTAAACTCCATTAATTACTTCAGTAAATCAATTTTGTCGAGGCCCTTCAAGTGGCGCGACAGGAGACAAGTGTGTAAAGTGATTATGATGCTGTATAAGGAGGTTATTTCAGCCAGTTAGGATTATTATAAAAGAATGACGACTTAAACACAAAATGTTCTGCAAAGGTCAAACTCATTATGTAAAATGGTCAGGTGTCGCATTGCTGCAGCCAATCTGCTATTTCAACATGTATATACTCTACTTATGAAAGATTATTGAAAATGTAGTGGAATTAGCTGCCAATCACTTTTGAATGTATTTGCTGGAAATAACTCATTGGGGGAGTGTGCAGTTTGTGTGATTGAGTGTTAGTGTTCATGCATTTACTCATAAATGTCGAGGTCTGTTTGTGTCTCAGAGAGTATGAGCGTGCAAATGCTGCTTGGTGGGCCAGCGGGAGCAGGGAGGGAAAACAAAGACAAGTAAAAAGAGGCGAGAACACTGAGTGTTAACAGTGTGTTGCCACCCGGCTCGCTGCTTGTTGCTCTCTGTTTGCATGGCGCTCACATCCTCGGTGGAGAACTTCTGTCAAGTCTGGTCTGGCCTGACCTTTTCACTCTCCAGGCACGTTTACAGCTCTCCAATACCTATCAAAATATCTGCTCTCTCGCTGGCCGGCTCTCTGCCCCCAGCACAAACTTGCATCACATTCTCCATCCTTTCCACATCTGTACTTTCTCCCTCTCTTGATGGTTTATCATTCTGACCTACACCACTATGCTTACCCTCTAAATTTCCCTCCCTTTGTCACTCCACTCTCATTTGTATTCCCTTTGTTTTTTAGTCTTTCTCTATGTTGGACTGTTCTCTTGAGAATGCAAGTTTAACGCTGCAGGGTCCGTCTTTTCAGGCACAGCAACGTGGGAGCGCAGGGCGAAAGTGGCAGCTAGAGTGGGTGTGAATGAGAGGGTATTTGCATAAGCATTGATGGATTTTTTTTCTTCAGTTTCTGCTCTTTAAAGTTATCAGTAATGTCTTTATAACTGCAGTCAAATATATTCCTTCCCTTTATCAGCCTCCATCTCTCTCTATCTTTTTCTTTATCTCCACCAGACATGATGGAATTCATGTGGCTGTACTCCCTGTGCCAGTGTTCAGTGTCTGTAGCTGTCATTGTGGTGAGTGTGAGGTTGTGCATTGCGGTCAGCAGCGGCCGTACAGAAGCAAGAACCCAGGGTGTACAGTTGCAACCCGGCAGTGTGTCATGCTGCCTGCGGCTGTGTCTCGGCTGGGTGGGGGCTATTGGAGGTGCAGTCGGGGTCCCTGTGACTGTGCTGCTCAACCTGCGAACCCCTCAGTGTCTGTACACGTGCATAACCCTGGTGTGTTGCCCCCTGCTGGTGAGGCAGTTCACTATGTTCCTGTTAATGCTGCTCACATTGGATGCCCACCTGATGCATCACTTGGCAGTCAGGTGAGTCTGAAAATCCTTGATTTAAGCTAAGAAGTTCAAATGTCTTCTAAAATAAAATTAATAATGTCCTACACTGAATGTAAATTACTCTTTGCACTTTCAAATATGAAACATGCATTGCTTCAATACTTACCCTGTATGTGTGGGAGAGGGTAAATAAGTGGGTGGTGAGAGTCAACACTTAATCGTGTTTGCAGCAGTATAGGAGGGAAATCAATGAACGGTTAGAAGGCAAAAAAGCAGCAAACATGGCAAGATGTGCCATTGAATGACATACTGTTAAATCATAACAGGCTGTTTGTTTAGTGCTCAAACAGCACACAAATATACTGCTATGCAGGAGACAGGGGGGAGTCAATATCAATAAGCTTGAGGGGTGTAAGATGTTTGATTGACAGTGACCTATAAATCAATCTTTTCAGCAGAAGAGAGTCAGTATTGTGTTGTATCCACCAGTAAAGCAGTTTGTGTGAACGTGAACCACCTTAAAAACTATTCCAGGAGGAGACACTTGTGGTAAATTAAGGAGCTCTCTGGTGTACACATAACAGCTGAGGCTGATCTTTCTAAAAGTCAGACACTATTTTCTCAATCTAAGTGCATTTTTCTATTTAGGAATGATTGTTTTGTCTCACTGCTGAAAGTGAGAGATGATTTATGAAGAAGTGTCAGACTGTAGATGCTTGATAAAGACTTATGTCAATTCTTATAAGCAAAGATTTGGTCAAAACAAAATTTTTCATTCCCACATCCAGGTACACCTCAGTGATGACTCGTCAGCGCGCTCTCTGTGTGGTTCTGCTCTGCTGGGTGGGCTCCGTTCTCTCCTCTTTCGCCCAGTTCATCGGCTCAGATGTCCTCGACACCTGGAAGAACGGTGGGGCTGACTCCGGCACTGCTGGCCATGAGCTGCATGACAACTTGACCACCTCTCTACCTACTCTAACCCCTCCCCCGCCCCCTAAATATCACTATGTACGCAAAGTAATAGGACAGTACCTTCCATATGGAGGCTTCTTGTCGAAGTTTTATGTGGAAGACATGCACAACTTTACCTATGCTGAGTTTCACAGCAGCCACTGGGGAGCGTGTGCTCCTGATACAATATTAAGCCCTGAGTTTTTGGTCTATGTCCATGGTATGACTGTGTTTATGCTCCCGTTGGTTTGCCTGCTGGCTATCTACCTTGAGCTGCTGTGTACCAAGCCCAGTAACACTCCTTTTAGCCATGCAGACCCCCCTAAACAAGACTCCAGTCGGGTTCGTTCCCTTGCTTTATCTCTGTCTCTTTTGGTGGTGCTGTGCCTGCCATTGCACATCATCCATGCTCTCTTGCTTTTCCAACCCAATACCAATCTCCCTGCCTGGGCTCATGCAGTCACCGCTTTCCTCTTCCAGCTGTACAGCCTCGTACCGCAGATCCTCTTCACTCCTCCTAGGAAACAGGAGGGGGAAGAACGGGCGTCCTTTCCTGTCTCGGCCCCCCACCTTCCACCTGCAATAGCATCAGTTAGAGGAAAATCTGTGCGAATGGCTCTGTGTGAAGCAGTGCAGGCAGCTCCATGGGCGTCAGCCAAACACTCACTTAAAGCCAAAGTGTGCCCAGAGGTCTGAAATCTTAACACAAGACTTAGGTGGTTGTTGTCAATGTAAACATTTGTCATAAATTTAAGTTATAGTAAGTAAATTCATTTATTCCATGTTTTAGGTGCAGAAGACAAAACTAAGGCAAGCAGCTCACACGCCAAAGAATAAATACAGCATGTTTGTTGTTGGCTTTTTAACTCTAATCAACAACCCTGTGTTCACATGTTATGAATAACTCTGCAATTGAAAAGGCCAGTTAATTACCAGGTCCCATACCAAATGTCAGTACGAAAAAATTAAGTCTCCAGATGATGACTGCCATCCTGATCACAGATGTCTTGTTTTCTCTCGCTGCTTGTCCTGTGGGTCTTATTCTAAGCTTGTTCTAAGTCTCTGCTAAGCCAACCACCGGTAATGTAGATGTATGAGTGACAGCATTTAATTAAACATTTGGTAATAACATAGTGGCCCAGTGAGGATGCAGCAATGTAGGTGAAACATCATTAACCTGGTGGCTGTTTTGATTAAACTTGTAAATACAATGTGATGTTCTCCTGCAATAAAAAGGAGCCTTGCTTGCACTAATTGCATTGTTCATCTTGAACTGTGTTGGTGTTCGAAATCACTGATGAAGTCAGAAAAAGATTGAAAATCCATCTCTTATCGACTCTATTCACATATCAACTATTGTCCTGTCATGTCATGCTCAATGTGGGAAGCTCCAATGCTGTTTTAATGCCTACTGACAAGTTCCAAGTTGTAATGTAGGGAACTGTCATTTCAGCACTTCCATATTAATCTATAACTCATAGATAGATAATACAGTTGATAATGAACAACTGATGGGAATACATGCTAATTATTAAGCTTAAACATATCTGACCCTATTTAAACTGCCACTCTTCTCACTGCCACCATCTCTGACTGCTGTGGTAAAGGTTGTTTATCAGAAAAAAAAATCAGTATCTGATTAATTATTAATATTTATTCACTTATTGATGAATTAAAAAATAAAAACATTAAACAGGAAAATCAAGAATCTGGCTATATTTCAAGTCGAAATGAATTAACTTGTCATTAGGGTAAGCTAATGTTAACATTAAGCCACTTCTTAGCTAAAATTACCTTGAGCATTAAAGTGCCTATTCTAACACAAACATAATCCGTAGTAATTGCTATGTTGAACAGAAATTATTCACTCTCTGCTAATGTGATGTTAGCTAGGACCAAGTCAAATGCTAAAATCAGTGGTTGCATAACTGCAGCTACTAGGTTATCAAATATGTTGTTTTTTCTTAGAAAACTGCCCTAATGTCCTGCATTGTTTCACTCAGTTGCTTATCCATCAGGTAGC
Source organism: Notolabrus celidotus (assembly GCF_009762535.1). Classification (NCBI taxonomy): domain Eukaryota; kingdom Metazoa; phylum Chordata; class Actinopteri; order Labriformes; family Labridae; genus Notolabrus; species Notolabrus celidotus. The sequence continues at coordinate 11,689,240 of NC_048283.1, read as the reverse complement.
ACTGAATACATTGTAATATACCCAGCATTTATACACCTTACAACCTGGAATAAAGTAGTACAACATTATGCTAGCATATAAGCTTCCTAACTTGAGAGTGACAGAAGAAAGCTGGCATGAGATTGTTGTGAGTTAGCAACAGTAGAGCAACAGCTAATGTTAGCTTAGCCACAACTTCCTCTAATCTGGACCAGGTAACATCTGAATGCTAACTTCACTGTTTGAACATTTAACATTAAATGTGCATATTTGTGGTCAGTTTATGTTAGCTAGGATGTTATGAAGGTAGAGGATGTGTGCCAATTTAAGCTGTTTGCCAATTGTGAAGGTAATGGGTTAAAAACTGTGGTCTGTTGAATATATACAAATGCCTCTCCAGGTTTTCATTGTTTGTAGTGCTCTCAGCTACTGGTTACCCACAAAGGGGTGACAACTTTTTTCAGGTTCTCTATAGCTATAGAGAACCTGAAAAAAGTTGTGGGGGTATCCGTGCCTCTAGGGGTACGTGGGAGTACTGCAAGGGGTATATGTGACTAATGTAAAAAATAAAAAGTTGCATCACAACAAATTTTAAAAAATCTGATTAAAAACAACTTTATCAATAGAATTTAATTTTTTTTCAATGCAACATCAAATAGGGCACTATTTCCAAATTGAGCGTATTCATTCATGGGAAGACATAAGGAGAGGACAAGAAATGCAGTAAAAGAAAGGAAATGTATTTTAACTATTGTAACTGTGAAACATCTTGATGCTTCTTGTTTGACATAAATAAATTGGTGTGCTCCTTGGGCCATCAAAGGTACTAGCTGCCTCAATCTTTAATTATTTCTGAAAAATATTGCACTATGCAAAAGCATATAATTTGTGTCATCTTTCATTTCAATGTTATTATGACACTGTAAAACCACTTGCATACATTTATTCATGTTCTTTTCCCATACTGTTTCCTGAACATTTTTCTCGGCCATACAAGGGGGTACTTGGCTGAAATTGTTTTAGAAAAGGGGGTACACAAGCCAAAAAAGTTTGAGAACCCCTGCTCTATAGGACAACCTGAAACACGGATATGACATTATAACAGCATTTGAACCTACCTACCTGAGAATGACATCAGAGGAAAATAACTACCATGATATTCAGGTGTATTCGGATGCACATGGATGCAACCTTTCTTATCTAGGTTTAGTTTTTTGTTCCCTTCTGTCGTTAGCCAACCATTTTCCACCTCTTTATAGATCCATTATTTTTTCTCTCTCTCTCCTCACGTCTTTCCATCTCCTCTTTGTGTTCTCAAACAATGCACTGAGTACAGTATGTCTTCCATCACTACGAAAAAAAAAAAACCATCCTGACTGAAACACATTATTGATGGAAGAATCTGGTAAGTGAAAAAAAAAGAAGAGAAGATTTTTCCAGCTTTCCTGGCTCGGCTGCCCATTCAATTGTTCTGCGTGCCTCTCTGCTTCCTGATTATGCTCAGCCTCGACTCACTCAGCCACCTCAATCAATGCCTCATGCTATGCTGCCGCTCTGTACACACCTCTTTGCCACGCTTGAGTCCCACTGCCAAGACCAGTGGACATAAGCTGCGTTAGCCCTCCTATAGGGTCACCAGGGTTGGCTTTACAGACGGATAAAACTGTCTAGCATCCAATTTGTGTCTAATCCACTTTATAGCCACTAAAAATATTAAAAAACAGTCTTTTGATGGAATTCCATATCTTTTGCAACTCGTGGAGGTGATTTACAACTATCATAAATGGGTCATAAACAGGTGGATTCTCTGATCTGAGCCCGTTCCAGGACGTTAATCGTTGAAACCAGCATTGTAGAGAAGCAGCATGAGTTATTCATAAATTTCTCTCTGTCGTTAACAGGCCATATTATTACTGCATGTCATAAACTCCGGCAGGATACAAGTGGCTGTTGTCTGGCTTGTCTCAGTCTCATTTTTGCTCATGTCTATTGATTAAATAATCATCCTCTCTGGTGGTTTGATTGTCATCAAGCCTAGCAGAATGGTATCATTGTTATGGTCAGATAATGGCTGGTTTCCTAGGACATAGCTTTCAGAAGCAGAGCGGGCAATTATGCATCAATAATCTCACTGAATGTAAAATCATTAGATCGCTCTTTATGGAAAACATACTAAAGAGTTCTTCAATTGAAAAAGTTATTTTCTTGTTCCTGTTAGAAGATGAAGAAATTACAGAATCAAACACAACCAGACTGAATGCTGTGAGCCAAATACCAAAAAAAAAACCACATTGTTTGAAGGACACACATATAAAGAGACAACATTCTCTGTTTTATTACTCTTGGACCAGCAGCAGGTCTGATAGCAGATGCTACCTGCTCTACCTTTGCGTCACCATAAACTGAAGATATGTCTGCTGTCGATGTGTGCGTGCGTGTGTGTGTGGATTGTTTGTTGGCCACAGTGTCAACTCATGCTGGTAGCGCCTGGCAAGTCCATTACTTTGATTGCCGTTTGACAATCTGTCTTTATGACAAGCGACCGTGGAGCCTCACCATCGATGGCAGAGAAACACATCGATCTATCACCCGGCGACCTCCGGCGGCTTTCAAATCTAGCCCCGCACACAGATGGACATGTTGAGTGCTTCTCGACAGAATCGGGTATTGATTGCGTGGAAGTTAATGGCAGAGTCATATTTTTCTGTGTGCATCTGACTCAACCCTCCTGTCGCCCTTTCTTCCCTGCTATCTGTTCTTATGATTCATTAGCAGGGCCACAGATTCTTCTGGTTTGTTTATTCTGATTATCGTGGGCTGCTATTTCTAACAGGTTTCATGTTTTTTATCTTTCTCTTCCCACCTTTAATTCCACAGTCCTCTTTTGATGTTATCAAATGCTCCACTTATTGTTCTCTTTCTACAGGACTTCAAGGAAAAACAGCTTCTGTTGAGAAAGCGAATCCAAAAAAACAAAACAAAAAAAACAGTCTGATCCCAAAAAGTTATTTTTGGATTCTTTTTTATTTTGTCGTGCTTTGTATCTTTCCCCTATAAAGAAATAGTTAGCTATATATCAACAATGACACATGGACTCTAAAATAAACAAGAGTGAAAGACAGGAGAAGAGACGACTAGGCACAGGAGACGAAGAGAGAGAAAGATAGAGAGGAAAAGCGAGGAAAGGTAAGAGTGAAAAAAGACAGCAATTTCTCTACAATAGAACCAAAAACAAACCATGGGAAGTGTACATTTCTTTAACATTTACAATTTTTAATAATAACAACGGCAATAATAATAATAACATTAACAACAATCATAATTGTTCAAATAATAATAATAATTAATAAAAAATCAATAAGACCTCTGGTTTCTCATAAAGACAAATGATTTTTTTTATTCTTTTCTTCTTTTTTCTTTAAAGATCACTGGACAGTAGTTTGTTCGGCTTTGCGCCTCTATAGGCTAATATTCTGTGTTAGTATATTTGTTTCATAACGTGTTTCAATAATCAATAGTAAACTGTTTTCATATTTCTTAAAAGTTTCCTTTAATTTATGATGCTGTTCATTTTTTATACAAATAAGGACTTCAGAGATATGTATACTTGTTCTGTGGACATGTGTACTGTACGAATGAATGTGTGCATGTATCTGCATATGTGTGGTAGCATTCAGAAAAAATATCCATCCGTCTTCTTAACTCACTCACTCACTCCCTTTTTTTTCACTATCACTCCTCTTGCCCTTCTTATGAAGACTTTTAAACCTTTTGATCCTTTTAATGACATTCTAAAATAATTAAGCTTTTCTTTAATGCCTCGGCAAGTCATATTAATTTCTTCGTTGTCAGGAACGCAGCCCAACACTAATCCTTTCATTATTAGGAGCCAACAAAGGAGGAGTGATAGAGAGAGGGAGGGAGGGGGAAAGACAGAGAGAAAGAGAGGTTTAAGGGAGAGGATGTAACAGGTGAACCGGGAGGAAGGAGGAAGAGGAGGAGGAGGGTCAATTAAAGAGATAGGAGAGCAAACCTCCAAATTAGAAGTATGTGCACAAAAAAGGAGCAAAAATCTGATCTTTTTGCTGAAATAATTGACAGAGGGAGGAGAAGGGATTGCAAAACAGAGTGAGCTAGTTTGTCCAGAGAGTCTGATAACTCCTCTGGACTTAGCGCTAACACACTCCTGTGTTGTTAAAGTATTTAATATGAGTCGGGCTCTGCTGGAAAGATGTTTTGGCAATTTAAAAAAAATTCAATTTTCTAGCATCCAGCGCTCAATAGCTCTTGGTCAACTCATCAGCTCCCCCTCCCCTCCCTTGCATGCTGCTCCCTCTGCCTCCGCCTGTTAAGGACTGAGCTTTGTGCAATGGATGGTTTTCTCCAGGCGTGGAATTATAGCAGTCATCTGCTTCTAATTCCCCTTCCACTTTGGCGGCTGCACAGGCGGAGTGCCTGTTTTCTTTGTGCTCCCTCGCTTCCCTCTCGATCAAAATAATTATGGCGTCATTTCATTTTTTTTGTCTGCATTCACCTCGGCCTCTCCTCCTACCTTCTCTCTCTGTGTCACTCTCTGTTTTCCCCAGTTTGTCTGACTAACAGTATATATGGCACAGACGTTAATGGCTGGTCGGTCTATAGGCTTTCTTTTTCTCAGTCTGTCTCTGTGTGTGTGTTTGTGTGTTTGTGTGTGTGTGTGTGTGTGTGTGTGTGTGTGTGTGTGAGATGAAGTGGAATGAACTGGTGGGATGGACTGGCGGTGTGCGGTATCTGTATACAGTCGTTTTCAGAAGGCTGCCTTCTATGGCGCATTGTATAGAAGTGTTGGTGTGTGTTTGTGTGTGTGTGTATACTGTATATAGGTGGGAGACAGGGGAGAGGGAAATAGAGGGAATGAGGTCAGAAGGAAGATAGAGAGGGTAGTTGGGGTAGGGACAGAGAAGGGCTACAGTAGGTACTCCTTCTTGCCCTGGCTGGCGTCGTTCCCATTGAGGAAGGCCTCCTGCACCTCGCCGTGTTCATCCAACCCACTGGCCTCATGGGTAAGATAGGAACCTGTATGACAAAAGATGGAAAGGGACAGAGAGAGAGACAGAAAGAGAGAGAGAGATACCAAGAGGGACATTGGAGGGGGAAGGTTAGGTGGCAAAGCGTCATTATAATTGCGGCGCCCATGCAGCAATATCAAACCAATCAGGCTTCATATTATTGTACCTGTGACTGATTAATTCATTAGTTAACTGATTGTTAGGTCAATACCAAGCAAGAATAGGCTCTCGGGTACGATAAGAGCCTACAGGCGGAAATTAGAGGTAGTGAGATGGACAGAGGAGGCAGAAAAAAGAGGAGAAGATAATAGAGAAGAAAATGACAGGGGAGGGAGGGTGGAGAAATTGGCAGAAAAGGGGTGGAGGGGAGGTTAGGTGCAAGAGAACAATGGCACTTTTGCGTCACTCAGAAAGCCATTAAAGACATTTTAACACCCCTCTGGTCGGTTTGATTAATGATTCGGTGCAGTGCGGGTTACAGAGTGCAAGAAGTGCTCAAGTCATCTTCCTGCTTGAGTGTCCCTTCACTCTCAGGGGTGAGTGACACTCTCGTTCTCCCTCACTGCAGAGTCTGACTGGCACGCTGACAGACACAGTAGGCTGACGACAAAGCCTCTAATGGCTCTGTTTCAACATGGTTTGGTTGTAATAGTCCTGTCTCTGTGCTGATTGGTGGTCAAGCCAAACTGAATGTTGACTGACGGCTTGTCCATAGCCAAAGGGTTAAGTAATGGCTGGTTGCTGCCGGGGTATACGCTGTTCCCGGATCAGTTCTTGGCAGCTGTGGTGCAAAATCGAGAGCTGCCAACTGAGGGCACTTAAAAAGATAGGGAGCGCAGGGAGGCTGCTTTTAATAGATGAGCCTTGATACACTAACATATAGTCATAAAACACGGGGACCACACCTACATTTCCCACCCCACCCTATTTCTTCTGCTGTCTCGGCCAAGGTCGTCCATCACAGATAGTGTTCGCCCGCAGAGGAGCATCGCATCCTGTCTGCTTCATGCTGACAATTTTACACCTCAGTTTGAAATATTATTTTCAAGGAATCCAAGTGTTACTGGCCTGCAATTATTTTTTCACAGCATGTTACACCAACAATTGGAGAAATTAAGGAACATGCCTGTGAAAAATGTGATAAATAGTCTAACTTTCAGAGCGTGCCCCCTGCTTGCGAAAGGTACTTCAGGGTGGCAAGGTGTGTGTGTTTATGTGAGTGTGTGTGTGTGTTACCTTTCTGTCGGACAGAGCACCAGATGGTGACAATGAGGACGCAGATGACGGTGAACACCAGCAGTGCCAGAACGCCACCTATCACTGCATACGGTACTGCGCTGTGGGTCTCCACCACTGCACCGGGATCTGAGGAAGAACAAAAGAGACAAATAGTGCGTGTGGGTGGAGGAGAGGGTAAATATAAAGGGAAGTATGGAGATAAAGGGAGAGAGAAGTGCTGGCAGGGAATCAGGCAGAGAGAGAAATGGATCAAAAGTGAAAGCAGGAGAGATGTTAAGGTAGAAAAAAAAAATATATATATTAAAGTGAAAGAAAGAAAGCACATTTAAACGCAGGAGGGGGAGAGAGTGTACAGGGAGTGAGAGGAGAAAAGAGAAGTCAATACCTTCCACCCAACTTGCATTATCACCTTTCATCACCCCCCCCCCCCCCCCCCCCCCCCCCCCACCCCACCGCACGAAACGGCAGACAGTGAGAATAAAAATGGGTGAGAAAAAGGCGGAGAAATGAAGAGAGTGAATAAAGAAATATATGTCAGCCTCCAAAAACCCACTTCAGCCAAGCACCTGTCAAGACCACAATGCATTTTAAATGAGGCAAACTTTGAGTGTGTTTACACCCTGACTGGTGTAGCCCTGGGAAACACTTCAACTCCAAATTTTGTGACACTATGTAGTTGAATATTGGAGTCGTGGTAAGGAATTATTCAAGTTAGCCTCACCTTATACCAACTTTACACCGCTTTAAAATAAAGAAGACACAAAACAGAAGAATAATGAAAGAAAAAATAGGTTAGAGTTGGAATAATGAGTCAATTAAGCAGTTTTCATCATTTCAATTTTAAATGATGATAGTTTTAATAATGGATTAATTGTTTTTGTCATTTAAAATGAGAGAAATGCCAAATATTTACTGGTTCTAGCTTCATGTATTGGGGTTTTCTGTTTATTCCTTTAATTTCTCTGCAAGTCCTTGAAAATTATTACATTTTTATCATAATTTTATAGACTCAACAATTAATCCATTAGTCAAGGACATTGTCAGTAAAGCAGCTGTTATCTGCACACTTTATACATCCAAAAGCAAAACTTCATAGCAAACATGTGATTAAGCACAATCTCACTGGCAAATACTGGCTGCCAGCAGCAGATCAGGGGATTGATAGTGTGCAGGAAATTATATACGGAAAGTAAGTGCAAATGAAGGTAATCCGTGCTTTAAGAAAAGTAGGTCTTGAATGCAGACTTAAATATCGAGACATTTTCTAAGTCGCTGACAGCAAACAAAAGTTCTTTTTTCTCTCTATGAAGGGGTTTAGTGGTTGAGTGAAAGAGCTGGTAGGGCCAATCGGAGGCAAGGACACAGAGTTATTGATGCAGCTCATGGACCTTGACAGAGCAGAATTAAAACATGAATCATTAATACCAAGCTTACACATAGAGATCAGGAGAGAAGGAGAGGGTGATTTTGGAGGGGAAGTATAGGAGGAAGGGCAGAGATTGACAGCAGAAGAGAAGAAGGTGTGCTCTCAAGCGTGAATTTTTTGGTTAAGTGTGTCATTGAGTGCTTCAACAAAGAGTGTCACATTGCTGCTCCTGTATGATCAAGTATTGGTGTGCTTGTATGGGCAAAATGAATACAGGTGCTTCAGCGGGCACACAGGTCATGTTTGATCCAAGTGATTAAAGGGCTGTAGGATTGACCATGTTCACCTGGCTGCGGTCATGTTCAGTGTGGGACCACAAATGCTGTAATAGTTTCATTCTTCATTTCTTACAACTTATGAGCTTCTGTCAGTTAAAAGCAAATGTTAGCATATATTTAACAGAACCTAGCTGTTGTTGTCATTTGCTATGGGGTGGCTGAATGTTAACCTAACCATCAAGCAGAGATTTGATAGAAAGGCATGCATTTCCAGTGGGGGACAGTAGCAGAGTAAATTTACTTGAGTACTGTACTTAAGTAAATTTTTTGAGTATCTGTACCTTAGTTGAGTATTAATTATTGGAGGAACTTATTACTTTTACTCCACTACATTCAGAAGACAATTATTGTACTTTTTACTCCACTACATTTCTATCAGTGCTCTAGTTACTCACTACTTTTGCTTTGAAGTCAGCTCATGAATTTCCTTCTCTTTCTGAAATCTGATCCCTAAGACAGTAAAATGTGTTTGTGTAGTTCTGTTTGTCTCAGTGGTTCAGCCGTACCTGTATATCGTGCGTCTCCATGGTTGGAAGTGGAGCAAACACAGAGCAATTTTCACTCAGATCAGGCAGTTCATTTAGAGGTGGTAATGATGGCTATAATTCTCCACCTGAGCACCCATGGCCATATCTTCAGCCCGTGTTAGAGGTTTTTGAAATGAAGAATGATACGTATCATTTCAAATGTTCTCCCTATTTCCCACTCTGCCCAAACATACAAACATTCACTGTCCAACCTGAGAAAGCGTGTTGAGCTACGTAGCATTTGTTTCATTCCAGATGAACATTTCAAACTAAGTTGCTGTTTTTATTCCATGGTATAGTTTCTCGAGGTTTCAAGTAATATTTTCTAGATAAACATGATGTAACAGAATGTACTCCTATGTATTCTTGACTGCATTTATGTATTGTGAAAATGTGTTTTGAGATATTTTAAAAAGTACTTTGAAAACTTAAGTATTTTTAAAAGGAAGTACTTCAGTACTTTAATTCAAGTAATAATTTGACATCTATACTTTGACTTAAGTAATGAAGCTGTGTACTTTGTCCACCAATGTGCATTTCTAGCTAGCAGTCATGTCAGCTAGGGATTTACTATTTCTACTTGTTAGCCAACATAGTGTTAGCTAAAAACATAGTTAGCCTAAAAGATACTATATTGCTAACACAGCACATAGTGTTAGCAAGAGAGTGGTTGATCGCTAACATTTGCTGTTGTCAGTTGGTAGCTAATGCTAAGGCACTGTGAGGAGTTTTGAACAGATTTTGAAATAGTCTCACTCTTATACTGATGTCTTTTCATGAGCCATGAAGTAAAATGAAATGATCAGCAACAATATTGCTTGTTTACTTTTAGTAATTTTAGTGCCTGTGAAAGAGTCAGATATTCTGTGAAAAAAACTAATACTCACAAGGAAGTATCTATGTGTAGGACACCACTGGCAAAGTTGGGCAGTGACAAGTATGAAAGCAAATAAGATGTTTTTTTTCTTTAGATATGTTTCTTTTTACATATTGTTATTTACTCAAGTCTGACATGTAAGTATTGTTTTAGACAGAGAAACTCCACCACCAGGGCTTTTCTAGATAAAAGAGCTAATGTACAGGGCTTAATGTATATGTTGCGAGTGCTTCCCTGCTCTGTGAGGACAAGACAAACAGTGTGTATATTTACGGTATCCAGACATTTATTGGGACACCAGAGCATCGATCATGACACAGGTCTGTGACAGGGTAACATTAAACCAGTACATCTGGTCACCTTTTGTAAGCTTACAGTAATAAATCAGAGCTTATAAAGTTTTGTCATTGTTGTGTTACATTTATTCATTTGACCTGGCTGCAAATCAGTACATTACTTCATCACTCTGCACTCTGCAAAAAAGCTGCCCTGACTAAAGAAAAGTAGTACTAATTAAAAAAAGAAATCCATTATTCATATATTGGCTTTGGCAGGAGCCACATCTTTACTATATAGATGATGGTGCTCACAGGAAGTGCAGTTTTCATTCTGGTTATACATTACAGATCGGGGCGCCGGTTTTGGCTTAGTGGCGCCTCAAGCAACCTGTGGCCCCTTATTTCACTCCCCAATCTATCCACCATCTTATCATCATGAAATTAACTAACTTGAAATTAGCTCTAACTTGAAATACAATTTAATTTCCCCCTGGATTTTTCACGTTCTTTTATCTTTTAGTTGCTTATTGATCGAGAAGTGGTAAAATTATACTAATTGTCATATTCCCTGAGTTTATAAGCCTTATAAATTGTGACACTAAAGTACAATGTTATAATAGCATTTAAACTCCCTATACCGAAAGTTATGTCAAAGGGAAAATAGCTGCTGTGTAAATGGCTTTGTCCTCATTTGGTAAATTTCCCAAGGCATGAAAAAAAAGCAAGAATTCAAGCGCTTTACCTTTGCCCTAAGCTCCCATGTACTAAATCCACCACTGCCAAAAGCTCAGCAGGAAATATGTCAGTATTAAAAAGTGTGCTGCTCTTAGTGAACGCTCTACAATGATGCATCACCATTAAACATTCACTAAAGTTCTCAAGCTGTGGCATGTCTTGTGACTCTTTATGACATATGCCCAGCAGGTAAACAACCTCCACCTGCAGCAGAAGGCGGCAGCGGCAAAAGGAGATCAAGAGAGATGCTCTGTTTCCCTTGCTTCATCTCTCTTTAAAGAAAGTAGACACACAGCAGCTGAAGGTATGGAGAGAAAGGATAGCAGTGTAGCCAAGCAGACTTTATTTCTCCTGCTGTGCAGCATTCATCTGGGAGAAAACGATTAGAGAACCACCTGGAACCCTGATTTGTCTTTCTTCAGCTCATTCTCTCTCACTCCCTGTATGTATATGTGTGTGATGTGAATGTGTATGCAGATAAATGTGTTGTGTAGCACCTTCCTCTCCCTCCAGAGGCCAGCGTCAGTCAGCTAAAGCCTGCAGGGTGTTGCCAGTTTTCTTCAACTCCTAACGCAGATTCATCTTCAGTACTCACCAAGCACCAAGACACTAACCCCCCTCAAAACACACACACACACACACACACAGACAGACAGACACACAAATACACAAATGCTGACTGGACAGTGTGTGTGTGTATGTGTGGGGAGCATCAAAAAGCAAGTGATAAGAAAGGGAGAGGGAGGATGGATGTTTGTGCATGGTGCACATTGAGCGTCTGCAGGCACGTACACTCATGTAGATGCAGGGCAAAGGAAGGTTGCAGGGGAAAGTGTATGTATGTATGTGTGTGTGTGTGTGTGTGTGTGTGTGTGTGTGTGTGTGTGTGTGTGTGTGTGTGTGTGTGTGTGTGGGTTTGTGCGCGCAGGCCACCTGAGAGTCATCAAATGAGTAAGGGAGTGAAAGACACCAAAGGAGAGCAGGGAAGGTCGAGCAGAGATAGCAGAGGCAGAATAAAAAGGTGTGTGTGTTACCTTTTGGGTCCGGGGCAGCTCTGGTTATTAGGCGGGTTGGGGTGGTGGGATGGGAGGTGATTTGTTGGGTGGTAGGAGGAGGAGGAGGGGCCATGGTAGTGACTGACACATTATCTACAGACAGACAGGGAATGGGATAACACACATACACAAATGCTACATTCACTACACAAAAACATGCAATGACATTTCAACAAAGGCGATGCAGGGTTTTACAGAGAAGTCACATAAAACAGGACACATGCTTTATTATTGCTGAATATTAACTATGCTCACAAGCTACTATATCTCAGCATCCTACTCTATCAACTCATTGGACAATACTCCCAGAGAGAGTTTGGCTTTTGGAAGAAGGTTTAAGAAGGGAGAAGAAAAATGCAACAACTGGAGGAAAGAGTTATTTCAAATATGCTGATCAGCAATCCAGGCTGATGCCATTTCGATACGAGTGACAAATGTTACTAATTATTTTCCCAAATTGACTGTTTGTGCGAAATGGAATCGATCTGGACTCCTGACAAGCGATAAGGACATGGACAAATGGTGTTCTCTGGCAGGCCCGTGGGTCTGCAGAGGGGGTTAAAGAAGACGTTTACAATAGCAGGGACACGCTGTAAAGCAGGGGCTGACGAGAATTACACCTGGCAGCATGACATTCATCTATGATGCAGCAATCGGAGTATATAGGAACACATTCTCTATCACTGACACATTTTCTATGGTACAATGGCAGGAGAGACAGAGACATTGTCTGTGACAGATGCATTCCCAATGGAACAGTGCCATGCAGGGACTGAATCATTCGATAGCGAACAATAGCTTGGATCTTGACACATTCTCCGAAATCAATGGCTGAGACACAATGGTAGGTAGAGAGAGGGAGAAGGAGACAAGTTCATATTGGCGTTAAAGACAAAAATAATAGCTGACGAGAGCTGAAAGGATGGAGAAGTGGGTGTGAAAGTGTGTCTGTGTAAGCGTGTTGGCACTTAAAGAGTGAATAGCATGCCACTTTATCAAACAATCTCTGTGGAACGGCAACTTTCAAAGCTTTCCACGTACTTGAAGTCTTAGAAAACACACGCACACACACACACACATAGAGATGAATATGTAGTCCACACAATGATTCTTTAAAAATTCACACAGGCTTATGCACACACACACACACACGCAAACCCAGACTACGTGCTCATGCACACTCATACAGAAAAGCATAATTGGCCATGAACACACACCCTCAAAGGCATGTACAAAGGCGAAGCACACAAACACACACACTCACACATACACACACTGCCCTTTCCTGCTCAGGAGTAATTTATTGGTAAGTATTCCTCTGTCTCTTCTCTCCCTTTCTCCCACTGGCCCTGAGATCATCAATCTCTTTTTGCACTCTTCTTATGTCAGCACTATACCTCCCCCGTTCTTTTTTTCTTTTCTTACAGCCCCACGCGGTCGTCTCCTCGTAAAGAACTGTACATGATGCACAGAGTATTTCGTAGGGAAGACAAAAGGATGAGGTGAGTTTTCTTAGAAATAAAGTGAGAGAGGAAGCAAAAGAAAAATTACCCAACAATTACCTCAGATGGTGCGTCTGCTGCACTTTTGTGTAAGTGTGTTTCATGTTTGTGTGGATACATGCATGTGTGTGTGTGCGTGTGTGTGTGTGTGTGTGTGTGTGTGTGTGTGTGTGTGTGTGTGTGTGTGTGTGTGTGTGTGTGTGTGTGTGTGTGTGAGAGAGTGTGTGTGTGTGGTTGTCATTTAAGTCTGAGGATTAATGGCTGAGGGCGCTGCGATAATTAACTGGACAATGATTAATTTCTCCTCATGACCTAAAAATGTGCTTTCTCATATTTCCAAGTGTTTTTTTTAATCTTCCTTCCACCACATCTTCGTTCTTTTTCTTCTTCTTCTTTTTAACCAAACTCTCTTTTCCTTATTTGCAACCCCCCCTCCCTCCTTCATTTGTCTGCGTCTCTGGTTTCATTCCTCGGTGACTTCGTTCCCTCACAGCCTCTCTTCAACTTAATTAAGGAGAATGCCATACAGCTGTCGTACTCTTGGCCGATAGCGTCATTTTTTTTTCTACATCATATTGTTATTCATTAACACTATATGGCTGCCAATCAGGCACACAGCCCATGTTATTTCCAGGGATGGATGTGGCGGCACTTGCGATAATGACGTTTCTACTCGTATCTCATTCTGGCAGAAGTGTGCCTGAGGATGCTGCTGCTGCCATTTTGGATGAGTCCTGTTATTCCTACATGTTCACTGGTCCTGATTATAAAGGGGCCTTGCCCAGAGCAGTGGCAGCTCCAGCTGTCAATCAGTGCAATGAATGCTGGCCACTGGTCAGAGGTCCACAGCTCAGGCCAGAAAGGCCAACACTGATTGGCTGAAGACTCACTTGAAATTCTCTCAGACACCAATAGAGCTGCATTTGTCATGTGTGGTGGGTAACAGTTTTCAAGACAATTTTTCCAAACAAAATTGACTCCACATTATCTCCGTCTGGCTTCCTCTGCCACAAGCCGCCAACCTATTTCCACTCTCACTCTCATTCCATGTTTTTTTGAAAGTCTCACTTCATTAAATGAATGTCTATGTTTTTTATTCCAATTATCCTGACGGCTCATTACAACAACCAAGGAGACACAGACTAATCCCTGGTCAGCTAGTATCCCACTCCTGTACTCGATGTACCGATCCTTTCTTTTTCTATTACTCCCCTCTGCTTTCCAGGAATCATGCTATATGACTATTAGTGTCTATGTTTTACAGATACACACACACACACACACACACACACACACACACATACACATAAGTGAGTTACGTATGCAAACGAACAATTATTTTCTCTGATTCTCTTCCTCTCCATCTTTCTTTTGCTTTTCTTTCTTTCTTTCTTTCTTTCTTTCTTTCTTTCTTTCTTTCTTTCTTTCTTTCTTTCTTTCTTTCTTTCTTTCTTTCTTTCTTCCTCTCTCTCTCTCTCTCTCAGCTTCTCCCACACTCTCTCATGCAATTCAATTCTAATGGGTTTTATTGGCTTGGCGATTCATCTGAGTGCAGCAGCTCAGTTCAATTACATAAGGGAGCCCTCCGGGCTTTCAGCAGACAATCTGCAACATTCTCCTCCGAGTCACACGCACACGCCTTCACGTGCGTCTTTGTGTATAGACATAGACATAGACACACACACACACACACACACACACACACACACACACACACACACACACACACACACACACACACACACATAAAAAATCCAATTTCTGTTTAACAATGGTGGCACAGAGATGAAACAACCAACAGAGGCCACATCCTTTCACATTCAGTAGAAACTTGCGTGAGCCTGTGTGTGCTTTGTGATTCATTTAAGCATACTTCCCACATTTGTTACATTAATGTATTTCTGATAGTTGCAGAAAGTTAATTTCTTCCCTCTAACTTGTGAACACTTGGTGTATGTGCACTCCAATGAAAAGTATCTCACTCCTTCAGAAAATCATTAGCACAAATCTGGAAAGCTATCCTCTATTATCGGAAAAAATATACGTTTACATGGACCAGTTACAATTAGAAAATGCTTCATGTTAACACCTGAGTCGAAAACCGGCCCATTTGCAAAGGAATGTAATTGTGATTGAGGGAGGTGGTGTACCCCATTTCTTATTTTGATCAATATACATGTAAGTATTTAATCTGATGTCTTTCTTGATAAGATAAAACAGTTCTTACTGAGCATATCTGCTCCATGTGACGTGGGGCAAACATGTTATTACTGGAATGGATGAAAACATGGCGGAAATAAAGCCAAACTCATCTTTAGCTCACATAACTTTTTTACAGGAGACTTTGATGATTGCTGAATTTTTCAATGGTCTTAAGGTTGGATACACTGAGTTGTTTAGATAAGTTTATTGAAAGTTGAACAAAACTGGTGTTCTGTTGAGATGTGCTACATTGTCAAAACATGCTTATAGCTCAAATCCACAGCAGAAGTTATCAATCTGTGCTATGTTACATCACTGCTCCCCTCACTTGCATTTTCAGAGAAAAGGGAGCATGTTTCATATTAGATTGCAGAAAAAACACATATCAATACACTAATATCCCAAGTAATGTTCCCAGCACATGCATGCCCAGACATGCTGAGAAGCTTTTCAGTATCTGGATGCACTATTTGGTAGAACCGCCCCCTTTCCATTGAACCATCAATTAAATCCGTAACCCCTCCCTTCTCTCCCACTACCTGCAGATTACGCTGGCAGAGAACTCTGTGCATGACAAAATGGTTTTATTCAGATTACATGCTTGATGCATGTACATGCACATCTTATGCGGATCTCTTTATTTAGCTGCCATGTCAACAGAGAAATTGGAATCTCTAATCAGAGGGATTTTCATCTGCTCAAGGAAATATTGCACTTGGAACTTCAGGTAATGAGAGCACCCCTGTGAGCAATGACCACTTTTTGGGGCTTACAGTTAGGGATGCACCCATCCTACTTTTTAGGTCCCAATACCGATATCAATACCTGGGCTTTGGTATCTGCAGATACCAATTAGTCGATCCGATCCTGGGTATTGATTTAACAATCTCTATTCCTCAATGTGAGGATAGAATCATGTTTTGGCAACTTCAGGCTTTTCTGACTTGATGGTGAACTGTACCTGGGTTCCAAGTGCTAAACCAGAGGCTGGAATCCCTTAATTTCAAGGATCCGGAACAATTAAATCCAATAACCTGTCCATATTTTCACACTTTGAATCCATTAATAGAAGGTTTCTTGCTTATTTGCAGTACGCTACAGCTGATGTAAACTTCTTCCTTTGGGCTCCTATTACATTTTTCAGTGCGACTGCCATCCGTGGAAATATTAGCGCTGCACATGTTGCAAGGTTCAGGCAGAGTTGTTAGCAAAGAAGCATGCACCTAAACTGCAGAGCATCTTTATCCTCCATCATGCTCCACCGGGCAAAAATGCACAGACCGGCCGGCGCTGATGACGTAGGAGACGCACATGGCTGTTATAAACACAGAAAAGCATAGAACTGAGATGAATAGATCTGCCATATGGATCTGCACTATACATCGGTCCTTTGTCACTGATATCCGATCTAGCTTTTTGAGTCCGATCTAGCCGATATCCGATACCTGGATCGGATTGGTATATCCCTACTTCCAGTGTAGCCAGCAGTCACCAGCTTCTTTGCCTTTGTTTACAAGTTGATAGAAGCTCGAGACGCAAGAATGGAGTTGGTGTTAAGACACATTTAGCCAAACTTTCAAGCAGATATCTGTGACATTACGTGAAGCTCCATTGTTGTAAGATAACTAGGTTCCAGGATGCATTACTATTTGTGTTTCTCCATTTGCTCCCCATATGGACTGTTTTCCTGCGTACAGCGAATACCAGCTGAAATGCATGTGAGTGATAAACTCCCAACAAACATAACACTTCCAACACCTAAATCCAGAGCCTGTGCCTGTAAATAGAGATTATAAACAGATCAAAGCTCACAGGCTCACAAACCCATACATAGAGGAAAAATTGTGACCACATAGTCAGATAAAGCTCAGCTTTGATGCATCACGACTTTGCATCGCTCTTAGGAATGTCTGCTACCTCTCGCTCTCTGTTCTCCTGTGCCAGCATTAAGCTTGTCTCCCTTCACAAAGTAGCAGCGCCTAAAGCACCTGCAACAAATTGGCAGACACATTTTGCCTGAGTTTGTACCCAGCATTCAGACCCTGATGGCAGATAACTCTCACAGAGGGAAGGTTGACATAAACTGAAAGGAAGGAGAGAGACGAGAGGGAGCGCTGCTAGTTTTTTTGCACCTGCAATAAAATGATTCCTTTTCTGCTGACTCATCCTTTATCACACACAACCTCCAGCGATACCTCCTTTTTTCCCCTCCCTCAGAGCACCCTGGGATTCCCTCTGGGAAGGCTGGAAGCCAACTCAACTGACATCCCGTTTATCTGACAAGCTGCGGTACTGAATGTTAACCTGCCTCCGACCTCCACTGTCCTTCTTCCCTCCCTCCCCATCTTTCTTTCCTCCCTCAGTTACACTCTTCCCTCTCTCTCTCTGCGCCTTGCGCCTTCCTGTCAGAAATCCGGGGCCTTCTTGGAGTGAAGACACTGAACTGCAGCTGAACCGAGAGCGGAGGGCAAAGCAGTTCCAAGGTGAAAACAGTAGAATGGGTGTGGGAGGAGAGGAGGGAGACGAGGAACTGGACAGGTGGTGTAAAAGAGGTGAGAACAGCGGGCAGAGACAAAAGAAGGAGAGGATGCTGAAGAAAAAGAAGAAGCAACCCAGGATGGAGAATAACAGAAGAGAGGTGTAGGAGAAAAAGAGGCAGAGAGGTTGAAATCATAGTGACTAGAAGAGAAAATAAGCCAACAGAGAAGATGAGTGAGAGTGGGATGATATTCTATGATTTAATTTTAACCTCTAAAGTCTTTAGGTAAGCGGAGAGCTTTGCTACAAAATGAAATATTCACTTTTTCAGATAAAAAAATAGAAAAATAAGACACCCACTGTAACACTGTGGGTGCAGGAATGATGAAAAGCATACACTGGATAAGTGTTTTGAGTTATGAGTCAGCTTAACATATTTTACAGAGAGGAGTCATTTTTATTTTCAATATTGACTGATGAACTTTGTGTTTAATCATCAGGAGGAAGCACTTCACTCGCAGGTGTTAAGCCCATGAGGTTTATTTGCTTTGGCAGTGATGCTCAGCAAACACACACAGTTTTATAGTCATGTAACATTCACAAGGACACACATATAACTTTAATTATCATCAGCTAAGTGTAAGGAGTAAATATGACATTTCCTGATTAGAATTAGCATCAACTTATTTAGGTTATCAGCCGTGACTTACAGGAGAGTTAAGAGCAATTTTCAGGCGTCTGTGCAGTATTTTGATGGCTGAATCAACAACTCTGAGCTTTTGAGATAAGGTTTGAAACAATCTGCCCAGTAGGCGAGAAGAGTTTTTTGAGGTACTGCAAAACATTTCTGATGTCGGGCAAAAGGATTTAAGAAACTGATTTCTGGAAATCCGGGATGCAGAGCAGGCTAATGCTGGTCGTTTTTCTGGCCTTTTATGGATTCTAGTTGAGGAAAGATTTTCTTTTATTTTAAATGTACCATTTTTTTTTTAATGAAAGATGATAAGAAATAAGAAAAAGGCAGCCAAATCTAATTAATGACCAGCACAGAGCAATGGCATGAAATAAAAAAGACAAATGATGAAATGTAGAGGAAGAAAAAATGGGCACAGCGGAAAACAAATGAAGACGATGGTTAAAAAATGGTGAGGGAGGGCGAACTGAGGAGGATGGAGAAAGACAGAACACTTTTCTACAGTGGTGGCAACACACATCAAAGCTCAACGTGTCTAACCTTCTGGATAGGGAGCGAGAGAAAAAGACACACACAGTGACGGAGAGTGGGAGGGAGAGGGAGGGGAAGTGGGAGGGGGATGTCACCTTTCATCTTAGTACTGTTGCCACTGCTGGATGCCTGTGGAAAGCTGCCATTATGCGCGCTGTTTGATGCGAAACGTGCACGTACCAGGGCTTGATGCGTGCGCGCGTGTGTTTCGAGGGAAAGAGAGGGTTAGTGTGATGGAAAGATGAGGGGGCGCTAACCAATAGCAGTCTAAAACGTTACATAAGATATCATGTCTCTATTCCCTCCATGGGCTCCTTCGCCTCTGATCTCCCGATCAGGTGCTCGGGCGCAGTGACAGGAGCAGCCATCAGGGTTGTGTAGATCAAAAGGGCAACCCTGCTGAGTGACAGTAGTGTGCAGGTAATTAGGCCAAAACACAAGCGTATTGAATATGAAACCCATCTAATGATGAGCCTGCTTTGCGGTTTGGCTTTGCTTGCCGTCCCCATTTAAAACCTTACAGTTCCAATCTTGTGCTTATTTGACAGCAAGTGTTTTCAGGCGTTTCATGAGTGGATTGCACAACACTCACATGAATCGCAACCTTGTTTTTCAAATGTTCTTCAAACTCCGGGAGAAAGTTGTCCAATTTGTCACTTCTCCTGTGAAAGATAAGTTTATGGCGTAACAAGAAAGCTGCTCAGCGTGCAGTTTTTTGCTGGGACAGCCTTCATTAAGAATTCAGAAACCACAACTGAATCTTGGTGAAAAATCTGGGAAAACTTGGACAACAAAAGCCTCCTAC
Source organism: Notolabrus celidotus (assembly GCF_009762535.1). NCBI lineage: Eukaryota > Metazoa > Chordata > Actinopteri > Labriformes > Labridae > Notolabrus > Notolabrus celidotus. The sequence continues at coordinate 11,669,586 of NC_048283.1, read as the reverse complement.
CCACATTGTCTTCCAAAGCACTCTGATTCCTCTGCACAAGCAACAAGCAAATATGAATCCCTTGAATATTCAATACAACATGTGCTCCACTGTTGTTTTCTGCCAATAACTCAGATTTTCAACAGATTCAGCAAACTCTTCACCCAGCGTTACCTTCTCTTGTCTTTGTATCCCACGTGCCAGCTTTTATTGTGAAATTCATCAACTTGTCTAGACTTCTTGTGCCTTTATTTATTGCACTTGATGATTAAAGTTACTCTGAATTCCATGTAGAGACAAAAGGGTCACAGGGGATGAGATAAATTGGCTCTTTACAAGAGATAGCTTGAATAATGATGTTGGTGACTAGTATCTGAGCATGGTAGCCAACATTTTCTTGTGGGATCAATATCTCTGCAGAATCAATTGCACAGGAGGTTTAGCAGAGGTTTCCTGCTGTGCATCAAATCAGGAAAACAAATAAAACCTGAAAGACAGATGAGACAAGCATCCCTATTTAATGGGTCTGTTGCCCAGTGCAAGAATAGCCAGACTCCACAGACAACTTGCAGATAAAAGCATCAATAAAATTCAAGAGTTTCTTTAAAAATATCATCAAAATGCAAAGAAAGGAATGTATCAAACAAAAGATCCATCAAATTTAAAATTACACACAACTCTGAAGAACTGCCTGGGATGCCAAGACTTAAAAAGAAAACAAAAGATGAAAAGAATGAAACTTTTGAAGCCCACCTTGAGAAATATATAAATGCAGCCGTGGTTACTCACCATACACAAGTAGGGTGTAATGATCAGCAGCGCGTCCGTAGTTGTTCTGGGCCTGGCACAGGTACGTCCCATTATGTGATTGGCTGAGACGGGAAATCTGAAAGGTGGGGCCAGAGATCTCCGCCCTCTCAGGTAAGGTGTCATTAATCTTTGACCACTGGGTGTTCCTTGGCCTGAGAGAGAGGGAGAGAAAGAGAAACAGAGAAGTCTTGATGATAAGTGTATATGCATACTTCACGTTGCCTTACACATGCTTGCACACTCACGCATATAACCCAACAACAGCATAGTATTCAACCTCGACTCTATCTGTTTAAATGCAGCCAGCTTCAACACTCTCTGTAACGATCAATAATTTATGACTTTGCACCGTGTTTCATAAACAGCATTGCAAGGGGTCACAATTTCAAATGAAATTGGACAGTGAATATCTCTAGAGTTGCATTATTAACAGGTTCTGTCTCTTTAAATGTATATGTGTGCTATATGAGGCTGCTAACATTTGCAACAGCCAGAATTCCTTTGGTTTTGCTCTGATTAGGAGGGAGTGTCAAACCTACTGGTACAGTGCACAGGACCTGTGTAAAACAGAGTCAGCAGGGCTGCTTAACAAGCTGTTGAGGGTCTGTTAAGAAGACCCTCAACAGCTTGCTGCTTGTTAAAGAGACATGACTTTTTCACAGAGTAGAAACAGAACCAACAACATTAAAAAAAATACTTCACCCAAAGTGCACAGGCTTCTGCAGTAACATAGCAAGCATGTATTCAAGTAAAACAATGTGTTTTACAGCAAATCCTATATATTGTATAGAGGATAATGGACGCTTGCATGGTAGATAACGTATATTAGCAACAGATTAAATAAGGTCTATTGACAAAAATAGTGCTCAGTAAATAATGTGTAGTATACAGTATCTATCGCATCTATCACTGATAGATAGATACATGAAATACAATGTATAGTATATTGCACAGGTAATATACTGCAAAGACGATAATATATGATGTATTACACAGTTAATAAGGTGTATAGCACAGTTGAAAATAAATGGTCTATTACACAGTGGATAATGTATGGTAAAGTGCAGGGCTTCCCAAAGTGTGGTTTGGGACCCGCTGGGGGGTTACGAAACACAAATGGGGGGGTCGTGATTTTTTTTTAAGTCAGCTAAAAATATGTTTTATTATTATTTTTTGTTTATTTACCTTGTTTTCTTATGTTTATATTCCTTTTTGTTTTTACTGTTTATTATTATTATTTCTTTATTATTATTATTATTATTATTATAATAATTATTATTATTAATATTATAATTATTGTTATTATTATTATTATTATTATTATTATTATTATTATTATTATTATTATTATTATTCATTTTCTCTTATCTTTGTGGGTTTTGTGTTACTTATGTACAATTTGTTAACTTGTGGTGAACATGCAAAAGAAAGTTGAATGACAAAAGTTATCTAAAAATAGTACACAACACACAAATGGGGGGTCGTGAGATTTCTTACAGAATGTTTTTTTTTTTAAGTTATCTAAAAATAGTAAATTTGACCCATTATAGTAAGAAATATCCACAGAAACAGTAGCGAACCTTGAAATAAAACCTACAAAATAGAAAATGTAATGAGTTTTCTGCCTTTCTTTGTTGCTTGATGACTCCTAAGTTTAGGGTTAGTGAACAGTTAATTATCAAATGCATCAATAGCAGTAGGTTAATTCATAACGGCAACACGAAACACAGCCACATGCTCATATAGGTAGGGTCACTTTCTGCAGACCAGCTAAATGAAGCCACATTAAATCACTTTGAGGGACAATGGGGGTCACGAGTCTTTGGCACCAATATTTTGGGGGTCGCGGGCTGAAAAGTTTGGGAACCCCTGGTATATTGCACGCCACGGTGGATAATATATGGTATACTGCACAGTTAATAAGATATATTGCACAGTTGATTAAGTATGGTATATACAGGTAATAAGGGACAGTATATTCCACATTCAATACTGTATGGCATATTGAACAGTTAGTTATGTGTAGCATATTGCAGTCAGTAACTTATATTGAACAGTTGATAAAGTATATTGCCTATAGATAATTGTACAGTAGGTAATGTATGCAACACATTGAATAATGTTTAGTTAGTCTATAAGGGCTGCACGGTGGTGCAGTGGGTAGCATTGTTGCCTCACAGCCAAAAGGTTGCTGGTTGAAATCGCTGGCCGGGCAGGTGCCTTTCTGTGTGGAGTTTGCATGTTCTCCTCGTGCATGTGTAGGTACTCCGGCTTCCTCCCACAGTCCAAAAACATGCTCACCAGGTTAATTGATCACTCTAAATTGTACCCAGCCTTCCGCCCGAAGCCAGCTGGGATAGGCTCTAGCCCCCCCTCGTGACCCCTAACTGGATAAGCTGTCAAGATAAAGGATGGATGGATAGTTAGTCTATAAATACATTGCCCAGGCAGTAACGTATATATCAGTGGTAGAAATGTGATTACTGAGATCGGGATAATGTACCAGACATCAGGTGTGTGAATTGGTGGAGTAAGGTCAGGTGTGACAGGTCAGTGCATGTTGCGGTCCAGTGAGGAAGACACGGCCTATCTTTCTTATGCTACATGTGTTTCCACATTTGGGGAGTTTTTTTTAGAATTTTAAAGTTTTCTTTTTCTTTTGCTGTTGTGAAATCATCACATAGAAAAGTAGTTTCATAATGAGCTTATGTGTAAGCATATAAGCAACACAGAAATGACCCCCCCCCCCACTACACTTGTACAACACCAGTCTTAAAGACATCTTGGTAAAGCTGAAATGCTGAGGGATATCAAAAATGAGAGTGAAAGGAGACAAGGGATCAAAGCCCAGGGAAGGCACTGACGGATGCTATAAAAAGAGGGGTGAAAACTCAGGGTTACAAGCCCGCAGGGAGACTTTGACATGAGAAGAAAGTATGAAAGGGGTTTGAAGAACCAGCCAATGGCATAAGAGGGTTGTATCCTGACAAATAATGAGGAGATTGATGGTCAGAGGGCAGCCATGGTGTGAAAGGGTTGGCAGGAAGGGACAGGGAGGCAGATGAGAGAGAAATAGGGTGTCAGATGTGTGGGGTGAAGAAAAAGAAGAGAGGCGAGTGTGACTACAGGTGGAGGAAAGATGGGAAGAAGAAGAGTTGGTGCGGTGGTAGACGAAGGGTTGGAGCAGACAAAATGAATTGGTCATGAAAGACGGGCAGGCAGAGCAGACAGGAGGTGTGAGGATTACAGAGACATCCTGGGGAGCAAAGCTGTGTGTGTTTATGTGTGTGCATGTGTGTGTGTGTGTGTGTGTGTCTGGCTGAGTGTCACGGCTCCTGCCACCCTGGCCAGATTACAAACCTGACTCATCTGGGTTCTAATCCCTCAGGACGTCTAATTAGACCTCTTTCTTGCTTAGTCACACGCACTCTCTCACTATTCCAACACACACAAACAAATCACCCCTCCTTCACTGACACACACACACAAAGTCTACTCCCACATGCAGTAATTCCTTCAAACGCTAAACACATAAACAAGCAGGCAATTAAGCATAAATGACAAAATGTCGTCTCCATCGCTCCTTGAAAACAATGAGTGTCCCCCTCCACAAAAAGGAAGTGGCATATAATTGGTCATTAATACTTAACAGGCTGTTAGCAGGGCAAGGGAGCAAAGGAGGTGTCTGCAATGTATGAGTGAATGATTGTGTGTGTGTGTGTGTGTGTGTGTACGTGTGTGCGTGTGTGTGTGTGAGTGCATGTGTGTGCAGACGAGCGTGGGATGAGGGTCAGATTTTTGGGCAGCCTGCTGTCTCATTTCTCGTCATTACACACATGCATGCATCACGCAGGCACACACACACAAACACAGTATCGCCGACCAGCCATTACAAAGCTTTATCGGGGCTTCAGCCAATACGCTCCTCAGCCAGACCTCACTGTGGGATTTCACTTAGCTAACACACTAAAACACACATGCACACACACACACGTTGGCTGCATCAAGCTTTACTGAGGAGCTTTAGTGGACTTGGTGCCCACAGACAGACGGACCATCTAGGACAGGGTTTAGGAGCTTAGGACCCAATACCCTCCTGGAAAGTGCACAAAGGGATGTGAACACACACACACTGGAAACAGGCTTTGTTTCAAAGCTGGCACTCAAAGTGTTGACTGCTGATTTGGTTTCGTAGCTGTACCCACACACTGACAGACACATACAAGTTTTTGATAGGTATAAAGCTGCTTTTCTCTTTGTCCTTCATGCAATAAAATATGGATTATGTTGTTTTTATACATCTCACAAACATTAAACTTTATGTTTTACTGCAGATGGCGTGCAACTCTTCTGGCACTGCAACCAAGACGATGTAATTGCTGCCTTGTTTTTGTACGACAACTGTATTAGATCTAATCAAACACTACATTTAGTACCATGCTTGAGTTGCCAGGAGGTAAATTGGGGTGAAGAGAGGGTTTGCAATGTGTCCATTAACATTGTTTGCTTTTTCCCTCTGGCAGCGTCTTTTTTCTGTACAAATCCATGCAGATCAGTATTTTCATCAGCAGTGTCCCAACCCCAGAGGTGCCCTTAACACAAATTGTTTCTTGTCACTGCGCTCACAGCGCTCTCAGATGAAAATAGTTCAACTTTTGGGGCACCACTGCGCACGTCAATGTCATTCCGAGTGTTAATTTCATTAATGAAAATTATGATCAAACCTTTATGCCAATGGCTTTTTTGTCCATGATGAAGAGGAAACAATATTGACCTTAAAATACATTACTGGTGATAAAAACTCTGATGTAGTTTTTTTTTTGTTTTTATCAACAAGACAATGACAAGACTTAAATGTTACCCCCGCTGTATCTGATCTGTCAAATCAAATGCATTGATGGGCTCAGTGTTCACTTGTTCACTTACTTGTAACAAGTGTACTTTGGGTACAAGTTCTCACTGCCACCATGCATCTTTCCCATTATCACCGATAACTTTCCCCGGTGTATGTCAGTCTAATATTTGATGTTTGCTGTTTTTTGCTGAAAGCTCTGTGTCAAAACCTCTAAATCCTGGTTTGGTGATATGTCAGCATGTTGAGTAAGATGTTCTGTAGTTTCGATCAACTCTCAATTATCAAAGATGGAGATGCAGTTCACAGTGAACTGAATGTCAGTCCTGTCTACTTGCCACTATAGGTGCAATTAGGGATCATTGTAAAAGTGCAATCCAATCCATTTTCTTTACCCTTCAGAGACTTATCTGAAGGGTTTCAACTTTTGTCAAAATGAGCCGGCAGATCAACTTTGGTTCGCTGTATGGCTTCCCAAATTGTTTGTAGGGACACGTTGGCCATTGTGAGTAAGACACTCCAGACAGAATGGATCGAGCAGCAGTACAGATGAAAGGAATAGAAAGTAAAGATCTAACTTCAAAAATAAATCAAAGAAGATGTGGGTTATTTACTATTATTAGAAGTTACAAGAGAGGACCCCAAATAGCAGAGCAGACTGAGACCTGGTGCATGCACTCAGGCTACAGGGCCCATCTTTTCCATATATAACTAGACATCTAGCCATAGTGGGCAGAGAAAGAGGGTTCTTAACTTGACTCGGAGTACGAATCATTTCAGCATATGACCACTTTTATCCATGTGCAAAGACTAAAACTGACTTTCTTTACACTAAAATTAGACTTAACTAAAGCGGGCAAAATGACTTAAATGTGACTAAAACTGATCAGGCATAGTTGTGTTTAGACCAAGCGGCGACCTCCGGCCGCAATAATTGAAGCCAATGCAGAAGTGTCAAAAACTGCAGTTCCTCAAGTGTCCACTTGAGGCTGGCTCCAAAATGCTTCAAAACAGCACTTCAGAAAAGCAGATGGGTGACGTCACGGATACTACGTCCATTATTTATACAGTCTATGGTTAAGGCTACGACTAAGACTGCATCTAAAATAGCAACCAAAATGAACACTGGTCACTCCTCTACCACCGACCAATCAAAACAACAAAGGGGCGGGACTTCTGATATTAACTTTGTAGACAGCAATAGAAGAATGGAAAACCTTTTTTTTGAGGGTAATTTCTTCTTCTTCTTCTTTGTAAAATACCATTGAGTGAAAGCAACATGAAGCTCACAGAGCATTTTGAAACTGACTTGGGGATCACTACAAAGAGGTGCCAAAGGGTGCCAACTTTGATAACAGAGCAAAAGCAAGTGCCGGTAAGATGTGCTCTGAGATTGAAACTCATTCATGGACGCAGACCCTATCTCCCCCTTGCCCACTGTTGGCATCCAGGTAAGTAATAAAGGTGGGGATAAAAAACACTGAGGTTCAGGAAAAGATTGTTGTTTCCATGAGACATAAATAAAAAAAGAATATCTCATGTCTCTAAAGTAATCCTTTTCACAAGCAAACAAAGCTTCAAAATGCTGCAGTCACTGTGGGTGCAAAGTGTACTAAAAGATTATTTCAATACACAATGTTCAATACCAACATTTTTGCTTCTTCCGTGGCACTGTGTCACATTTCTTCATTATGTTGACTGAAATGTGAATCTTTGATCTGTGTCAGCCAAAACATAGACCAACATAGGCCGTAATGTATTGTAAATGAATATCATTTCTGGGAGGCAATGCTGTGTGATTTCAATTAAACCTGAAAGCACAATGCCTCTCAGCATTTTGCTTTTATGATTGTGAAATTTCATGTTTTGTTTGATGATGGTGGTTATATTGAAAATGCACATGCGATCCATTAGACACCCTTGGTTTAACTTCAATTGTACTTCAACAGATGATGCATTTTAGATTGATTGGCCCAACGGGGGCTCCTGCATCATTTGTGCAGGACAGCATGTGGTTGTGCTCAATTTCCTGCCCATTTCCAAGGATAGATCTCAGACAGGACCCAGAGATCCTGCAGTAATTATAGGGAATATGTTGAAGTTGTTTCAGATTAGACGTACTTGGTAATTACTTGAAGTTTCCAAGCGAGAACTCTGGAATTATGTAGGCTGGTAATTATATAGAAAGAGGTCAGCTTGGTGTTGATTTGAACAACACATAATAAAAAGGAAGAGGGTTTGGATGTTTTTTTGCTGCTAGCTATTTTAAGAGTATCAGGGAGACACATTCATCTTTTCCTTTTTTTTGGAGGGGGGACTTGCATAAAAGGCTGACAAAGCGCATGTTCTCACACATCTGGTAGCAATCGAGTAAAAAAATTGCATTTTCTGCTGTGGTCAGTAACAACCTCCACGAGCGCAGGTAGCGGTTACTCAAGGACAGCTTCACAACAGCGTTTAAGAAGGAGGGGATTTGTGTGCAAGGTGGATGATAATTACCTGAATCATTTTAAAACTGGCTGTTTCCGCCAAATATATTTCTATAGAATACAACAGAATGGAATAGTACGTTATAGAATAGAATAAAGAGAATAGAATATAATATAATTTAATATTACCCAGCTTTGTTTAATGAATAATAAATAATGACATCTAACGAGCACAGATGTTAGAGCAGCCTGAGGAGCTACTGGGCCCCAAGCTCCACTGATAGAAAAGTGGAGCAACATCCTATCCTCCAATCTAGGCAATGAGAGCAGAGCTCGTGAGAGCATCTCTGAGCTGTGACTGTATTTTGATTCTCTTGATTCACAGAAAAATGCCATTAAAGGGCTGTATTGCACATTTACGACGGTCCCTGAATGTACCTGCAGTGACAGGTGCACTGGACAGACAGTCAGTTCATGGCACTCTGAACTGCATCTGCATTTTCAACAAGGAGTTTATCAAAACTTACTAAATGTTTCTGATGTAACACCAAACTGGATTAAATCAAGCTCTACACACAGAGCTTTTTACAGTAATGGCTGCAACAACGGCAAAACGTCAAATATTAAACAGACGTCCCCGGTTGTGTCTTTGTCACTGATGCACACCAGAGGGTAAAAATCCTCAATGAAGATAAGACAGATGCATGGAGGCAGGGAGAGCTGGTTCATAGAGCACACCTGCTGCAGGTAGAACCCAAGCGAACACTGTGCCCTTCAAATAATAACTCAGCCTGTCACAGGAATGCATCACTTTTATTTTTAAAGATTAGACGCACAGCGGGGGAAACATGGATTTTGAATGCCCGACGTATGATCTATAGCTTATTAATACTAAAAGGGTAGTTGAGTCTATAAATAACTTTACTTACATGCATACTTTTATACACCTTTCGCACATTGCTTGTTACTTACACACACAGACATATAAACATAAAATAGAACAAAAGTGGGCATGTGTTCCTGTTGGCGCCTCTTGGTCAGGTCATGTTTGTAAATGAGAACTGGTTCTCAAACATTTTTTACCTGGTAAAATAAAGGTCTAATACATAACAACGTTGTCATTGTCAATTGTCCTGCGTGCTGTCCTCGCTTTTCACCCGTGCGTGTTTTGCTGTGGAAAAGTGCCGATCAAGTGAGGACTTAAGTTTATGTTCCACCATGATATTGCATGCCATGCAAAACAGTTTACCCCCGCTTTCATGTAAAACATTCAGAAACTGACTTGCACAAACTTTGCCGGAATGAGCTTTTTTCGTGTTGGACATTTCTTCATCTTGTCAACCGCTAACAAGGAAGTGAAATTGATGACGAAACAGATGACATATAGGGCCTGAGGTTAAGGTGATTGGTCAAATTTGTGGAAAAGTTGTGGTGATTGTATAAAGTTGCAGGGCCACACAAAAATCGTGCTGATTGGTTAAATTTGCGTTGATAGTTTTGATCACGATACAGCAACTTCCTGGAGGGACTGGCTTTGATAGGACAGCTGAAGAGAGACAGGAAATGTGGGGAGTAGAGAGTGGGGGGTGCCCCAAATGGTCGAGGCCAGGAGTCAAAACCACTTCAATGGCATATGGGGCATGCACTTAAACTGCTAGGCCAATGGCGCCCGAACAAATCATTTTTGAATCAATAAAATCATCTTTTAATCAACTTTTGTGTTCAATGTGTCTACGTCTTTGTTGGTAGCACGATGAGAAGTGAGATAATGTTTAATGAACGGGTGGTTATGCAGATTAAAATCCTGACAGGGTGAGCAAGACCTGACACAAAACGACAGGATCCTACACACCATCACTGAGACAATATGAAATAGATAATCCCTTACATAGAATGCACTGTCGTTGCACAGTGTAAAAAAAAATGCTGTCATTTCTTCTCTAATGCAACAAAAAACATTCATCACATGCCCACATGCCTTCAGTCATACACACATGTTCAGAGTTCTTCACATTTTCACTTGGATGCCTGATCACTTGACTCTCCATCATCTGTGCTCAAGGTAATGCATACTTGTGGTTCTGACTTTTGCATATCTTACAGGCGCCTGAATTCAAGCATATTCTTTACTGAATAAAAGCACAAACTGAACACATCCTTATCCAGTAACCATTTTACCCTCCTAACAGATTGCCAGAATGAAAGCAGAGCCCCTCAGGCTTGCAGCTCTCTGTGTTGCTGCTACCTGCAGCTACCAGCTGTTTGGTGATGTTACGACCTAAATGTCATTCTCACAGCAGCTCAGAACAATTCCCCAAAACAGTTTAATGTGTGTACTCGCTGTCCCAAATTACCGTTTTAAGAAATTTTATATTTGTAAGGGTTGTCATTGAACTTGGCAACCTCCTGCCTGTTATCGTCAATCAAACGCTCTTTGTGCTTTCTTAAGCCGATTTGTCGAGACTCCGGCGCTTTGTTGAGAGGAACCTTTTATTCTGTCTGAATATTATGTCAGAAATGTATTATGGCAGGGGAGAAAATGCAAACACACTGCTAATGCATGAAAACCCAAAATAGCAACTTGAGCTGTGTTTTGTGCCAGGTGGTAAATGTGTTGGTGTCAGATATTTGGAAGGTGAATGCAGCTGTGTTACTATTCCTCTTTCAAATAACTTTTTGAAGTATGACAACAAGTCTTTATACCCCATGTTACCATGACGTCAAATGATCCTTCATGTGTTCTTTTGTTGCAGAAGAGCTTGCTGTAAATCACATTTTCTAGGAGTAGAGGCGTTAAGTATAAAGACATGTCTTTGATTCAGTGCCTCATTTTTTATTGCTTCTTCATTTCTGCTTTTAATTACCGCTAACAGCAATGACTCTCATTATCAGATTCTGAAGCAAAGTCTTAATGTCATAATTTAAAATAAGGCATAGATAGCAGAAACTGCAGATGGCACAAAACAATTTATCACACACACACACACACACACACACATAAAGACTTACAGTGGGTTCCCAGTGACGGAGCAGGTGAGGCTGAGCGAGTCACCTTCTCGCAGGATTCCCGTAGGAGGAACAATTCTCACTGTGGGCGCAACTGTAGGGAGTGGGAAAGACAAGCTGGTGAGTGGGGGGGAGCACAGAAATCATATGAGAGACCGAACAAGAAAGGCACGATAGACAAGAAAACGATCAAAGTGATCAAAATGGAGCAGCAATCAGAAAGGACAGAAAAACAATCAGAAATCAGAGCGAGCCAGCGGAGGAACAAAGTGGAGGAACAAGAGGAGGAAGGGTCTTTAACATCTGTTTCCAAGGCAACCAGCCGACTAGCCCACGGATGAGACACCTGTTATCATAAGCAGCCCACTGCTCAGGCAGCTGCTGTACTGCACTAACTTCAGGAACGGAGCGATGGGGAGCCAAATCCACTCTGACAGTTGGTCATTATTAGCAGTTCTCTGGCTGGAGGAACCTCGAGCGCACAGATTGACTAAACTGTTGAATATGAATCATTCTGATCCATCAACAAACATTAGTACACGAGTGGCAATTAATAGAAGCCAGAGATAAATGCAGAAGTCCTTGGTGAATATGAATAATATTTATATCTCAGCTGTTTGTTTGTGGCTATATTTATAATATTACAGTATCAGAAGTCATAGTGAACTATACGTAAAGCTAAGAGGATATCAAGACAAATGGTGGAAATTGAATTGTTGTTTAGATAGAAATTTTATTTATTTTTTTAAGTTATATTTTTGGCCATTTTGCCTTTAAAGTGTATAGTGTGTTTGAAAAGTACATAGTGTGTATAAATCTGTAATAGTTGCCATATTCTATTCTATTTTATTTTATTCTATTCTATTTAATTTTATCGTTACTATTATTATTGTTATTATATTTTTAACTAAGTTATTACATTGTTCTATTCCCCTGTCCAGTGTTGTAAGCTGCTGTAACAAAAGAATTTCTCCCAACGGGTGACCAATAAAGTTATCTTATCTTATCTTTATTTGATAGGACAGCTGAAGAGAGACAGGAAATGTGGGGAGTAGAGAGTGGGGGAAGACATGCAGGAATCGGTCGACCGGGAATCGAACTGGCGACCCCTGCGACGAGGACTGTAGCCTCTGTATGTGGGGCGCTTAGACCACTAGGCCACCAACGCCTCAGAAATTTGAATTTTAACCAACTAGTGTGCAGCTAAGAAAATAGGGAGAACATGGTCAAAACTGAGCACAATTTATTTCACACGGCTAAACAGAATATAACAATGCCAAATTGGTTTACCAAGTGTGGCTAATGTTGGCAAAGCTAGCACCACCAGCCTCCATGCAGGTTAATCTCTACATGCCTGTGCTGGTGAGACACATTGCTCCAGTCAGTGGTTAAATGCCAGTTTAACCAGACACAGTCTACATACATCTGTATCTCAATTTTTAAGTTAAAAATACAGCCAAACTGGGCCGCGCTATAAGATGCAATATGCCATCTGTGCTTGATGCATCAGAGTGGTTGAGCTTTATGGCAGTTTAGTCATTAACTGGAGCTACAGCCCTGGCTAGTGGCTGGTGGCTGGTGGCTGGTGGCTGGTGGCTGGTGGCTGCACTATCAAGCAATCAATCAATCTTTATTTGTAAAGTGCCAAATCACAACAAACGTTATCTCAAGACACTTTTGCAAACATAGCAGGTCTAGACCAGGGGTTCCCAAAGTGTGGGTCGGGACCCCTTGGTGGGTCACGAGACACAAATGGGGGGTCGTTTGATGTCCTCCAGAATGGTTTTTTTTAAGTTATCTAAAAATAGTACATTTTACCCATCATAGTAACAAATATCGACAAAAATAGTAGCTAACCTTGAAATAAAACCTTAAAAATAGAAAGTAATGTTTTTTCTGCCTTTCTTTTTGCCAGATGACTCTTAAGTTTAGAGTTAGTGAACAGTTAATTATCAAAAGCATCAGTAGCAGTAGGTTAATTCATAATGACACAGGAAACACAGCCACATGCTCATATAGGGAGGCTAATTTTCTGCTAGACCAGCTAAATGAAGCTACATTAAATCACTTTGAGGGACAGTGGGGGTCGCGAGTCTTTGGCACCTATATTTTTGGTGTCGCGGGCTGAAAAGGTTGGGAACCCCTGGTTTAGACCGTACTCTATGTTAAATTATTAACAAAGACCTAACATCAAGACAGGGTAAGTTCCAGTCCTTTTATACAGACAGGACTCCTATCTCATCGTAATCCACCATGAGCTGAGCACTTGGCAGCATTTAAAAAGTTACAGTGGTAAGGAACACTGTCCTTTTAAACAGGCAGAAACCTTGAGCAGAACTCATGTTAGACAGCCATCTGCCTCGACCAAGTTGGGGTTGGAAAGAGGGATAGAGGAGATTAAGGGAGAGAGATAGAGAGATGATGATTTCCTCCCATATCCCCATTTTCTAGTTAAAAATACCGCCAAACCAGGCCGAGCTATGAGATGAGAACTGTCATCTATGCCCCGGCCAGTGAGCAGTGGATGCACTACAGCTTAGAAACAATTTCAGACCATTATTTTGGGCCTACAATCATAAAATCATAAAATATATTAACAATTTGTTACCTACCAGTAACTCTTCTACTGAAAATCACAACATTTAATTGTTTCAGTCAACTTTACTGAAACTGCACGCAACCATGATGGCTCTATTAGCCAATCTCTGCGGAACTAATTGTTTTGTCTTAACAGATCAGATATGACAACACTTTGTTTTTCTCAATATGAAAACAAAAAGATTAAATAACAGTAATCTTGCTGGGTTGTATGCAAGTACATGTTTTGTTTTTCCTGAAGTTAAAAAAAAAAGCACTGCAGACAAAAGTGTGAAAACTTTAGTAGACTAGAGCAGCACACCTGACATGTTTGACAAGATTAAAAGTCAAATGGATTTACAATAAATGATTGATTTCAGACTTAAAGTAAAGATAAAGATGAATGTTGTCTGACATTTTTAAGATTAATCCCATTGAGCCATCTGCAGAGAATTTAGTTTAAAATATTACAGTTCTATCTAAAATCGTTGCCCTGAGTGAACACTAGACTTAAACCAATTATACATTTAAATCTCTTGCAGTATTGTTATCTCTGTTTGCTTTCAGTCTGCCTGGCGCGAACTTATGCATGGAGATTTCAGAGCATTAAAACTTGTGTAAATATGACAGAAAATAGCCAGCAGTCTGAGAATTATGCTGAGATCTCTGCACGTACAGCGACCAAGGTTCTCTCATTTGGTGTTGCTTGGCCTCTAAAGCCAGGACCTTAACCTGGTTGCAGACTTGTTTCTGACGGCGCCCTGCATGATGAGATTTGTGTCTGTATTAGGTTTTAATGAGAGCAGGTCTCATACAGGGGCTGCTCGGAGTGTTGCTCTTTTAAAATGCTGGACTGTGTTTTGAATGAGCTTCATTTTTAAATGAGATTTGAGGCATTTGAAAAATGATGGTGCGACTCCGACAAAATCTTTGCCGGCATTAAAATAAAAAACGAATCAAGAATGATGGTGAAGTAACAACTTAAAAGACAGCTATACAGATGGAATAATTTGTGTTTTGAAATATTTGGCCATGAACATCATGTTACTTAATTTGTTACTGAGATGGATGGAAAGCACTTTGATATAATGTGCACACAGAAGCTTTAGAGGAGAGGCTTACAATACACATCCAGGCGGTAGTGTCGAATCCTCTTCTGCCCCCCCAGCGCGGGGTGGAACGCCTCACAGCTCAGCGCAGCCCCGTTGTCTTTCCTTTCCACCGGGATCCTAATGGTGCTGGACACGGCAAATGTCTTTTGGTTGTCCTGCTGGGACACTACACCTGAGGAGAAACAGGAGGGATGGGATGATGGAAAGGAAGAGGACAGGTGGGGTGGGGAAAAAAACAAGTTAGCAGCCAAAATATGCTCGCTCTTCCTTTTTCCCTGCTGAGATATCACAGGAGAGGGGAGGAGACAGGAAAATAAAGAGAGGACTTGTAGAGGAGAAGACAGCAGTGGATACAAGGATGGAGCAGACTGAAAGGAACCAAAGGAAGTCAGGATAAGGGAGTGAGTTGAGGATGAGGTTTTCACAGTAGCACTTGTACCTGTAGAGTGGAGGATAAGAGGTGGAGGACAGAATAAGAGAAAGCAATTTGCATCTACATTTCATGCCAATTATAAGCAGCAGAACTGTTTGTTTGCAGACGGTAAATCGAGCAAGAAGTTTGTGTGTGCGTGAGTGAAGGAGAGAGAGAGAGAGATGGGGGCGAGAGAAGGATAAAAAGAGTGAATATGCATAACTGAATTGAGATTTTAACTGAGCCAGACGTGGAGAGGGTGGGAGAAGAAAGGCAATGCAGAGAGGGACTCATGGAGGGAGAGAGGGGGCAGCAAATCGGGCATGATTGATGAAGGAGGGGGGGGCAAGTGAGGAGAGCTGAGGCGAGACAAGCCCAGACATGAAAGGGGGCGATAAGAGTGCCAGGCCAGATGCGGGGAAGAGAGGAAGATGGAAGAAGAGAGGAGCGGGGAGGACAGACAGAAAAGAGGGAGGAGGAGGAGGAGGAGGAGGAGGAGGAACAGAGGGGTGACATGGTCACGTATTGAGAGTTTGTGCATGTTGAGGCAGAATTTAACAATATTACTTATATCGCGCTGAGTTTTCAATTATGCCACCCAGCAAATGAAAGTAAGCCCAATCGAAGCGTGAGAGAGGCCGGCGGTGGGTGCAGATGAGCAGGAATACGGAGCAGTGGGGAGATAGGGTCTTAATTAAAGAGTGCTTTCCTATATCTGCTGGGATCTGCCTCTAACCTTTAGTGTCACAGTTCATTTAACTCCAGGCCAGAAAGAGAGGAGAGGAGAGGAGAGGAGAGGAGAGGAGAGGAGAGGAGAGGAGAGGAGAGGAGAGGAGAGGAGAGGAGAGGAGAGGAGAGGAGAAGAGAGGAGAAGAGAGGAGAAGAGAGGAGAAGAGATGAGAGCAAGGGGAGGGCGAGGAAATGAGAGGAAATGAGTGTAAGCAAAGGGGACAAAACAAGGTGAGAAGAGAGAAACTAGTGGATGAGGAGAAGAATACAAGATCAGAGGAGAGGAAACTGGAAAGGAGGAAACAACGTGAGGAGAGGGAGAAAGGAGATGGTGAAAAAGAGGAATTAGGAGAAAACAAGTGTGAACTGAGGGAAAGAAGGGGAGGATAGCAAGGGAGGATAAAAAAATAAAAGGAGGAGAATCAAGAGGAGACAAGGGGAGAAGATCATTACAAGCAGCGGAAGAGAGGAGGTAACAAACCCAGAGGAAAGGATACAAGAAAAGAGGAGAGGTAATGAGACTGGAGAGGGAACACTACACAATTTGGAAGAAAGCAGGGTAGAAGAAAAGGAAACAAGAGAAGAGAGAAGAAATCAGGAAAGAGAAATGGAAACAAGGCCAGGTGAGAGGAAACAGGAGAGAAAGGAGTAAACAAGACCAGAGGAGAGGAAACAGGAGAGAAAGAAGGAAACAAGGCCAGATGAGAGGAAACAGGAGAGAAAGGAGTAAACAAGACCAGAGGAGAGGAAACAGGAGAGAAAGAAGGAAACAAGACCAGAGGAGAGGAAACAGGAGAGAAAGAAGGAAACAAGGCCAGATGAGAGGAAACAGGAGAGAAAGAAGGAAACAAGGCCAGATGAGAGGAAACAGGAGAGAAAGAAGGAAACAATACCAGAGGAGAGAAAACAGGAGAGAGAGAGAGAGAGAGAGAGAGAGAGAGAGAGAGAGAGAGAGAGAGAGAGAGAGAGAGAGAGAGAGTACGAAACAAGACGGAAACAAGGCCAGAGGAAAGGAAAGCAGACAAGAGAAAGGAAAAATAGAGAAGAAGAAAGAGGAATACTTTTGTCCGGAAAGAAAACAGGAACATAACAGAGAGAGGAATAAGAGTAAGAGAAAACTGGAGAGAGAAAGAAACAGGTGAGAGGGAAGGAAACAAGAACAGGGGAGAGAAAACAGGAAAGGGGCCAGGAAATAGGACCAGGGGAGGAGTAACAAAAAAAGAGGAGAAAAAGGGAGAAGAGAGAAGGAAACAAAACATAAGGAGCAGAGATCAGGAATAAATAAGGGTAAAGAATAAAAGGACACGAGACAGAAGAGTAGAGCATGAAAAAAAGAGAAGAGTTAATAAACAAGAAGAGACACCAGAGACAAAAGTGCAGTTTTCTAAAAGTCATTTTCAACCAATAAGCAAGGTGAGGAGTGCCAAGTCTTTTGTCACAAATAAAACTGAAAGAAAAGTAGAAAAAAAAGACAGATCAGAAGGGGTAGAGAGGAAAGGACAGAATGACGGTGACAGCTGCGTTCTGACAGAGAAATAACTAAAGTGGCTGGATGAAAGAGTCGTTGAGAGTCAGACAAAAATAGAAAGTAAAAGCGACAACGACTGACATGAAGTTTGAAAGAGTAAAACATCTCTCAATGCGTGTCCCAAAAAACTGTTGACACCAGATTATCTCATTTTTTCATCCTGTCTGTGGGAGGTATTTGAAAGCAGCGGGTACTGAATTAATGAATAAGGATAAAGTCACATGTTTGACAGCGATTTTGTACTTTTAAACAGTGTTGTCTACATTTATTAAAAACTGGAGATAAATTGAATTAAATAATAGCCATAAGCCTGAGTGAAAGAGACTTTGCATAACTTAATCTTCCTTTTTTTTTTGTTCGTGCTCAGTCAGTCGTACAAGGTTTTTGCTGAATTGTAATCGAAACGTAAGTGAAATGCTGATTTGTGAGCGAAGCATGATGAAATGATTTTTCAAAAGGCGTATAAACACTAAGAAAGGAGAGATCAATCTTGGATGTTTAAATGAATGAACTTTCCCTTTAACTCAAAGAAGCTAAAGAAGGAAGCAAGTAAGGATAGATCAAGGTCTCATGGGTGGATTTATTAGAAATAAAAAGTAAGAGGATTGTGAATTTAAAAAGTGTTTCTTTGTCATGGTGTGAAATAAATGTAGAAAACGGAAAATCTAAAGCATGTTAAGCTTCTATGCTTTGATGGAGTGGTGTACTTGTGAGATGATATGTGCAAATAAAACACATTTAAATGAGATTTTTCAAAAGACAGCACAAGGGGAGGGCGTTGCTACATTTGACTCATACATTACAGAAGGACAAAAACACTCTGATATCTCCCCCCTCTCTCTTCCTGTTTCTGTTGGTCTTTCTTACACACCGACCATCATATGTAGATTTAAATTTCCTCTTTGAACTTATGACCTTACTCTGCAGGAACGGAAACAGAAAAGTTATTACTCCTCACATTTTAAGAGGTATGTTTTAACATTTCAAACCAGACTGTCTCCTATAAATATTGCATAGAACACTTGATCAAAATCAAAGAAACAGGAGGTGAGGAGAGATTTTGGCAGCCTGAAATCTTCATTTTCGCCAACCATTTGTCCATCAGTCTATCTCAAAGTGCTCTCATCAGCTGATCCATCTGCTGTTCCCTCTGTCAATCCATCAATCACTCCATCCATTCATCATTCTGTGATATCATCCACCCATCCCACTTCACCTGGCCTTTGTCCCCACCATTATTTCCCCATTTATCTCTCATAATCATCAAACCGCCCATTAGTCCATCTGTCAACCGTGTCAAAGTACCTGGAATCTCCCGGCCATTGCGAATCCAGCGCAGAGTGGCGGCCGGCTTGCTGCGCGGCGACACACAGGATAGCTCCACCTCCCCACCCTCCACGGCCTCCTGCTTCACCTCCACCGTGGGCGTCTCAGGGGGAACGGAAACGGAAAGCGTTGCCACCTGGTGGTGCGTGGCATCCGTGTAGAGCTGGCAGAAGTAGCCCCCCTCGTCGGAAACGCTGACATTGGTCAACGTGATGCGCACCAGGCGTGGCGTGAAGAGCACCATCTGGAAACGGTCATCCTTCAGGGCTGGAGATAGACCAGGATGGAGTGGATATGGGGAGATGGATGGATGGGGGGTGGAAGTGAGGAAGGGGGAAATGGGAAGACAGAGTAGGAGGTAAAAGAGGGGAGGTGTGTTGGGAGAGAGGTGGAAACACCAAGAACAAGGAAGAAAACACAAGTCATTGGTAGGAAAATCACAAGAAATATGAAACCCTTTTTTCATGTGAAAAAGAGTAAAGGAAAAAACAAAGGGGGGAAAAAAACAACCAAAATCCTTTTACTCTGGGTCAGCGTAATTGATTCAATGTTTTTCTGAAGCGTCTGAGAGAGACACAGAGCATTTAGAATTGTTTTTGTCATGGTGCTTTGTTTACTCGTAATACACCACACACTCTCAGACAGACACACACACACACACACACACACACACACACACACACACACACACACACACACACACACACACACACACATAAACACACACACACGCGCGAGCGCGCGCACAATAAGCCTGCCAAATCCAGTGTCATATCAGAGAACTGGTTTCAACACATTTTACTAGAAGGCTTTGGCTACCGTACTTTGAGTTTGTATTAAGATGAGAACCACGCAGCGAGTTTGTATCTCATTCACAAACTAACATATTCACACTGAGCAGACAGAACACTCAATAAATCAGGGGGACGTTCAGTTCTGAGGAATGAAACCTATCCTTACAAACTTAGCAAGATAATCTGACTCATGCAATTCAATTTTTATTACATTATTTGGTCCTACATTGTTGTCATGTTTGCTATTATCTGTGTCTGAAAGGTAGATACGGTTAGCTTCAATCACTTCTTAGCGAGGTATAATCATAGACTGTATAAAATATGGACGTAGGACCATGACGTCACCCATCTGTTTCTGAAGAGCTGTTCTGTGGCCAATAGTTGACGGCAGCCATATTACTGCTGTCAAGCCAGTGTGACGTAGAGGCGGAGTTTGCGCCTCCTAGCCAACAGCTACAGTGTTCCCGCATGTCAATCAAGTCAGCTGTGCCTCTCATTGGGAGACTCGGAATCTCAATATCTTCTAAATTGCCGCGTTAGAACCCCCCCCCCACAGTGTGAGCCGATTGAGTAATGAGCTATCCAGACTGCACTAGTCTTTTGTACCAGGCCGTAAACATGTTTATTTCTGCTGTAAAGATCGGCTTTTTCCCATTCATGTGTATGTGGTTTCCGGTACTTCCGGAGCCAGCCTCAAGCGGATCCTCGATGAACTGCAGTTTTTAACACTTCCGCATTGGACTCATATTTTTAGACCGGAGGTTGCCGCTTGGGTATAAGTAGCATATATACACTGTGTGAGGAAGTGGATGTAACCTATTGGAACCAGTTGTAAAAGTAAGCCAATGCAGAGGTGCAAACAAGCGGCAATCTCTGGTCTCAATATATGAAGCCTATGCAGAAGTGTTATAAACTGCAATTCATGAAGTGTCCGCTTGAGGCTGGCTGCAGAAACACTGAAACCACATACAAACCAATTCACAAAAGACGATTCAACGGTTTATTTCTAACTAATTTCTATATCAGCACATACTGTGTGGGGGTGAATTTTAGGGGTGAATACCACAGTTCAGAAGATATTAGGATTACAAGTTTGCCCATTTAAGGACTTGACTGACTTGACTGACAGGCGGTAACCATAGACTGTATAAAATATGGACGTAGTATCCGTGACGTCACCCATCTGTTCCTGAGAGCTGTTTTGAAGCAAATCGACGGCAGCAGCCATATTGGTAATGCGGAACTCAACCAGGTGTGACGTAGTGTGAGCCTCTTAGCCAATGGCTGTGTGTTCCCGACCGGGAGTCACGTCAGTCATGTCCTTATTTGGGCAAAACTCGTAATCCTAATATCTTCTGAACCGTCACGTTAGAAAAAAATTCACTCCCCGTACAGTGTGTGCCATTAGAGAGATTAGCTTCATAGGGCCAAGCCGTTTTTTGAACCAGGCTGTAAACATGTTTATTAATGCTGCAAAGATCGTCTTTTTCCCATTCATATCTATGTAGTTTCCGGTGTTTCTGCAGCCAGCCTCAAGCGGATTCTCGATGTACTGCAGTTTATAGCACTTCCGCATTGGCTTCATCGTTTGAGACCGGAGTTTGCCGCTTGGCGGTAACACTGTAGCTGTTGGCGAGGAGGCTCAAACCCCGCCTCTTTACCTCACACTAACTCAACAGAAGTTAGGTTGAGCTCAGTATTACCATTTTGACACTCATCGCCGATTGGCTTCAAAAAAGCTCTCAGGAACAGATAAAGACGTCAAGTATACTACGTCCATTATTCATACAGTCTATGGGTGCAAAAAACTGCAGTTCCGCGAGTGTTCACTTGAGGCTGGTCCAAAAAGCCAAAGAATCTCTATTAACAAACTTGTTAAAATACATAGCAACAATACAGCGTTTGTTTACAGCCTGGTTTGTAAGGTTGTAAAACTTCTTCTGCTAAGAAGACTCAGGTCTTTTGGTGTGGAGGGGGCTCTTCTTAAGTCCTTCTTTGACTCTGTGGTGGCATCAGCCATCTTCTTTGGAGTGGTCTGTTGGGGAAGCAGCATCTCTGCTGCTGATAGGAAGAAGCTGAACAGACTGGTGAAGAGGGCCAGCTCTGTCCTGAGCTTCCCGCTGGACCCTGTGGAGGAGGATGATAGCCAAACTATCTTCTCTGATGGACAACACATCACACCCCCTCCAGGAGACCATAACAACACTGGGAAGCTCGTTCAGTGACAGACTACTTCACCCGTGGTGTCTCAAGGAGAGATACCTCAGGTCTTTTCTTCCTGCAGTGGTCAGACATTATAATCAATAACAATAGCCTCAACAAAACAGACACGTGCAATATCTACCCCATCTATTTATTAACGTGCAATAATGACTTCATCCCTCTCTTCTTACATGTGCAATACGTCTTTCTACCCATCTTCTCGGATCTGTATGTTGTTTTTAACCTATGTTACAAGTCTGTGCACATTTTTCATCGTGTCACTAAATATTTATAAATGTACTTATTTAGTTGTGTATATACGTTCATAAGATATGCTTATTTTAATTCTTTAATTTTTAATTAATAATAGCTTTTTTAATATTTGCTATAGATGCTCTTGTTTACTTTATAGTGTTTTGCATTGTCTACTTTGCTGCTGTAACACTTAAATTTCCCCATTGTGGGAAATGTGTGTCTGAATACTTCATTCTTTTATTCAACACTATGAACGGTGCATTTTTGTAACTCATCCATTTTAAGGTATTAAGATTAAGAGTTATTTATAAGATTTGTGCAATGAGAGTTGTGGCTGAGTGGACTTTTAGGCGGCCACAATGTAGCATTTTGCCCATGGGTATCTCAAGGCTCGCCTCAACTCCATCTCTGTCTGTTCCTCGTGACCAAAAGTAAGGTTGAGTCAGCATTTCCAACGTTTCTACTACCATCTTTTGGCTTCAAAACACCTTTTCAGACACTGATGGGTGAAGTCATAAAGACTGTGTCCAAGTTTTATATACAGTTGTATGTGCTTGTGCTTGCAAGTGAAGCCAAGAATGAACAGAATGGCAGATAAATATCTACTGATGGACGACAGACTTTTCCTCAATTTTGTGGTGATTTTTTTGTGTATGTGACTTTCTGGTTTTGGCACAGAAAAATAACGTTCTCTAATACTGCTTCGTTGGCTTGGATACAAGAAAAGTTTAGCACTAGTGAGTTGCCAGGGTGGGAATCAATAGCCTCAAAGCTCAGAGAGGTGGTAGCTCGCCTTGCAGAGGATATGGACAGATCCTCCCCAGTCTCATTTATCATCACTGGCTTCTCAACTTGCTTTTGACATAGCCTTGGTACTCAAATTTTTTGGCATTCCACCTGTGCCACACCAATTGCTTCAGTTCTTCTTCCATCTTGGAACACAACTGCCAATATCTGGAACACTGGTCCTTCTTTTGAGCTACAACCACCACGAACAGGGAAGTAAAGTAATAGCAGTTTTGACCTGAAGATGTGGTTACGCTGATGTTGCAACACACTGGCCAAGAAAGTGACAGTTGCTGCAACTGCTTGCACTTTCTTTCAGATAAGGGCGCAGGTTAGATTGGCACGACAGGCTCAGAGAAGCAAGGCTGAAAGTGCTTGCTCTTTGGCTTTGGAATTAAATGACATTGGCGAGCCCTGATTGTGGGCACGTTGTATCAATACAAACATTTAGACCTTTGCAATTGTTTCTCTGATGCATTCTAAAAAGAGAGCTTTTAAACTACAGAAAATGTATCCCCTTTACGCTCAGTGACTGGCACACACATCAAGGTTGAAAGAGAATCAAGGGGTGCTTTAATTGAGCGGTATGACATTTACTGCTCTGGAATCAGTTATTTCTTAGCCTCATGATAGTTCGCTTTGTATCAACAAACAGCTCTATCTAAGCACGGAACAAGAGCGTTAGTTAGTTTGTGATGCCACTCCAAAAGAGAGCTCTGCAGAGGAAACACTGCAGAACACATTTAGTACTTTCTAATCTAAAGCTGTGTATGATTTTAAAGGTCTGAAAGGATTTGTGAAGTCAGTCTTGAATGAAAAATTGATACAACATGACAGATGTCTTGGCTCTCTCATCTACAGCTCTGACGGGTGGGTGTTGTGCATTTGCCCAAAACACTGATTGGGCAATCCAAAACTTGTGTTTATTCATTTTCTTTTACAGCTGCTGACTTCACTCCTCTCTAAGTCCATTTTGTAATTAGTGTCTGGCATTTTTATTGTTGAGCTTATTAGGTTTTAATCATTATTGTTTTACACACTGCGAGAAACACTCTTGAAAAGTGCCATGCAAATAGAGCTCATTGCACGACCAAAAAACTGTGTTCCCAAAGCTATTAAACTGAGTGGTGCCCTTTGAGTCGCTCAGAGAAAGGCTAAATACTACAATTGTACATGGCGTAAACACTGCAATTCAGACGACGGAAAATAACTAGCGATTGAAAAGGAAGAGTAAAAATGTATCAGTCGTCTCAATGTTTAGTTCTACATCGAATCTTGGATTTCAGACCTATCAGCTGCATAAGAGAAGGAACATAAAGCACAGGGACATGAGGGGTTGAGATGAGATGAACTCGCAGCAATTTTTGCTTTTGTTCTGAAAAAAAAGTGTGGAATCAATGGCGAGAAAAATGCTGATAATAACAAATAACGCTAATAACAGTCTGTGGGTGACAGTGGCTCGATGGCCCATAGATTCTCATTTGACACTCACTTTGTATCGACTCGACTGTGAAACCTCACCCTCACTCCGTCTCTATTTCACTCTGTCCCTCTCTCCGCTCCTTTTGTGTCGGCTTTGGCTCACAGTAGATACTTCCCTGATGTAACAGCCGGTCATCTCACAGCATTATTCATCACAACACAGACACTTGGGTATAGATACTGACTTTGTGTGTACAAGAGAGAGAGAGTCAAGAGAGAGGAGGAAGGAAAAAATGAGAGAAATAGTCTAATATAGCTACGTAATGTGGCAGGCGGGAAAAATAACACCGATAGAGAAAGAAATCCACAGAGGCCTGCAGCTATGGAGTTAGTCCACTTTCCATGCAAGTACACCACACTAATCTCTGCACCCTCGTCCCCTAAATGCACCTCCACCCCCTAAATTTCCCTTGCACCGGATGGCATCGAGAGCACAGTTAGAGAGCTATTCCCTCCAGATAGGTAAATCTTTTCTCCCTCTCGGCACTAAATGGCACCTAAATGTCAGACTTCTGTTCAAGTCCAAGTTCACCTTTATTGTCCCGCCTCATTTGCATGCTGAGGAGAGCCGGCCATAGCCAGGGAGAAAGAGATATGGACCACTGAGGAGAAAGGGTCCATTCGGCTAGTTCCACTGCTCTATTATGGCCATCAGTTCCCCACAATCTCATAAAACACACCCCCTGACTGGTTGCTCACTTGCAAAACATGCAGCCTAATTCGCAGCACTTACAGCAGCGCCTCTTTGGGCAGTTAGTGTGGAATGGCTCTGCACCTCAGTTTGTAAGCCTGATATCTGAGCGGCAGATGGGCAATAGGCAGGAAATGGGTAGGGCCCTTCAGCAAGTGATGGAGCAAATGTGGGAGGCAGGGAGAGTGCCAGAGTGAGATGTAATTTACGCCATCGGAAAAAATGTCCCCAACGAGGCTTTTCAGGTGCTTACGGGAGCCAAATTAGTTACTGGAAGCCATCGATACTTTATACGTTGCCTAACATTTGGACTGTTTCCCAGAGCTGTCTCTTTCCACATCGCCTGATGCTCCTGTTTTTACTCTCTCTGTTGCCATGTCTTCCTCAACCTTTTCGCCCTTGTTCTCCTTCTTCCCACTCTTTTCTTTATTCTCCCTCCACCACTCCAGCCTTTCACATTTCTTCATCCTCCTCTCTCTGATTAAGCTCCATAGCGCTTTTCAAAGGGTGCGAGTCTTGATGTCTTGTGGGAGTGCAGACGGGTTAGCTCTGTTTAAATACTTAATAGAACCCACCGGTAGAGCTGATCTGGTGGAATTGAGAGGAGAGTTGGAGAGTTGAAAGCAAGGTTCCCCAAAGCAGCTACCTTAACAACCCAATTAAGGCCTCTCCGTGATTGCAGTAACTAACAAGTGAAGAAAAAGTATTGGAATGCTGCACCAGCCATGAATGAAAGCAGCCCTTTTTGTCTTCAATGTTTTCAGTCCTATCTTGGCGGACTGCTCGGAAAATCTTCAGTGACTACTACGTTGGCAGAGACTGTTCCCAAGGGGAGCGTAGGAGTCTTGATTGTTGAATCAATGTAATTATAAGGAGTTATGCTGGGAGTTGTAATGATTAAAATGTGAGTGCGTTTAAGTGTGAACCATCACATACTGATATATAATAATAGTTTACTGGTTAGCAGACGTGAATACAAGCCCTTGAGTTACAAGACATGAGAATCTATTTTCTAAGTGTGGTGAAAAAACACAAGTTGAAGCAGTTAATTTAGGCCAAATTCAATGTTTCCTTTTTGGTAAAAGCACAAAAAATTGGTACAATGGTCCAGTTTTGGACCCTGAACATGTTCAGAAATTGAGCCATTACAAAAACACCATGGTGTTTTTGGCCAAATCAGTACGTACTGCTAGTACAAAAGGCGGTTTCGAAAACAGCCCAAGTCTTTGGATCCAGACAACTCCAAGGCCTTTTTTGTTTATTTTTGCTGTCATGGCTATAAAGCAGTCAAGACGGCACCAAATACTGCCAATGACACGGCAACAGAGGAATTTTATGTGATACTAAAAAGACTGGTCACAAATTGTTCTCAGATATTGACAAAAAAAAGCACTGAAATCACCATTAGCCTTCAACTTGAACAGTTAAAGATATTATAAACAGTATCATTTAAATCCCTGATGACCAAAACATAGAAGAATACATGTTCTGACCTAGAGAAGAATGAAGAAGGGATATAAAATGTGTTTCGGGTGGAAAGTAAATGGTAGCAGTGACTAGCAAAATGTCCATTACCCATTATCTTATATCCATCCCAGCTGGTTCTGGGCGGAAGGCAGGGTACACCCTGGACAGAGAGAAAGACAACCATTCACACCTACGGGCAATTTAGAGTGATCAATCAACCTGGTGAGCATGTTTTTGGACTGTGGGAGGAAGCCGGAGTACCCGGAGAGAACCCACGCATGCACGGAGAGAACATGCAAACTCCACACATAAAGGCACCTGCCCGGCCAGGGATTCAAACCAGGAACCTTCTAGCTGTGAGGCAACAGCGCTACCCACTGCACCACCGTGCAGCCCACTAGCAGAATGTGTTTCTGAAACTGTAAGTCTACCAAGTTTCCTGCTTTTATGACTTTCATCTGCACTATTAGACAGTTTAAGCATGATTTTCCTTTCAGTAGAATAATGATATGACCAAACTGCAGGAAATGTCTTTTAACCAGTCTTTATCATGTTGAGGCTTAAATGAGAGGTCATCTACAGACAACCAGAACAGGATTTGGCAGCTGCTCAGTTTTGCTGACACTTCCTCCTGCCATTTCTTTAATCACCGCTTCATGCTTGAAGATGTCTACTGACTAAGTACAACACACTTATAGGACCGGAACTTCTTTGCCATTTTATTCACCCGCGAGATGATGAATACTCAGTCGGTTCAAGGCTATGTTAGACTAACTTTCATTATCCTTGCAACTGAAAATGTCTTCATCATTTCACTTTCAATGCCATGAGACAAGAAAAAAAACATTCTCAACTAGAAGTCTGTCTGTCTGAAACTTTTTTGTCTTTTCAGTTTGATTCAATTCAAAGATTTTGGTATGAATTTCAAAAACACTTTCTGAGAAAGAGAAGCATATTGAGATACAAATAATACAATGTCTAAGTGTATCCAGTAAACTGCTTTGGAACTCAGCATTCAGCGAGAGCAGCTTGAGTGAAGTGAGCTCTGCAAACAGACTGCCTGAGAGAGAGTGAATCAAGCTGGGAAAATAAACACCTGTCACATAATTACAACAGCAGAACATTTCTTTTTCAGAAGCATAACTCATCAAAACTATATTTGGAAGAGAGTCACAGTGACTTAACCATGGAGTCAACTATGAGTGTCAGGCTTTGGGTTGTCGATAGAAAAGACACGGAAGTCAGTTGAATGCCATGTCATGGTGAACAGCAAAGAGGATGCTCCCTTGGAGGGATTTGAGGTTTCTGATGAGCTGCCATCCTAACCTGTCTGAGCTGGTTTTAATGGAGGGTAACCTTGACTGTTTTTAATTTGGTTTGTGAAAAAACACTGTGCCAATATTTCTAACACACAATACAATGTGTGTTAAAAACCCAATTGCTAAGCTGGGTTGTCAGCTGATTGGATTTAGTTTAATTTTAACAATTCAGTTATTTTAAAATAAGAATGCAGTTTTAAAAGAAACTCAAGCCTGCTTATTCCAAATATTTGTTTGTTATTAATCTATCTGTTTATTGATCATTAATCCTCACGTTTGTCCTCAAACCATAGACTGTATAAAATATGGACGTAGGATCCGTGACGTCACCCATCTGTTTCTAAAGAGCTATTTGAGACCAACTGTCGACAGCAGCCATATTGCTGCTGTCGAGTGATTGTGACGTAAAGAGGCGGGCTTTGAGCCTCCTAGCCAACAGCTACAGTGTGCCTGTCAGCTGTGCCTCTCATTGGAAGACTTGTAATCTCAATAACTTCGAAATTGCAGCGTTAGAAAAAACACAATGTGTGCCGATAAGCTATCTAGACTACACTCGTCTTTTGTACCAGGCTGTAAACATGTTGTGTGTTCATGTGTATGTGACTCCCGGTACTTCCAGAGCCAGCCTCAAGCAGATCCTTGATGAACTGCAGCTTTTAACACTTCCGCATTGGACTCATATTTTTAGACCGGATGTTGCCCCTTGCTTCAAACTCGTACGAACATGACATGCATGTTAAAAATTAAAAATGTTGTGACATGCAATCAAATAATTTACATTATTACACAGCTGTCATACTAAGCCTAAGCCAAACGTATTTGATGCTGATTGGTCCAAACCCCATAAAGACGGTTTGGTTTATTTGTGTAAATTATTTGTAAATTGTGCTGCTGCCTATCTTGGCCAGGAAACTTGAAAAATAGAAATGTAGGTTAAAAAACTTGCTGATCGCTCAAAAGTACCTTATACTATAAGCGGTAGTGACAATAACAACTGTTATACTAGTGGTGACTTCTAAATAATCTTAAACCTTAACTCAGGATGTTTTTGAGTGCCTTTGTTCTGTCAAGGATGAATAAAGAAAATATTGAAAATAATAAAATTCAAAATCCTCGCCTCCACATTACACCATTTCACTCAGAGTTTAACAATATAGCCTTTGAGCTGAGATCTTGAAGTTTATAATAGATTACATAGGGTATCAATTAACCGCTGCTGCAATGCAAAATATGAGTCAAATTTTTCCCTAATTAAGCCAAATTTCAAAGGTAATACTTAGTATCCTTGATCTTTGTTCTCTTGCTCAGAGGTTTCCCAGCAGCACCAACAGAAAAATCTGAAGGTGGCAGCTTTTGCCCTTAATTAGTTACGAAAAAAACATGGAGTGTTTGCCTACCCTCGGGCTCTCAATGAAATCTGCCTTCATTACAACATTGGTTACAATAATAATTTACCATAATGCCGCCTTTAAAAAAAAACATGTGATTGCCAAGGCCGTGCTCTAATGAGGAGCTGTAATACGTTCTGATCTCATCAGAGGGGTTAAAAGTGGATTATACCGAGAGCTTAGAACTATGCTTTTAAAACAGTTGAAGCAGTCACACTGTGAGGGCAGAGAATAACACCATCGCCTAAATTAACTCAGGGTTATCTGACTTTTTAATGTGGAATCACTTCAGAGGCAGAGTGAGGACATTTGCAAGAAGAAAAATGTAAAGTGCAAGTGCTGGTGAGTCATTGCTAATGTGTTTAAAAGGCTACTTTGAAATGTCACCGGGGTCAAACGCATAGACACAGATAGATTAGGTTTGTAGCAGAGCCAAGTGTGTGTGTGAGTGTGCTTGCATGTACACACCTCGCGTGCCGTTGAAGAAGAGAGTCTGCCGGCGGGGATTCTGGATGACCACGATTGATCCATCGTAGTTCTGCAGGCGGCAGGAGATCTGAGCCGTGCCCCCCTCCAGGACTGTCACATTCTCCGCCTGCACCGCCTGACAACGAGCTGCGGGAGAGAAGGATGGACGTTAATATAGTGACATAAAGAGAAAGATGAGAGGAACAAATAGGAGGAACACATGCAGAGAAAAAGGGGTGTTCAATCTTCACCTCACTAGAGATAGAACCTTTCAACATGAGGTACTTAAAGCATCCTTCATTTACTCACTATTCATCATGGGCTTACAATGACGACAGAGAAACTGAGGCTGGGAGGGAAACAGAGGAGGGAGAAGCATGAAAGAGGTAAAGAGTTTGAGAAGGAGAGAAAAAACATTGAAGGACTCAACAAGTAAAAGAGGGTGCTTATGAACAATGTGTCCTTATGATTATAATAAGGATGATTATAATTACCGCCATTCATCTTTTTTACGTGCACAAACTCGCGCACATACAAACAGCCCCGATGCCTGAAGCTAGTCTAACAGAATGCACCAACACACACAGTTGAATACATAATGCCTTATTAAATCTCTAAGTGGCAGTCGGTGGAGAATTCAGACACACAAATAGCCATATGAATGGACTCACGTACACACAACTGTAGCAAAATATGAAAAACAAAAGAAGGACGTGTTAACGATCACAGCCGTACTTTGACCCTGCAAACATCTAGTGTGCAACAGAAGTTGAAACTGCAGTCTGATCATGTCCGTAACTTAGTGAAGCTTAATTAGTGTAACAGCTTTTAAAGCACACATTTACAAAGAGCTTCACTAATACAGGAATGAAACCAATACAAGTACAGAAATAAACCACAAGGATGGAAATTTCCAAGGCTCTACAGATGAGAGTTTAGAAGCCTCTTGAAACACATATTCAGCAGATCTCCTACATTGTTGAAGATGAGGAGTTGAAGCTTGGGGGATACAATAACACAGTCTTGATAACCTTTTTTCTTGCAGTTAGGAAGAGGGATGTATATAAGGCTCAAATTTGAGGATCAAAGTGGAGAAGAAGTGGAATAAGGAACGAGGAAAGTAGAAACGTCTGTGATCCGCTCAGTGGGAAAAGCAGGCCAAACTAGAGAGCAGCGAGAGCGTGGTGGAAGCCTCGACTGCACCAAGCACATTTTAAAAGCCATTTCTCATCCAGGTGCAAGCTAAACCAATTGATTACACTCCATTATCCCGATGTAATGCTTCTTATTACAGGTATTTGGAAAGTGCTGGGAGGGATTGCAGTCCAGCTTTAACTCCTATGAATGAATATGCCCATACATTCACACAGACACCTGTATTTACATTCAGAGAGCATATATATATCTGAAGCTTGCATGCATAGGGACACGCACACTCACAGAAAGTTTCGCACAATATCTTTCAAGCAAACTTTCTCCAGCTTGAAAAACCAATATGTTTTTTTTCAGACAAGGGTTCTGAGGAGCAGCAGGGAGCCGCTTTGAAGTTGCTGACATCCAAAGAGTCAGTAATGAGGAGGTTGATTATGCTCTGATTGGAGCGCCCTCCGTGTTTGTGGGTCAGGCTGTTGACACGGCTTGGGGCTGAGTCACACCTCCCGCTGCGCACAATGGACACCGAGGTACATCGTTTGAATCCAAATGATTTGTACGCAATTAGTCAGCCATAAGGCTTCAGCCAGGAGTGGAACGTGATTGCCTTGAAGAGAGTACTGGCGTGCCAGTGCTCCCAAAACTGGTATTTACCAATTTGCATCCCCATTTGCATCCCCTCTCTCTTTGGCAAAGTGTTGGCCGTGGGGAGGATTTAGAGACAGAGTGCCATCAATATGGAAGCATGGTGATGAAGCAGGCAATAAGGTGTTCTGATAAAGACGACAGGACGATATATAATTCACTTTCTGTGAAACACCTTCAGAAGGAAATGTTGTGAAACAAACAGATGGTGGCTGCTGGTGCAGGAGATGCTGACTTGACTGCTTTGGGCCTTAATACATTTCTGTTTTCGAGCATGTATGCAAGTGTGTCCACCAAAATATGCAAAAAAAAGGTTGGTATGTGCTCAGGGTGGGAATAAGCAAGGGTTGGCATATTGTAATAAAGCTACTTTGACATCATCCGATCCCGCCAACTCCATCCAAATTCAATTCCCCCTTGATTTTAATCTCTTTTAATGAAATAGTCAAAGCTTACATATTCATCACATCAGGGGAAACAGAGAGACACACTGGATATTGAACCAAAGACACAAAGAAACCAAGAAGGGATAAAGACAAAGGGGACTCTAATACTCGGTGGAACAGAGAGAAAAAATCTTCACAATTACCACTAATTGTAGTCATTATTGCTCCCATTCTCTGCATCAATATTGTGATTCATATCGGGGGCCATCAGGGCCTGCCACCGCCATCCCAATTATTTTTCTAATGGCTGTTATTACTCATCACCGTGGCAACCGCGCTAGGCCGCCATTGTTTTAAACAGTGTTAATTCTTATAGTGCTGCTTTGCATCCCGACAAAGTCGTGTGTGTGATTAGCGACCCGTCAAGACCGATAGAGAGAGAGGGGGGGCTTCGAGTGAGAGACTCCAGACAAAGAAACACGGTCAAAAGTTTGCTTCTGGGAGGAGGCCAGGAAAAGTAATTAGCTGTCCATTTGTACGCCCGCTCCTCCTGACAGCTGTCACCCCTTCAAAGGAAATTAGCTGCAGTAAAGCACAAAGAAAAGCGACAAAGAAGAAAAGTAAAAATTGTTAACCGCTGTTGCGAGGGAGATGGCTGGCATCCGCTGTCGCCTGCTGAGAGATGCCACCCGAAAAACACCTGCTGGCTGCTGGTGGATGATCAATCCAGGCATAAAGAACAGAGGGATGGAGAGACGATGGGGGAGTGAGAGCTCTATCCGGGAAATGATAGCGGGGAGTTAGGAAGCAGTGGCTTTGGGTATAATAATGCAGCTGGCAGGGGCTGGACGGAATATATATGAGAGATGACGCATATTCTACCTCTCCCACTCATAACGCAGCTGGGTGCAGCACTTCAGTTTGACTGTAGGTTTTATAGGCTTCGCATCAAGGCCGTGAGCTGTGCTGCTGATCAAAAGTAAAGTACAGTACAGAGAGGGAATGAGAAAGAGGAGGGAAGGAATCAACATCTGTGGCAGTGGTATTAATCTGGACCCCATTAAAAGCGTTGGCCATAATAAAATACCCAGAAAGAGTCGAATCATATTAAGAGGAAAATGCTGAGTGCAATCGATACCATGGCGGTGCACTGACGGGTGAATAAAACAGAAAGGGGGGGAACAAAAACAATCACTTCTCTCTCCAGCCAAGCGGGGGCAGTATTTCATAGCAGTGAATTGGTGCTTCTCATCATTTGAAATGCCTCTGTCACAGCCTGAGTGGAAAAAAAGGAGCTTTTATTTATTACAGCAATAGAGATCGGAGAAGGGCCATCATTTCAGAATACATAAACAAATAAATAATATAAAACAGGCGTGCAAATTCACAAGACAAGCCTGTTCAGGGGCCTGTGCTAATGGTCCCCACAATGCAGTTGAGTTATAAGCAGAGGGAGACTGTGGAGAGAGGGACAGAGAGAGTAGGGGATGATGGAGGGAGGTGTGGAGAGTTAAAAGAGGGGGGGATTTGGGAGGCGGCCAGGTGGACTTGCTGGCTCACCCTCGGTCACGGTAAATTCTAGAAACTGCCTCACTGGTGCAGGGTTAGCGGGCTGAATTACCGCCTTTCTGCGTTGCTCCCTCACTCCCTCCCGCCTTCCCTCTGTTTCACTCTCCCTCTCTCCTCATGTCTCTAAGAGTGAAGGGAGAGAGGAGAAAAAAAAAAGAGCAAAAGAGACAAGCCACAGAAGAGATGAGCTGTCTTCGTTTGCCCCAAACATGCCCCCCCGATGTATCCTTGAAGCAGTGCAGCCACTGTCTCCTATTCATTATCTCTCATTATCTTTCAATTGGAAGCGGGCCAAGAGCTTGTGTTTTCTTTGCATGCCGGCCACGGACTTACAAGAGAATCGATGCAGGAGGATACAATGCCCGACCCCTTATGTTATTACTGCTTTAATTAAAACAATAACAGCAGCTCATGCTTTCCTCTCTTATGGGGTCGTCAGCTGGCAACTTCTCAATCTCCTCCCATCTGGATGTACATTTTTCCCATCATCCCCTGAGTCGGCGAGGCGAGCCGCTTTCCACAGTATGTATGCAAATGAGGTTTGCAATGGTTTTGGGTGTGTGTGTGTGTGTGTGTGTGTGTGTGTGTGTGTGTGTGTGTGTGTGTGTGTGTGTGTGTGTGTGTGTGTGTTTGTTTGTTGCTCCAGGTTAATCACAGAGTTTTGCGCCGCACTGACTCCATGAAAAAGCTGACTTTGAGGTTCTTCTCCTCCGTACCTCCCTCTGCAGACCCACAACAACTCTCCCCCATTCCCTCTCCCTCCCTCTTTTTCCCCTCTTCCAGGTCTAAAATTATCCCTCCATCTCCTTCAGGGAGCCAGAACTCTGCCAATCAAATCCGGTGCATAGAAAAAAGAGAAGATGCTCTATAAATAAAACATAATCCTTTTACAAATCTCACCCTCATCTCCCTCATTACCTTTGTTCAGTCGCTTTTTTCTCCTGTCCTCTTTTTCTTCTCCTCTCTCCTCCACTTCACTTAGCCTTCCTTCTCATTTTTTTCAGCAACCCTCCCTCCCTCTCTTCTACTTGGTCCACAACTCATAATTCTCTCCTCCTGCTGCCTTCGTGTCTAATCTCATCCTAACATCTCCCTCTTTCTCCTTCCATCCCTCTCCTCCCCACTTTCCGCCTGATCTAATCCTTGAATATCTTTTCCTTCCTTCCTTTCTTCTACCTCCTTCACTTTCTTATCATTTACTGCATCGTTCCCCACTCATCTTCCTCATCAGCTCCATCCTAAACATCCCCATCTTCCTTCTTCCCTCCTGGGGCCTCAGGAGAGCTCTCTCTTTCTCTCTCCCCTTATCTGCCATCTCTTCCCATCCTGTCCTTTCTTCCTTCTTTTTCTCCACATTACCCCCCACTCCATTCCTCCTTTGCAATACTTTTCTTCCAAGGTGCAATAGGCTTTCACTCTCATTGCAATCTCTCTTTCTTCTTTTTGAGACTCAGTGGGAATCTTCTCCTGCCTCTCTGCTGGTTCCATCTCCACACTCTCCTTTGCTAAATGTGATTTGTTCTGCAGCTCAAGTCTGCAGCATAATCGCGCTGTTTTTGTAGTGAGCGAGCCGGGAGAGCGGAAGAGAGAGGGAGCAAGGCGAGAAGGGGGAAAGAAGAGGAGCGGGGAGTGAATGGGACAAGGGGACAAAACAAATGAGCAGAGTGGGATACTCAATATCCCCGTTTTTCCCCCCTCTTTCATCTCCTTGTCTAACTTTTGCTCCTTTTAATTGCTAGTCCCATGTTGCTCAGCCCTGTTTTCACTTTTTATCCCTCTCTTTTCCATCCTTTCTTAATCCCTCTCTCTTTGGCATGAGCTTCAAACTCTCCCTCCATCACCCACTGGTGTAGCGCAAGCACTGCGGTGCTAATCAGCTAAATCAGCACAAAACTCTCTCCATTCTTGACCTCTCATTAGAAACATTTACTTTCTTTCATTTATATATTTCACATCCTGACTCTGCTCCCCAGCCTCCATCTTTGGCATTGAAATTTGTTCTTTAATTCCCCTTATAATCTCTCCTTTTTCTTTCCTTTCACTTCTTCCCCCTCTCTCCTTTAGTCTGACCTTCCTATCTTTATGTCTCCCCATTCCTTCAGAGTACTTCAATCACCTTGTCCTCTTCTTCCCTTAACCACTGTATTGCATGTCCCTGATCCCTCTCCTCAACCCATCACTCTTCCCCGCGCCCTCATCCACCTCTTTCCTACCCTTCACAAACCTTCATCCTCCTCTCTCTCTCTTTTCCCCTGTCTCCTCTCTTTCTGACACTTACAGCTGGTTAGCTGTATCTACTGTGCTGCGTTTTATAGCTCGGGCCTGTCACGGGCCCAACAACCCTGCGACAACTGCCGCCGCGTGCACACCCGACAGCGGCTTAAAGGAAATTTACAGGGCTATTACAGCGACGGCTATCACACTGGAGATTCACCACAGCCAAAAGCACTGGTTTTAACACCCCTTCAAAATCCACCACATGGCTGCCTTCCCTTTGCTGTGTAGCTGTGCTGTGTGTGTGTGTATGTGTGTGTGTAACACTGTTAATGTGGGATTGAGGCAATGCAGGGAAAAAAAATGTGTACGCTTGCTTGAAATGATGCTAAATGTGTACAAGAGAGTGTATTTGTGTACAAATTCAAGGCCCGAAACAAAACTGCCCTACTGGCATGGATTACATAACCGTGCCGACTGCCAAGACACAAAATCATTTTTCCTCTGCATCCTTCACTCCCCCATTGTTTCCCCCCCTACCCAGAATCCCCCTCACACTACCAAAAACAATGTCCTTCTGTTGAGTTGATATGCAAGAAAAAAGCAGTAAATGGAGAGAGAGAGAGAAGGTACTGTGCACAGCAGTGCAACATTTGTTTACCAATGAACAGCAGGGAAAGAACATCTCCATGTATTAAACACATTATAATAATGACAGGAGGTATTTATAGAAGCTCACACTCCACCTCAGGTTCTGCTTTCTCTCATCACCTCTGCATCGCATTCAATCAGTCTTATGATTCTTGGTTTCACATCTCGAACTCAAGCAGCTCTTTTTGAGGCCTTGTCTCTTGTTTAATTCCCGTACCCCTCCCCTGCATCTCTCTCTGTCTGTCTGTCTTGCAGACACACACAGCCTGCGTTGTTCTCCATCATGCTGCTTCTCTTTTACTGCCTCTGCCTTCTATACCTCACATACAGTACAAGTTTCTACCCGACCAGGTCCTTATTTCTTTCCCCTTTGTCAGTCTGTCTCAGTCTCTGTATATATTGGCGTCTTGCGCTGCACTTTCATCCCCCTGATTCTCGTTCTGTTCATCAACCTCTCAGTTCAGCTGGCTGTATCTCTCCCACTCTGGGGTCCAACTTTCTTTTATTTGTTTCTTTGGAGGAAAGCTCACAAAAAGGCTTCAGTCACTCTAATATCTGTCTTTATTCATGACTGAGTCTTTCAGTTCATCTGCCCATTCCCTGTTACTTTCACCTCCTGGGCATATGCTCCCGTCTTCACATTCTCTGTAGTATTAATCTTAATTACTTATTCTGACTTAATTACCAGCAGTTTCAAAAATCCATCCAATGCTTCATGATTTCTCTGCAAGCTTTCTCTCCATGGGCCGTGCACTTAATCTCATTCTGGATCAGACAGTATAGCAGTCTATAGAAAAATAGAGGTAAAGCTGCGGGGAGTTCAAATTAAAAGCAAAAATATAGAAGCACCTCCTGCTTGCACCAAATTGCTACATCCATGCCGTAATACAAAGTAAGTGTGCGCATGTAAACATTAAAAGGCTCGTTTCCTCGACATTGACACCCGAGTTTCCCCCTGGAATCAATAGTCCACGTCTCATTTAATCTGTATATGTGTGTGTATGGACATGTGGTTGCCGATGCGTGCATGACTTACGAGTGATGCAGAGCAGGACCAGGACCAGGCTGCGCAGGGCCAGAGAGAAAGGGGCAGGGAGGAGGCGGCAGAGGACACAGCTCCGGACAGGCCTCATTGTGTGCTGAGAAGCTATGTGTGTATACGAGTGTGTGTGTGTGTTTAGATGTGCACGTTTGATCAATGGCTCCTCTGTGACCCTGCTTGCACTGCTACAGAAAGAAAAAAAAAACTAGCCAACACACAAACACGCACACACTCTGATTTGTTCCTCTGTACTGCAATGCTGCAGACACGTGCACACACTAACTGCCCAGCTTTGCTTCTGTGCAATCAAACAGAAGTTGTTGTTTGAGGATGACTGCTGAAGGAAGGACACTTGCAAGCAAAGAAAATGCTGTAGATGCTAAATTGCATAGGACTGAATTGTTGGCATGGCTTGAATGCAATGCACAGAAGTTTACCCAAAGCTTAAGGTGCTAAAAAAGCCAGCAGAGATAAGCTTTGGGCAAGTAAGAGTTCAACTGTTGACTTCAGCACCTTATGCTGCTTAGAAGAAACTAACAAATCGTGTTGTCTCAAATCCATACAGTGTAAAGACCTTGCTGCCACAAAGGAGTACAGAACCCACCCCCATCTAAGCACAACAACAACAAAGCAAACACTGCTAGGCTAGCTATTTTCTACCACAGTGCTCCTTCCCTCCTGAGACCTAAGCCCAAGCTCCTCAGATCAATAACCCACAAAAACCAATACCGAAAAATGACCAAAGATGACCTGCAGTGTTGTGTTCTTTACCAGCAAAAGCTTTTCAGTAAAGCAAAAGCAGCAGCTGAGCAATTAGCTAAACTAGGGTCAACTTAATTAGCTCACAACCCACTGTACACTGCAGTGTCAAACTTGAGGCTAAGCTAGCTCGGAGCACCAGGAGCCCTAACAATCAGCCGCACAATCAACCACAACAACAGTGCTTGTTTCCTCTAGGTCAAACCACACTGCCCCAAAGACCAGAAAACATCAATAACCGGATATTTCAGTCAAATAAACGCTGAGAAACTGTCTTCAAAAGCAAGTCGAGTTAATATCTTGTGATGTTGACCGAATGCTTACTTTAAAAATAGATCTACCTACATTTCCATGCCCTCAAGGATCTCAAAATCTAGGGCAACAGTTCTCATTCTGATACAGATTGTATTCTAATGAGTCAAACAAGGTTTTCTGCACTCCTCACCCTACAAATCGGTAGGCATGAGCCAATGTTCCCTTGAGTTATAACTGAACTGGCCAGGGCTCTGGAGAGGTGAAGACACTATCCTGCAACTCATCGGGAGATAGCTGAGGTTAAATAAAATCCATTGAGCTCGAGTGGGGCTCTATAAAGACAGAAAGTGGAAGTGCTCGCCCTGTGTAGAAAGACCAACTTGCAAGGGGTTCAGCAGCCTGCAGCCGGAGTTTCAGATAACACTTTTTGGTCTTGTTTTTTTTTACCCTAGAGACTTGAACATTATTCCCACAAGGTAGCTACCATTACCCGCTTGAATGCTAGCTCTCTTTTGATACGCTATCATGTATACACTGTTGCATAAATGGACAGTGATTTTACATGGTAATTTCAGACTCCACAGAATAATCACAGGCTATCAGACAGTATAATCGGCAAGCATCGACCAGCCTAACTCTTTCTTTTCAACATGCTCCACTGGGTGCAGTCAGCGCCTGGTCTCCCTCCAGATACACACTGGCTCATACACACAGATCTGAAATCCTGCAGTGTTTTCACTTCCAGGCAGAGTTCTGCTGATTGTCAGGACCTAATGCATCATCAGCCTTCGTGCAGCTCTTGTGCGTTCGTATGTGTTTAACATGTAAGAACACGCTTCTAGTGCGCAGACAAAGCGAGACGAGCGGCACCACACACACCTCACTGAGCACTATCTGATGGAGTAAAGTGCAGGTGTCATCCTCAGATTACTACACACTGCATTCACTCTCTGTTGCACTGCAAGCACAATGAGCCCTAACGGTGAAGGCCTTGACACTTCTGGCAAAGCCCAAAGCGGATCATCGCCAATCTCCCCAATGGTGCAGACTTCCCCGGTCAACTAACTGCCTGACGCTGAAAAAATGACTCTAGTGTTGGTGTAATGCCTGCAACTGAGGTCTGGAGCCTGGCAGCAGACTGACAGAAACAAAGCCAATTCAGATGTTCAAATTGATC